>NC_082716.1:5554583-5888120 GCF_030144855.1 Hypanus sabinus
GTTCATCCAATCACAGTCACTGTACACTGTACTGTCCATCCAATCACAGTCAGTTAACACTGTACTGTGCATCAAATCACAGTTAGTGAGCTCAGTACTGTTCATCCAATCACAGTCAGTGCACGCTGTACTGTCCATCCAATCACAGTCTGTGAGCTCCGTAATGTCCATTCAATCACAGTCAGTGAACACTGTACTGTCCATTCGATCACAGTCAGTGAACTCTGTACTGTCCATCCGATCACAGTCAGTGAACACTGTACCGTCCATTCGATCACAGTCAGTGAACTCTGTACTGTCCATCCGATCACAGTCAGTGAACACTGTAATGTCCATCCAATCACAGTCAGCGATTTCGGTACTATCCATCCAATCACAGTCAGTGAACACTGTACCGTCCATTCGATCACAGTCAGTGAACTCTGTACTGTCCATCCGATCACAGTCAGTGAACGCTGTACAGTCCATCCAATCACAGTCAGAGAATACTGTACTGTCCATCCGAACCCAGTCAGTGAACGCTGTACTGTCCATCCAATCACAGTCAGTGAACACTGTAATGTCCATCCAATCACAGTCAGTGAGCTCGGTCCTGTCCATCCGAACCCAGTCAGTGAACACTGTACTGTCCATCCAATCACAGTCAGTGAACACTGTACCGTCCATTCGATCACAGTCTGTGAGCTCAGTACTGTCCACCCAATCACATTCAGTGAACACTGTACTATCCATCCGATCAGTCAGTGAACGCTGTACAGTCCATCCAATCACAGTCAGTGAGCTCGTTGCTGTCCATTTGATCACAGTCTGAGAACACTGCATTGTCCATCAGATCTCAGTCCATGAACACTGTACAGTCTATTCAATCACAGACAGTGAACACTGTACTGTCCACCCAATCACATTCAGTGAACACTGTACTTTCCATCCGATCACAGTCAGTGAACGCTGTACAGTCCATCCAATCACAGTCACTGAGCTCGGTGCTGTCCATCTGATCACAGTTAGAGATAACTGTACTGTCCATTCGAACCCAGTCAGTGAACACTGTACTGTCCATCCAATCACAGTCAGTGAACTCTGTACTGTCCATCCAATCACAGTCAGTAAACACAGTACTGTCCATCCAATCACAGGCAGTGAACACTGTACTGTCCATCCAATCACAGTCAGAGAATACTGTACTGTCCATCCATTCACAATCAGTGAGATCGGTACTTTCCATCCGATCGCAGTCAATGAACACAGTACTGTCCATCAGATCCCAGTCCGTGAACACTGTACTATCCATCCAATCACAGTCAGTGAACACTGTACCGTTCATCCAATCACAGTCTGTGAACGCTGCACTCTCCATCCAATCACAGTCTCTGAGCTCGGTAATATCCATCCAATCATAGTCAGTGTACACTGTACTGACCACCAAATCACAGTCAGTGAACACTGTACTGTCCATCCAATCACAGTCAGTGATCTCGGTACTGTCCGTCTAATCACAGTCAGTGAACACTGTACCGTCCATTCGATCACAGTCAGTGAACTCTGTACTGTCCATCCGATCACAGTCAGTGAAAGCTGTACAGTCCATCCAATCACAGTCAGAGAACACTGTCCTGTCCATCCGAACCCAGTCAGTGAACGCTGTACTGTCCATCCAATCACAGTCTGTGAGGTCGGTAATGTCCATTCAATCATAGTCAGTGAACACTGTACCATTCATCCAATCACAGTCAGTGAACGCTGCACTGTCCATCCAATCACAGTCTGTGAGCTCGGTAATATCCATCCAATCATAGTCAGTGAACAGTGTACTGTCCACCAAATCACAGTCAGTGAACACTGTACTGTCCATCCAATCTCAGTCAGTGAGCTCGTTACTGTCCATCCAATCACAGTCAGTGAACACTGTACCGTCCATTCGATCACAGTCAGTGAGCTCAGTACTGTTCATCCAATCACAGTCAGTGAACGCTGTACTGTCCATCCAATCACAGTCTGTGAGCTCGGTAATGTCCATTCAATCACAGTCTGTGAACACTGTACTGTCCACCCAATCACATTCAGTGAACACTGTACTGTCCATCCGATCACAGTCAGAGAACACTGTACTGTCCATCCATTCACAGTCAGTGAGCTCAGTACTGTCCATCCATTCACAGTCAGGGAACACTGTACCATTCATCCAATCACAGTCAGTGAACGCTGCACTGTCCATCCAATCACAGTCTGTGAGCTCGGTAATATCCATCCAATCATAGTCAGTGAACACTGTACTGTCCATCCAATCTCAGTCAGTAAGCTCGGTACTGTCCATCCAATCACAGTCAGCGAACACTGTACCGTCCATTCGATCACCGTCAGTGAGCTCAGTACTGTTCATCCAATCACAGTCAGTGAACACTGTACTGCCCAGCCAATCACATTCAGTGAACACTGTACTGTCCATCCGATCACAGTCAGAGAACACTGTACTGTCCATGCATTCACAGTCAGTGTGCTCAGTGCTGTCCATCCAATCACAGTCAATGAACACTGTACTGTCCATCAGATCCCAGTCAGTGAACACTGTACTGTCCATCCAATCACAGTCAGTGAACACTGTACCGTTCATCCAATCACAGTCAGTGAACGCTGCACTGTCCATCCAATCACAGTCTGTGAGCTCGGTAATATCCATCCAATTACAGTCTGTGAACACTGTACTGTCCACCAAATCACATTCAGTGAACACTGTACTGTCCATCCGATCACAGTCAGAGAACACTGTACTGTCCATCCATTCACAGTCAGTGAGCTCAGTACTGTCCATCCATTCACAGTCAGGGAACACCGTACCATTCATCCAATCACAGTCAGTGAACGCTGCACTGTCCATCCAATCACAGTCTGTGAGCTCGGTAATATCCATCCAATCATAGTCAGTGAACACTGTACTGTCCATCCAATCTCAGTCAGTAAGCTCGGTACTGTCCATCCAATCACAGTCAGCGAACACTGTACCGTCCATTCGATCACCGTCAGTGAGCTCAGTACTGTTCATCCAATCACAGTCAGTGAACACTGTACTGCCCAGCCAATCACATTCAGTGAACACTGTACTGTCCATCCGATCACAGTCAGAGAACACTGTACTGTCCATGCAGTCACAGTCAGTGTGCTCAGTGCTGTCCATCCAATCACAGTCAATGAACACTGTACTGTCCATCAGATACCAGTCAGTGAACACTGTACTGTCCATCCAATCACAGTCAGTGAACACTGTACCGTTCATCCAATCACAGTCAGTGAACGCTGCACTGTCCATCCAATCACAGTCTGTGAGCTCGGTAATATCCATCCAATTACAGTCTGTGAACACTGTACTGTCCACCAAATCACATTCAGGGAACACTGTACCGTTCATCCAATCACAGTCAGTGAACGCTGCACTGTCCATCCAATCACAGTCAGAGAACACTGTCCTGTCCATCCGAACCCAGTCAGAGAACGCTGTACTGTCCATCCAATCACAGTCTGTGAGGTCGGTAATGTACATTCAATCACAGTCAGTGAACACTGTACCGTTCATCCAATCACAGTCAGTGAACGCTGCACTGTCCATCCAATCACAGTCTGTGAGCTCGGTATTATCCATCCAATTACAGTCTGTGAACACTGTACTGTCCACCAAATCACATTCAGGGAACACTGTACCGTTCATCCGATCACAGTCAGTGAAAGCTGTACAGTCCATCCAATCACAGTCAGAGAACACTGTCCTGTCCATCCGAACCGAGTCAGTGAACGCTGTACTGTCCATCCAATCACAGTCTGTGAGGTCGGTAATGTCCATTCAATCATAGTCAGTGAACACTGTACCATTCATCCAATCACAGTCAGTGAACGCTGCACTGTCCATCCAATCACAGTCTGTGAGCTCGGTAATATCCATCCAATCATAGTCAGTGAACAGTGTACTGTCCACCAAATCACAGTCAGTGAACACTGTACTGTCCATCCAATCTCAGTCAGTGAGCTCGTTACTGTCCATCCAATCACAGTCAGTGAACACTGTACCGTCCATTCGATCACAGTCAGTGAGCTCAGTACTGTTCATCCAATCACAGTCAGTGAACGCTGTACTGTCCATCCAATCACAGTCTGTGAGCTCGGTAATGTCCATTCAATCACAGTCTGTGAACACTGTACTGTCCACCCAATCACATTCAGTGAACACTGTACTGTCCATCCGATCACAGTCAGAGAACACTGTACTGTCCATCCATTCACAGTCAGTGAGCTCAGTACTGTCCATCCATTCACAGTCAGGGAACACTGTACCATTCATCCAATCACAGTCAGTGAACGCTGCACTGTCCATCCAATCACAGTCTGTGAGCTCGGTAATATCCATCCAATCATAGTCAGTGAACACTGTACTGTCCATCCAATCTCAGTCAGTAAGCTCGGTACTGTCCATCCAATCACAGTCAGCGAACACTGTACCGTCCATTCGATCACCGTCAGTGAGCTCAGTACTGTTCATCCAATCACAGTCAGTGAACACTGTACTGCCCAGCCAATCACATTCAGTGAACACTGTACTGTCCATCCGATCACAGTCAGAGAACACTGTACCATTCATCCAATCACAGTCAGTGAACGCTGCACTGTCCATCCAATCACAGTCAGTGAACACTGTACCGTCCATTCGATCACAGTCAGTGAGCTCAGTACTGTTCATCCAATCACAGTCAGTGAACGCTGTACTGTCCATCCAATCACAGTCTGTGAGCTCGGTAATGTCCATTCAATCACAGTCTGTGAACACTGTACTGTCCACCCAATCACATTCAGTGAACACTGTACTGTCCATCCGATCACAGTCAGAGAACACTGTACTGTCCATCCATTCACAGTCAGTGAGCTCAGTACTGTCCATCCATTCACAGTCAGGGAACACTGTACCATTCATCCAATCACAGTCAGTGAACGCTGCACTGTCCATCCAATCACAGTCAGTAAGCTCGGTACTGTCCATCCAATCACAGTCAGCGAACACTGTACCGTCCATTCGATCACCGTCAGTGAGCTCAGTACTGTTCATCCAATCACAGTCAGTGAACACTGTACTGCCCAGCCAATCACATTCAGTGAACACTGTACTGTCCATCCGATCACAGTCAGAGAACACTGTACTGTCCATGCATTCACAGTCAGTGTGCTCAGTGCTGTCCATCCAATCACAGTCAATGAACACTGTACTGTCCATCAGATCCCAGTCAGTGAACACTGTACTGTCCATCCAATCAC
Source organism: Hypanus sabinus (assembly GCF_030144855.1). Taxonomy (NCBI): domain Eukaryota; kingdom Metazoa; phylum Chordata; class Chondrichthyes; order Myliobatiformes; family Dasyatidae; genus Hypanus; species Hypanus sabinus. Next base: position 5,559,876 of record NC_082716.1, read on the forward strand.
AGTCAGTGAACACTGTACCGTTCATCCAATCACAGTCAGTGAACGCTGCACTGTCCATCCAATCACAGTCTGTGAGCTCGGTAATATCCATCCAATTACAGTCTGTGAACACTGTACTGTCCACCAAATCACATTCAGGGAACACTGTACCGTTCATCCAATCACAGTCAGTGAACGCTGCACTGTCCATCCAATCACAGTCTGTGAGCTCGGTAATATCCATCCAATCATAGTCAGTGAACAGTGTACTGTCCACCAAATCAGTCAGTGAACACTGTACTGTCCATCCAATCTCAGTCAGTGAGCTCGTTACTGTCCATCCAATCACAGTCAGTGAACACTGTACCGTGCATTCGATCACAGTCAGTGAGCTCAGTACTGTTCATCCAATCACAGTCAGTGAACGCTGTACTGTCCATCCAATCACGGTCTGTGAGCTCGGTAATATCCATCCAATCACAGTCTGTGAACACTGTACTGTCCACCAAATCAGAGTCAGTGAACACTGTACTGTCCATCCAATCACAATCAGCGATTTCGGTACTGTCCATCCAATCACAGTCATTGAACACTGTACCGTCCATTCGATCACAGTCAGTGAACTCTGTACTGTCCATCCGATCACAGTCAGTGAACGCTGTACAGTCCATCCAATCACAGTCAGAGAATACTGCACTGTCCATCCGAACCCAGTCCGTGAACACTGTACCGTCCATCCAATTACAGTCAGTGAACACTGTACCGTTCATCCAATCACAGTCAGTGAACGCTGCACTGTCCATCCAATCACAGTCTGTGAGCTCGGTAATATCCATCCAATCATAGTCAGTGTACACTGTACTGACCACCAAATCACAGTCAGTGAACACTGTACTGTCCATCCAATCACAGTCAGTGATCTCGGTACTGTCCGTCTAATCACAGTCAGTGAACACTGTACCGTCCATTCGATCACAGTCAGTGAACTCTGTACTGTCCATCCGATCACAGTCAGTGAAAGCTGTACAGTCCATCCAATCACAGTCAGAGAACACTGTCCTGTCCATCCGAACCCAGTCAGTGAACGCTGTACTGTCCATCCAATCACAGTCTGTGAGGTCGGTAATGTCCATTCAATCATAGTCAGTGAACACTGTACCATTCATCCAATCACAGTCAGTGAACGCTGCACTGTCCATCCAATCACAGTCTGTGAGCTCGGTAATATCCATCCAATCATAGTCAGTGAACAGTGTACTGTCCACCAAATCACAGTCAGTGAACACTGTACTGTCCATCCAATCTCAGTCAGTGAGCTCGTTACTGTCCATCCAATCACAGTCAGTGAACACTGTACCGTCCATTCGATCACAGTCAGTGAGCTCAGTACTGTTCATCCAATCACAGTCAGTGAACGCTGTACTGTCCATCCAATCACAGTCTGTGAGCTCGGTAATGTCCATTCAATCACAGTCTGTGAACACTGTACTGTCCACCCAATCACATTCAGTGAACACTGTACTGTCCATCCGATCACAGTCAGAGAACACTGTACTGTCCATCCATTCACAGTCAGTGAGCTCAGTACTGTCCATCCATTCACAGTCAGGGAACACTGTACCATTCATCCAATCACAGTCAGTGAACGCTGCACTGTCCATCCAATCACAGTCTGTGAGCTCGGTAATATCCATCCAATCATAGTCAGTGAACACTGTACTGTCCATCCAATATCAGTCAGTAAGCTCGGTACTGTCCATACAATCACAGTCAGCGAACACTGTACCGTCCATTCGATCACCGTCAGTGAGCTCAGTACTGTTCATCCAATCACAGTCAGTGAACACTGTACTGCCCAGCCAATCACATTCAGTGAACACTGTACTGTCCATCCGATCACAGTCAGAGAACACTGTACTGTCCATGCATTCACAGTCAGTGTGCTCAGTGCTGTCCATCCAATCACAGTCAATGAACACTGTACTGTCCATCAGCTCCCAGTCAGTGAACACTGTACTGTCCATCCAATCACAGTCAGTGAACACTGTACCGTTCATCCAGTCACAGTCAGTGAACGCTGCACTGTCCATCCAATCACAGTCTGTGAGCTCGTTAATATCCATCCAATCACAGTCTGTGAACACTGTACTGTCCACCAAATCAGAGTCAGTGAACACTGTACTGTCCATTCAATCACAATCAGCGATTTCGGTACTGTCCATCCAATCACAGTCAGTGAACACTGTACCATCCATTCGATCACAGTCAATGAGCTCAGAACTGTTCGTCCAATCACAGTCAGTGAACGCTGATCTGTCCATCCAATCACAGTCTGTGAGCTCAGTAATGTCCATTTAATCACAGTCAGTGAAGACTGTACTGTCCATCCGATCAAAGTCAGTGAAAGCTGTACAGTCCATCCAATCACAGTCAGAGAAAACTGTGCTGTCCATCCGAACCCAGTCAGTGAACGCTGTACTGTCCATCCAATCACAGTCTGTGAGGTCGGTAATATCCATTCAATCATAGTCAGTGAACACTGTACCGTTCATCCAATCACAGTCAGTGAACGCTGCACTGTCCATCCAATCACAGTCTGTGAGCTCGGTAATATCCATCCAATCATAGTCAGTGAACAGTGTACTGTCCACCAAATCACAGTCAGTGAACACTGTACTGTCCATCCAATCTCAGTCAGTGAGCTCGGTACTGTCCATCCAATCACAGTCAGTGAACACTGTACCGTCCATTCGATCACAGTCAGTGAGCTCAGTACTGTTCATCCAATCACAGTCAGTGAACGCTGTACTGTCCATCCAATCACAGTCTGTGAGCTCGGTAATGTCCATTCAATCACAGTCTGTGAACACTGTACTGTCCACCCAATCACATTCAGTGAACACTGTACAGTCCATCCGATCACAGTCAGAGAACACTGTACTGTCCATCCATTCACAGTCAGTGAGCTCAGTACTGTCCATCCATTCACAGTCAGGGAACACTGTACCATTCATCCAATCACAGTCAGTGAACGCTGCACTGTCCATCCAATCACAGTCTGTGCGCTCGGTAATATCCATCCAATCATAGTCAGTGAACACTGTACTGTCCATCCAATCTCAGTCAGTAAGCTCGGTACTGTCCATCCAATCACAGTCAGCGAACACTGTACCGTCCATTCGATCACCGTCAGTGAGCTCAGTACTGTTCATCCAATCACAGTCAGTGAACACTGTACTGCCCAGCCAATCACATTCAGTGAACACTGTACTGTCCATCCGATCACAGTCAGAGAACACTGTACTGTCCATGCATTCACAGTCAGTGTGCTCAGTGCTGTCCATCCAATCACAGTCAATGAACACTGTACTGTCCATCAGATCCCAGTCAGTGAACACTGTACCGTTCATCCAGTCACAGTCAGTGAACGCTGCACTGTCCATCCAATCACAGTCTGTGAGCTCGGTAATATCCATCCAATCACAGTCTGTGAACACTGTACTGTCCACCAAATCAGAGTCAGTGAACACTGTACTGTCCATCCAATCACAATCAGTGAACACTGTACTGTCCATCCAATCACAGTCAGTGAACACTGTACCGTTTATCCAGTCACAGTCAGTGAACGCTGCACTGTCCATCCAATCACAGTCTGTGAGCTCGGTAATATCCATCCAATCACAGTCTGTGAACACTGTACTGTCCACCAAATCAGAGTCAGTGAACACTGTACTGTCCATCCAATCACAATCAGCGATTTCGGTACTGTCCATCCAATCACAGTCAGTGAACACTGTACCGTCCATTCGATCACAGTCAGTGAACTCTGTACTGTCCATCCGATCACAGTCAGTGAACGCTATACAGTCCATCCAATCACAGTCAGAGAATACTGTACTGTCCATCCGAACCCAGTCAGTGAACGCTGTACTGTCCATCCAATCACAGTCTGTGAACACTGTAATGTCCATCCAATCACAGTCAGTGAGCTCGGTCCTGTCCATCCGAACCCAGTCAGTGAACACTGTACTGTCCATCCAATCAGAGTCAGTGAACACTGTACCGTCCATTCGATCACAGTCTGTGAGCTCAGTACTGTCCACCCAATCACATTCAGTGAACACTGTACTATCCATCCGATCACAGTCAGGGAACACTGTACTGTCCACCAAATCACAGTCAGTGAACACTGTACTGTCCATCCAATCTCAGTCAGTAAGCTCGGTACTGTCCATCCAATCACAGTTAGTGAACACTGTACCTTCCATTCGATCACCGTCAGTGAGCTCAGTACTGTTCATCCAATCACAGTCAGTGAACACTGTACTGCCCAGCCAATCACATTCAGTGAACACTGTACTGTCCATCCGATCACAGTCAGAGAACACTGTACTGTCCATCCATTCACAGTCAGTGTTCTCAGTGCTGTCCATCCAATCACTGTCAATGAACACTGTACTGTCCATCAGATCCCAGTCAGTGAACACTGTACTGTCCATCCAATCACAGTCAGTGAACACTGTACCGTTCATCCAGTCACAGTCAGTGAAGGCTGAACTGTCCATCCAATCACAGTCTGTGAGCTCGGTAATATCCATCCAATCACAGTCTGTGAACACTGTACTGTCCACCAAATCAGAGTCAGTGAACACTGTACTGTCCATCCAATCACAATCAGCGATTTCGGTACTGTCCATCCAATCACAGTCAGTGAACACTGTACCGTCCATTCGATCACAGTCAGTGAACTCTGTACTGTCCATCCGATCACAGTCAGTGAACGCTGTACAGTCCATCCAATCACAGTCAGAGAATACTGTACTGTCCATCCGAACCCAGTCAGTGAACGCTGTACTGTCCATCCAATCACAGTCAGTGAACACTGTAATGTCCATCCAATCACAGTCAGTGAGCTCGGTCCTGTCCATCCGAACCCAGTCAGTGAACACTGTACTGTCCATCCAATCACAGTCAGTGAACAGTGTACCGTCCATTCGATCACAGTCAGTGAACTCTGTACTGTCCATCCGATCACAGTCAGTGAACGCTGTACAGTCCATCCAATCACAGTCAGAGAATACTGTACTGTCCATCCGAACCCAGTCAGTGAACGCTGTACTGTCCATCCAATCACAGTCAGTGAACACTGTAATGTCCATCCAATCACAGTCAGTGAGCTCGGTCCTGTCCATCCGAACCCAGTCAGTGAACACTGTACTGTCCATCCAATCACAGTCAGTGAACACTGTACCGTCCATTCGATCACAGTCAGTGAACTCTGTACTGTCCATCCGATCACAGTCAGTGAACGCTGTACAGTCCATCCAATCACAGTCAGAGAATACTGTACTGTCCATCCGAACCCAGTCAGTGAACGCTGTACTGTCCATCCAATCACAGTCAGTGAACACTGTAATGTCCATCCAATCACAGTCAGTGAGCTCGGTCCTGTCCATCCGAACCCAGTCAGTGAACACTGTACTGTCCATCCAATCACAGTCAGTGAACACTGTACCGTCCATTCGATCACAGTCAGTGAACTCTGTACTGTCCATCCGATCACAGTCAGTGAACGCTGTACAGTCCATCCAATCACAGTCAGAGAATACTGTACTGTCCATCCGAACCCAGTCAGTGAACGCTGTACTGTCCATCCAATCACAGTCAGTGAACACTATAATGTCCATCCAATCACAGTCAGTGAGCTCGGTCCTGTCCATCCGAACCCAGTCAGTGAACACTGTACTGTCCATCCAATCACAGTCAGTGAACACTGTACCGTCCATTCGATCACAGTCTGTGAGCTCAGTACTGTCCACCCAATCACATTCGGTGAACACTGTACTATCCATCCGATCACAGTCAGTGAACGCTGTACAGTCCATCCAATCACAGTCAGTAATCTCGTTGCTGTCCATTTGATCACAGTCTGAGAACACTGCATTGTCCATCAGATCTCAGTCCATGAACACTGTACAGTCCATTCAATCACAGACAGTGAACACTGTACTGTCCACCCAATCACATTCAGTGAACACTGTACTTTCCATCCGATCACAGTCAGTGAACGCTGTACAGTCCATCCAATCACAGTCACTGAGCTCGGTGCTGTCCATCTGATCACAGTCAGAGATAACTGTACTGTCCATTCGAACCCAGTCAGTGAACACTGTACTGTCCATCCAATCACAGTCAGTGAACACTGTACTTTCCATCCAATCACAGTCAGTAAACACAGTACTGTCCATCCAATCACAGGCAGTGAACACTGTACTGTCCATCCAATCACAGTCAGAGAATACTGTACTGTCCATCCATTCACAATCAGTGAGATCGGTACTTTCCATCCAATCACAGTCAATGAACACTGTACTGTCCATCAGATCCCAGTCTGTGAACACTGTACTATCCATCCAATCACAGTCAGTGAACACTGTACCGTTCATCCAATCACAGTCTGTGAACGCTGCACTCTCCATCCAATCACAGTCTCTGAGCTCGGTAATATCCATCCAATCATAGTCAGTGTACACTGTACTGTCCACCAAATCACAGTCAGTGAACACTGTACTGTCCATCCAATCACAGTCAGTGATCTCGGTACTGTCCGTCTAATCACAGTCAGTGAACACTGTACCGTCCATTCGATCACAGTCAGTGAACTCTGTACTGTCCATCCGATTACAGTCAGTGAACGCTGTACAGTCCATCCAATCACAGTCAGAGAACACTGTCCTGTCCATCCGAACCCAGTCAGTGAACGCTGTACTGTCCATCCAATCACAGTCAGTGAACACTGTAATGTCCATCCGATCCCAGTCTGTGAACATTGTATTGTCCATCCAATCACAGTCAGTGTGCTCGGTAATATCCATCCAATCATAGTCAGTGAACACTGTACCGTCCATTCGATCACAGTCAATGAGCTCAGAACTGTTCGTCCAATCACAGTCAGTGAACGCTGATCTGTCCATCCAATCACAGTCTGTGAGCTCAGTAATGTCCATTTAATCACAGTCAGTGAAGACTGTACTGTCCATCCGATCAAAGTCAGTGAAAGCTGTACAGTCCATCCAATCACAGTCAGAGAACACTGTGCTGTCCATCCGAACCCAGTCAGTGAACGCTGTACTGTCCATCCAATCACAGTCTGTGAGGTCGGTAATATCCATTCAATCATAGTCAGTGAACACTGTACCGTTCATCCAATCACAGTCAGTGAACGCTGCACTGTCCATCCAATCACAGTCTGTGAGCTCGGTAATATCCATCCAATCATAGTCAGTGAACAGTGTACTGTCCACCAAATCACAGTCAGTGAACACTGTACTGTCCATCCAATCTCAGTCAGTGAGCTCGGTACTGTCCATCCAATCACAGTCAGTGAACACTGTACCGTCCATTCGATCACAGTCAGTGAGCTCAGTACTGTTCATCCAATCACAGTCAGTGAACGCTGTACTGTCCATCCAATCACAGTCTGTGAGCTCGGTAATGTCCATTCAATCACAGTCTGTGAACACTGTACTGTCCACCCAATCACATTCAGTGAACACTGTACAGTCCATCCGATCACAGTCAGAGAACACTGTACTGTCCATCCATTCACAGTCAGTGAGCTCAGTACTGTCCATCCATTCACAGTCAGGGAACACTGTACCATTCATCCAATCACAGTCAGTGAACGCTGCACTGTCCATCCAATCACAGTCTGTGCGCTCGGTAATATCCATCCAATCATAGTCAGTGAACACTGTACTGTCCATCCAATCTCAGTCAGTAAGCTCGGTACTGTCCATCCAATCACAGTCAGCGAACACTGTACCGTCCATTCGATCACCGTCAGTGAGCTCAGTACTGTTCATCCAATCACAGTCAGTGAACACTGTACTGCCCAGCCAATCACATTCAGTGAACACTGTACTGTCCATCCGATCACAGTCAGAGAACACTGTACTGTCCATGCATTCACAGTCAGTGTGCTCAGTGCTGTCCATCCAATCACAGTCAATGAACACTGTACTGTCCATCAGATCCCAGTCAGTGAACACTGTACCGTTCATCCAGTCACAGTCAGTGAACGCTGCACTGTCCATCCAATCACAGTCTGTGAGCTCGGTAATATCCATCCAATCACAGTCTGTGAACACTGTACTGTCCACCAAATCAGAGTCAGTGAACACTGTACTGTCCATCCAATCACAATCAGTGAACACTGTACTGTCCATCCAATCACAGTCAGTGAACACTGTACCGTTTATCCAGTCACAGTCAGTGAACGCTGCACTGTCCATCCAATCACAGTCTGTGAGCTCGGTAATATCCATCCAATCACAGTCTGTGAACACTGTACTGTCCACCAAATCAGAGTCAGTGAACACTGTACTGTCCATCCAATCACAATCAGCGATTTCGGTACTGTCCATCCAATCACAGTCAGTGAACACTGTACCGTCCATTCGATCACAGTCAGTGAACTCTGTACTGTCCATCCGATCACAGTCAGTGAACGCTATACAGTCCATCCAATCACAGTCAGAGAATACTGTACTGTCCATCCGAACCCAGTCAGTGAACGCTGTACTGTCCATCCAATCACAGTCTGTGAACACTGTAATGTCCATCCAATCACAGTCAGTGAGCTCGGTCCTGTCCATCCGAACCCAGTCAGTGAACACTGTACTGTCCATCCAATCAGAGTCAGTGAACACTGTACCGTCCATTCGATCACAGTCTGTGAGCTCAGTACTGTCCACCCAATCACATTCAGTGAACACTGTACTATCCATCCGATCACAGTCAGGGAACACTGTACTGTCCACCAAATCACAGTCAGTGAACACTGTACTGTCCATCCAATCTCAGTCAGTAAGCTCGGTACTGTCCATCCAATCACAGTTAGTGAACACTGTACCTTCCATTCGATCACCGTCAGTGAGCTCAGTACTGTTCATCCAATCACAGTCAGTGAACACTGTACTGCCCAGCCAATCACATTCAGTGAACACTGTACTGTCCATCCGATCACAGTCAGAGAACACTGTACTGTCCATCCATTCACAGTCAGTGTTCTCAGTGCTGTCCATCCAATCACTGTCAATGAACACTGTACTGTCCATCAGATCCCAGTCAGTGAACACTGTACTGTCCATCCAATCACAGTCAGTGAACACTGTACCGTTCATCCAGTCACAGTCAGTGAAGGCTGAACTGTCCATCCAATCACAGTCTGTGAGCTCGGTAATATCCATCCAATCACAGTCTGTGAACACTGTACTGTCCACCAAATCAGAGTCAGTGAACACTGTACTGTCCATCCAATCACAATCAGCGATTTCGGTACTGTCCATCCAATCACAGTCAGTGAACACTGTACCGTCCATTCGATCACAGTCAGTGAACTCTGTACTGTCCATCCGATCACAGTCAGTGAACGCTGTACAGTCCATCCAATCACAGTCAGAGAATACTGTACTGTCCATCCGAACCCAGTCAGTGAACGCTGTACTGTCCATCCAATCACAGTCAGTGAACACTGTAATGTCCATCCAATCACAGTCAGTGAGCTCGGTCCTGTCCATCCGAACCCAGTCAGTGAACACTGTACTGTCCATCCAATCACAGTCAGTGAACAGTGTACCGTCCATTCGATCACAGTCAGTGAACTCTGTACTGTCCATCCGATCACAGTCAGTGAACGCTGTACAGTCCATCCAATCACAGTCAGAGAATACTGTACTGTCCATCCGAACCCAGTCAGTGAACGCTGTACTGTCCATCCAATCACAGTCAGTGAACACTGTAATGTCCATCCAATCACAGTCAGTGAGCTCGGTCCTGTCCATCCGAACCCAGTCAGTGAACACTGTACTGTCCATCCAATCACAGTCAGTGAACACTGTACCGTCCATTCGATCACAGTCAGTGAACTCTGTACTGTCCATCCGATCACAGTCAGTGAACGCTGTACAGTCCATCCAATCACAGTCAGAGAATACTGTACTGTCCATCCGAACCCAGTCAGTGAACGCTGTACTGTCCATCCAATCACAGTCAGTGAACACTGTAATGTCCATCCAATCACAGTCAGTGAGCTCGGTCCTGTCCATCCGAACCCAGTCAGTGAACACTGTACTGTCCATCCAATCACAGTCAGTGAACACTGTACCGTCCATTCGATCACAGTCAGTGAACTCTGTACTGTCCATCCGATCACAGTCAGTGAACGCTGTACAGTCCATCCAATCACAGTCAGAGAATACTGTACTGTCCATCCGAACCCAGTCAGTGAACGCTGTACTGTCCATCCAATCACAGTCAGTGAACACTATAATGTCCATCCAATCACAGTCAGTGAGCTCGGTCCTGTCCATCCGAACCCAGTCAGTGAACACTGTACTGTCCATCCAATCACAGTCAGTGAACACTGTACCGTCCATTCGATCACAGTCTGTGAGCTCAGTACTGTCCACCCAATCACATTCGGTGAACACTGTACTATCCATCCGATCACAGTCAGTGAACGCTGTACAGTCCATCCAATCACAGTCAGTAATCTCGTTGCTGTCCATTTGATCACAGTCTGAGAACACTGCATTGTCCATCAGATCTCAGTCCATGAACACTGTACAGTCCATTCAATCACAGACAGTGAACACTGTACTGTCCACCCAATCACATTCAGTGAACACTGTACTTTCCATCCGATCACAGTCAGTGAACGCTGTACAGTCCATCCAATCACAGTCACTGAGCTCGGTGCTGTCCATCTGATCACAGTCAGAGATAACTGTACTGTCCATTCGAACCCAGTCAGTGAACACTGTACTGTCCATCCAATCACAGTCAGTGAACACTGTACTTTCCATCCAATCACAGTCAGTAAACACAGTACTGTCCATCCAATCACAGGCAGTGAACACTGTACTGTCCATCCAATCACAGTCAGAGAATACTGTACTGTCCATCCATTCACAATCAGTGAGATCGGTACTTTCCATCCAATCACAGTCAATGAACACTGTACTGTCCATCAGATCCCAGTCTGTGAACACTGTACTATCCATCCAATCACAGTCAGTGAACACTGTACCGTTCATCCAATCACAGTCTGTGAACGCTGCACTCTCCATCCAATCACAGTCTCTGAGCTCGGTAATATCCATCCAATCATAGTCAGTGTACACTGTACTGTCCACCAAATCACAGTCAGTGAACACTGTACTGTCCATCCAATCACAGTCAGTGATCTCGGTACTGTCCGTCTAATCACAGTCAGTGAACACTGTACCGTCCATTCGATCACAGTCAGTGAACTCTGTACTGTCCATCCGATTACAGTCAGTGAACGCTGTACAGTCCATCCAATCACAGTCAGAGAACACTGTCCTGTCCATCCGAACCCAGTCAGTGAACGCTGTACTGTCCATCCAATCACAGTCAGTGAACACTGTAATGTCCATCCGATCCCAGTCTGTGAACATTGTATTGTCCATCCAATCACAGTCAGTGTGCTCGGTAATATCCATCCAATCATAGTCAGTGAACACTGTACCGTCCATTCGATCACAGTCAGTGAACTCTGTACTGTCCATCCGATCACAGTCAGTGAACGCTGTACAGTCCATCCAATCACAGTCAGAGAATACTGTACTGTCCATCCGAACCCAGTCAGTGAACGCTGTACTGTCCATCCAATCACAGTCAGTGAACACTGTAATGTCCATCCAATCACAGTCAGTGAGCTCGGTCCTGTCCATCCGAACCCAGTCAGTGAACACTGTACTGTCCATCCAATCACAGTCAGTGAACACTGTACCGTCCATTCGATCACAGTCAGTGAACTCTGTACTGTCCATCCGATCACAGTCAGTGAACGCTGTACAGTCCATCCAATCACAGTCAGAGAATACTGTACTGTCCATCCGAACCCAGTCAGTGAACGCTGTACTGTCCATCCAATCACAGTCAGTGAACACTGTAATGTCCATCCAATCACAGTCAGTGAGCTCGGTCCTGTCCATCCGAACCCAGTCAGTGAACACTGTACTGTCCATCCAATCACAGTCAGTGAACACTGTACCGTCCATTCGATCACAGTCAGAGAATACTGTACTGTCCATCTGAACCCAGTCAGTGAACGCTGTACTGTCCATCCAATCACAGTCAGTGAACACTATAATGTCCATCCAATCACAGTCAGTGAGCTCGGTCCTGTCCATCCGAACCCAGTCAGTGAACACTGTACTGTCCATCCAATCACAGTCAGTGAACACTGTACCGTCCATTCGATCACAGTCTGTGAGCTCAGTACTGTCCACCCAATCACATTCAGTGAACACTGTACTATCCATCCGATCACAGTCAGTGAACGCTGTACAGTCCATCCAATCACAGTCAGTAATCTCGTTGCTGTCCATTTGATCACAGTCTGAGAACACTGCATTGTCCATCAGATCTCAGTCCATGAACACTGTACAGTCCATTCAATCACAGACAGTGAACACTGTACTGTCCACCCAATCACATTCAGTGAACACTGTACTTTCCATCCGATCACAGTCAGTGAACGCTGTACAGTCCATCCAATCACAGTCACTGAGCTCGGTGCTGTCCATCTGATCACAGTCAGAGATAACTGTACTGTCCATTCGAACCCAGTCAGTGAACACTGTACTGTCCATCCAATCACAGTCAGTGAACACTGTACTTTCCATCCAATCACAGTCAGTAAACACAGTACTGTCCATCCAATCACAGGCAGTGAACACTGTACTGTCCATCCAATCACAGTCAGAGAATACTGTACTGTCCATCCATTCACAATCAGTGAGATCGGTACTTTCCATCCAATCACAGTCAATGAACACTGTACTGTCCATCAGATCCCAGTCTGTGAACACTGTACTATCCATCCAATCACAGTCAGTGAACACTGTACCGTTCATCCAATCACAGTCTGTGAACGCTGCACTCTCCATCCAATCACAGTCTCTGAGCTCGGTAATATCCATCCAATCATAGTCAGTGTACACTGTACTGTCCACCAAATCACAGTCAGTGAACACTGTACTGTCCATCCAATCACAGTCAGTGATCTCGGTACTGTCCGTCTAATCACAGTCAGTGAACACTGTACCGTCCATTCGATCACAGTCAGTGAACTCTGTACTGTCCATCCGATTACAGTCAGTGAACGCTGTACAGTCCATCCAATCACAGTCAGAGAACACTGTCCTGTCCATCCGAACCCAGTCAGTGAACGCTGTACTGTCCATCCAATCACAGTCAGTGAACACTGTACTGTCAATCCAATCAAAGTCAGTGAGATCGGTACTGTCCATCGAATCACAGTCAGTGAACACTGTACCGTCCATTCGATCACAGTCAGTGAGCTCAGAACTGTTCATCCAATCACAGTCAGTGAACGCTGTTCTGTCCATCCAATCACAGTCTGTGAGCTCAGTAATGTCCATTTAATCACAGTCAGTGAAGACTGTACTGTCCACCCAATCACAGTCAGTGAACACTGTACTGTCCATCCGATCACAGTCAGTGAACTCTGTGCTGTCCATCCGATCACAGTCAGTGAACGCTGTACAGTCCATCCAAACACAGTCAGTGAACACTGTAATGTCCATCCGATCCCAGTCAGTGAACATTGTACTGTCCATCCAATCACAGTCAGTGAGCTCGGTAATATCCATCCAATCATAGTCAGTGAACACTGTACTGTCCATCAAATCACAGTCAGTGAGCTCAGTACTGTCCATCCAATCACAGTCAATGAACACTGTGCTGTCCATCAGATCCCAGTCCGTGAACACTGTACCGTCCATCCAATTACAGTCAGTGAACACTGTACCGTTCATCCAATCACAGTCAGTGAACGCTGCACTGTCCATCCAATCACAGTCTGTGAGCTCGGTAATATCCATCCAATCATAGTCAGTGAACAGTGTACTGTCCACCAAATCACAGTCAGTGAACACTGTACTGTCCATCCAATCTCAGTCAGTGAGCTCGTTACTGTCCATCCAATCACAGTCAGTGAACACTGTACCGTCCATTCGATCACAGTCAGTGAGCTCAGTACTGTTCATCCAATCACAGTCAGTGAACGCTGTACTGTCCATCCAATCACAGTTTGTGAGCTCGGTAATGTCCATTCAATCACAGTCTGTGAACACTGTACTGTCCGCCCAATCACATTCAGTGAACACTGTACTGTCCATCCGATCACAGTCAGAGAACACTGTACTGTCCATCCATTCACAGTCAGTGAGCTCAGTACTGTCCATCCAATCACAGTCAATGAGCACTGTACTGTCCATCAGATCCCAGTCAGTGAACACTGTACTGTCCATCCAATCACAGTCAATGAGCACTGTACTGTCCATCAGATCCCAGTCAGTGAACACTGTACTGTCCATCCAATCACAGTCAGTGAACACTGTACCGTTCATCCAATCACAGTCAGTGAACGCTGCACTGTCCATCCAATCACAGTCTGTGAGCTCGGTAATATCCATCCAATTACAGTCTGTGAACACTGTACTGTCCACCAAATCACATTCAGGGAACACTGTACCGTTCATCCAATCACAGTCAGTGAACGCTGCACTGTCCATCCAATCACAGTCTGTGAGCTCGGTAATATCCATCCAATCATAGTCAGTGAACAGTGTACTGTCCACCAAATCACAGTCAGTGAACACTGTACTGTCCATCCAATCTCAGTCAGTGAGCTCGTTACTGTCCATCCAATCACAGTCAGTGAACACTGTACCGTGCATTCGATCACAGTCAGTGAGCTCAGTACTGTTCATCCAATCACAGTCAGTGAACGCTGTACTGTCCATCCAATCACGGTCTGTGAGCTCGGTAATATCCATCCAATCACAGTCTGTGAACACTGTACTGTCCACCAAATCAGAGTCAGTGAACACTGTACTGTCCATCCAATCACAATCAGCGATTTCGGTACTGTCCATCCAATCACAGTCATTGAACACTGTACCGTCCATTCGATCACAGTCAGTGAACTCTGTACAGTCCATCCGATCACAGTCAGTGAACGCTGTACAGTCCATCCAATCACAGTCAGAGAATACTGCACTGTCCATCCGAACCCAGTCCGTGAACACTGTACCGTCCATCCAATTACAGTCAGTGAACACTGTACCGTTCATCCAATCACAGTCAGTGAACGCTGCACTGTCCATCCAATCACAGTCTGTGAGCTCGGTAATATCCATCCAATCATAGTCAGTGAACAGTGTACTGTCCACCAAATCACAGTCAGTGAACACTGTACTGTCCATCCAATCTCAGTCAGTGAGCTCGTTACTGTCCGTCCAATCACAGTCAGTGAACACTGTACCGTCCATTCGATCACAGTCAGTGAGCTCAGTACTGTTCATCCAATCACAGTCAGTGAACGCTGTACTGTCCATCCAATCACAGTCTGTGAGCTCGGTAATGTCCATTCAATCACAGTCTGTGAACACTGTACTGTCCACCCAATCACATTCAGTGAACACTGTACTGTCCATCCAATCACAGTCAATGAGCACTGTACTGTCCATCAGATCCCAGTCAGTGAACACTGTACTGTCCATCCAATCACAGTCAGTGAACACTGTACCGTTCATCCAATCACAGTCAGTGAACGCTGCACTGTCCATCCAATCACAGTCTGTGAGCTCGGTAATATCCATCCAATTACGGTCTGTGAACACTGTACTGTCCACCAAATCACATTCAGGGAACACTGTACCGTTCATCCAATCACAGTCAGTGAACGCTGCACTGTCCATCCAATCACAGTCTGTGAGCTCGGTAATATCCATCCAATCATAGTCAGTGAACAGTGTACTGTCCACCAAATCACAGTCAGTGAACACTGTACTGTCCATCCAATCTCAGTCAGTGAGCTCGTTACTGTCCATCCAATCACAGTCAGTGAACACTGTACCGTCCATTCGATCACAGTCAGTGAGCTCAGTACTGTTCATCCAATCACAGTCAGTGAACGCTGTACTGTCCATCCAATCACAGTCTGTGAGCTCGGTAATGTCCATTCAATCACAGTCTGTGAACACTGTACTATCCACGCAATCACATTCAGTGAACACTGTACTGTCCATCCGAACACAGTCAGAGAACACTGTACTGTCCATCCATTCAGAGTCAGTGAGCTCAGTACTGTCCATCCATTCACAGTCAGTGTGCTCAGTGCTGTCCATCCAATCACAGTCAATGAACACTGTACTGTCCATCAGATCCCAGTCCGTGAACACTGTACCGTTCATCCAGTCACAGTCAGTGAACGCTGCACTGTCCATCCAATCACAGTCTGTGAGCTCGGTAATATCCATCCAATGACAGTCTGTGAACACTGTACTGTCCACCAAATCAGAGTCAGTGAACACTGCACTATCCATCCGATCACAGTCAGTGAACGCTGTACTGTCCATCCAATCACAGTCAGTGAACACTGTAATGTCCATCCAATCACAGTCAGTGAGCTCGGTCCTGTCCATCCGAACACAGTCAGTGAACACTGTACTGTCCATCCAATCACAGTCAGTGAACACTGTACCGTCCATTCGATCACAGTCTGTGAGCTCAGTACTGTCCACCCAATCACATTCAGTGAATACTGCACTATCCATCCGATCACAGTCAGTGAACGCTGTACAGTCCATCCAATCACAGTCAGTGAGCTCATTGCTGTCCATTTGATCACAGTCTGAGAACACTGCATTGTCCATCAGATCTCAGTCCATGAACACTGTACAGTCCATTCAATCACAGACAGTGAACACTGTACTGTCCACCCAATCACATTCAGTGAACACTGTACTTTCCATCCGATCAGTCAGTGAACACTCTACTGTCCATCCAATCACAGTCAGAGAATACTGTACTGTCCATCCATTCACAATCAGTGAGATCGGTACTTTCCATCCGATCACAGTCAATGAACACTGTACTGTCCATCAGATCCCAGTCCATGAACACTGTACTATCCATCCAATCACAGTCAGTGAACACTGTACCGTTCATCCAATCACAGTCTGTGAACGCTGCACTCTCCATCCAATCACAGTCTCTGAGCTCGGTAATATCCATCCAATCATAGTCAGTGTGCACTGTACTGTCCACCAAATCACAGTCAGTGAACACTGTACTGTCCATCCAATCACAGTCAGTGATCTCGGTACTGTCCGTCTAATCACAGTCAGTGAACACGGTACCGTCCATTCGATCACAGTCAGTGAACTCTGTACTGTCCATCCGATCACAGTCAGTGAACGCTGTACAGTCCATCCAATCACAGTCAGAGAACACTGTCCTGTCCATCCGAACCCAGTCAGTGAACGCTGTACTGTCCATCCAATCACAGTCAGTGAACACTGTAATGTCCATCCGATCCCAGTCTGTGAACTTTGTATTGTCCATCCAATCACAGTCAGTGTGCTCGGTAATATCCATCCAATCATAGTCAGTGAACACTGTACCGTCCATTCGATCAGAGTCAGTGAGCTCAGTAGTGTTCATCCAATCACAGTCAGTGAACGCTGTACTGTCCATCCAATCACAGTCTGTGAGGTCGGTAATGTCCATTCAATCATAGTCAGTGAACACTGAAACGTCCATTCGATCACAGTCAGTGAGCTCAGAACTGTTCATCCAATCACAGTCAGTGAACGCTGTTCTGTCCATCCAATCACAGTCTGTGAGCTCAGTAATGTCCATTTAATCACAGTCAGTGAAGACTGTACTGTCCACCAAATCACAGTCAGTGAACACTGTACTGTCCACCAAATCACTGTCAGTGAACACTGTACTGTCCATCCAATCACAGTCAGTGAGATCGGTACTGTCCATCCAATCACAGTCAGTGAACACTGTACCGTCCATTCGATCACAGTCAGTGAGCTCAGAACTGTTCATCCAATCACAGTCAGTGAACGCTGTTCTGTCCATCCAATCACAGTCTGTGAGCTCAGTAATGTCCATTTAATCACAGTCAGTGAAGACTGTACTGTCCACCCAATCACAGTCAGTGAACACTGTACTGTCCATCCGATCACAGTCAATGAACTCTGTGCTGTCCATCCGATCACAGTCAGTGAACGCTGTACAGTCCATCCAATCACAGTCAGTGAACACTGTAATGTCCATCCGATCCCAGTCAGTGAACATTGTACTGTCCATCCAATCACAGTCAGTGAGCTCGGTAATATCCATCCAATCATAGTCAGTGAACACTGTACTGTCCATCAAATCACAGTCAGTGAGCTCAGTACTGTCCATCCAATCACAGTCAATGAACACTGTGCTGTCCATCAGATCCCAGTCCGTGAACACTGTACCGTCCATCCAATTACAGTCAGTGAACACTGTACCGTTCATCCAATCACAGTCAGTGAACGCTGCACTGTCCATCCAATCACAGTCTGTGAGCTCGGTAATATCCATCCAATCATAGTCAGTGAACAGTGTACTGTCCACCAAATCACAGTCAGTGAACACTGTACTGTCCATCCAATCTCAGTCAGTGAGCTCGTTACTGTCCATCCAATCACAGTCAGTGAACACTGTACCGTCCATTCGATCACAGTCAGTGAGCTCAGTACTGTTCATCCAATCACAGTCAGTGAACGCTGTACTGTCCATCCAATCACAGTCTGTGAGCTCGGTAATGTCCATTCAATCACAGTCTGTGAACACTGTACTGTCCACCCAATCACATTCAGTGAACACTGTACTGTCCATCCGATCACAGTCAGAGAACACTGTACTGTCCATCCATTCACAGTCAGTGAGCTCAGTACTGTCCATCCAATCACAGTCAATGAGCACTGTACTGTCCATCAGATCCCAGTCAGTGAACACTGTACTGTCCATCCAATCACAGTCAATGAGCACTGTACTGTCCATCAGATCCCAGTCAGTGAACACTGTACTGTCCATCCAATCACAGTCAGTGAACACTGTACCGTTCATCCAATCACAGTCAGTGAACGCTGCACTGTCCATCCAATCACAGTCTGTGAGCTCGGTAATATCCATCCAATGACAGTCTGTGAACACTGTACTGTACACCAAATCAGAGTCAGTGAACACTGCACTATCCATCCGATCACAGTCAGTGAACGCTGTACTGTCCATCCAATCACAGTCAGTGAACACTGTAATGTCCATCCAATCACAGTCAGTGAGCTCGGTCCTGTCCATCCGAACACAGTCAGTGAACACTGTACTGTCCATCCAATCACAGTCAGTGAACACTGTACCGTCCAATCGATCACAGTCTGTGAGCTCAGTACTGTCCACCCAATCACATTCAGTGAACACTGCACTATCCATCCGATCACAGTCAGTGAACGCTGTACAGTCCATCCAATCACAGTCAGTGAGCTCGTTGCTGTCCATTTGATCACAGTCTGAGAACACTGCATTGTCCATCAGATCTCAGTCCATGAACACTGTACAGTCCATTCAATCACAGACAGTGAACACTGTACTGTCCACCCAATCACATTCAGTGAACACTGTACTTTCCATCCGATCAGTCAGTGAACACTCTACTGTCCATCCAATCACAGTCAGAGAATACTGTACTGTCCATCCATTCACAATCAGTGAGATCGGTACTTTCCATCCGATCACAGTCAATGAACACTGTACTGTCCATCAGATCCCAGTCCATGAACACTGTACTATCCATCCAATCACAGTCAGTGAACACTGTACCGTTCATCCAATCACAGTCTGTGAACGCTGCACTCTCCATCCAATCACAGTCTCTGAGCTCGGTAATATCCATCCAATCATAGTCAGTGTGCACTGTACTGTCCACCAAATCACAGTCAGTGAACACTGTACTGTCCATCCAATCACAGTCAGTGATCTCGGTACTGTCCGTCTAATCACAGTCAGTGAACACGGTACCGTCCATTCGATCACAGTCAGTGAACTCTGTACTGTCCATCCGATCACAGTCAGTGAACGCTGTACAGTCCATCCAATCACAGTCAGAGAACACTGTCCTGTCCATCCGAACCCAGTCAGTGAACGCTGTACTGTCCATCCAATCACAGTCAGTGAACACTGTAATGTCCATCCGATCCCAGTCTGTCAACTTTGTATTGTCCATCCAATCACAGTCAGTGAGCTCGGTAATATCCATCCAATCATAGTCAGTGAACACTGTACTGTCCATCAAATCACAGTCAGTGAGCTCAGTACTGTCCATCCAATCACAGTCAATGAACACTGTGCTGTCCATCAGATCCCAGTCCGTGAACACTGTACCGTCCATCAAATTACAGTCATTGAACACTGTACCGTTCATCCAATCACAGTCAGTGAACGCTGCACTGTCCATCCAATCACAGTCTGTGAGCTCGGTAATATCCATCCAATCATAGTCAGTGAACAGTGTACTGTCCACCAAATCACAGTCAGTGAACACTGTACTGTCCATCCAATCTCAGTCAGTGAGCTCGTTACTGTCCATCCAATCACAGTCAGTGAACACTGTACCGTCCATTCGATCACAGTCAGTGAGCTCAGTACTGTTCATCCAATCACAGTCAGTGAACGCTGTAATGTCCATCCAATCACAGTCTGTGAGCTCGGTAATGTCCATTCAATCACAGTCTGTGAACACTGTACTGTCCACCCAATCACATTCAGTGAACACTGTACTGTCCATCCGATCACAGTCAGAGAACACTGTACTGTCCATCCATTCACAGTCAGTGAGCTCAGTACTGTCCATCCAATCACAGTCAATGAGCACTGTACTGTCCATCAGATCCCAGTCAGTGAACACTGTACTGTCCATCCAATCACAGTCAATGAGCACTGTACTGTCCATCCAATCACAGTCAGTGAACACTGTACCGTTCATCCAATCACAGTCAGTGAACGCTGCACTGTCCATCCAATCACAGTCTGTGAGCTCGGTAATATCCATCCAATGACAGTCTGTGAACACTGTACTGTCCACCAAATCAGAGTCAGTGAACACTGCACTATCCATCCGATCACAGTCAGTGAACGCTGTACTGTCCATCCAATCACAGTCAGTGAACACTGTAATGTCCATCCAATCACAGTCAGTGAGCTCGGTCCTGTCCATCCGAACACAGTCAGTGAACACTGTACTGTCCATCCAATCACAGTCAGTGAACACTGTACCGTCCAATCGATCACAGTCTGTGAGCTCAGTACTGTCCACCCAATCACATTCAGTGAACACTGCACTATCCATCCGATCACAGTCAGTGAACGCTGTACAGTCCATCCAATCACAGTCAGTGAGCTCGTTGCTGTCCATTTGATCACAGTCTGAGAACACTGCATTGTCCATCAGATCTCAGTCCATGAACACTGTACAGTCCATTCAATCACAGACAGTGAACACTGTACTGTCCACCCAATCACATTCAGTGAACACTGTACTTTCCATCCGATCAGTCAGTGAACACTCTACTGTCCATCCAATCACAGTCAGAGAATACTGTACTGTCCATCCATTCACAATCAGTGAGATCGGTACTTTCCATCCGATCACAGTCAATGAACACTGTACTGTCCATCAGATCCCAGTCCATGAACACTGTACTATCCATCCAATCACAGTCAGTGAACACTGTACCGTTCATCCAATCACAGTCTGTGAACGCTGCACTCTCCATCCAATCACAGTCTCTGAGCTCGGTAATATCCATCCAATCATAGTCAGTGTGCACTGTACTGTCCACCAAATCACAGTCAGTGAACACTGTACTGTCCATCCAATCACAGTCAGTGATCTCGGTACTGTCCGTCTAATCACAGTCAGTGAACACGGTACCGTCCATTCGATCACAGTCAGTGAACTCTGTACTGTCCATCCGATCACAGTCAGTGAACGCTGTACAGTCCATCCAATCACAGTCAGAGAACACTGTCCTGTCCATCCGAACCCAGTCAGTGAACGCTGTACTGTCCATCCAATCACAGTCAGTGAACACTGTAATGTCCATCCGATCCCAGTCTGTGAACTTTGTATTGTCCATCCAATCACAGTCAGTGTGCTCGGTAATATCCATCCAATCATAGTCAGTGAACACTGTACCGTCCATTCGATCAGAGTCAGTGAGCTCAGTAGTGTTCATCCAATCACAGTCAGAGAACGCTGTACTGTCCATCCAATCACAGTCTGTGAGGTCGGTAATGTCCATTCAATCATAGTCAGTGAACACTGTACCGTCCATTCGATCACAGTCAGTGAGCTCAGAACTGTTCATCCAATCACAGTCAGTGAACGCTGTTCTGTCCATCCAATCACAGTCTGTGAGCTCAGTAATGTCCATTTAATCACAGTCAGTGAAGACTGTACTGTCCACCAAATCACAGTCAGTGAACACTGTACTGTCCACCAAATCACTGTCAGTGAACACTGTACTGTCCATCCAATCACAGTCAGTGAGATCGGTACTGTCCATCCAATCACAGTCAGTGAACACTGTACCGTCCATTCGATCACAGTCAGTGAGCTCAGAACTGTTCATCCAATCACAGTCAGTGAACGCTGTTCTGTCCATCCAATCACAGTCTGTGAGCTCAGTAATGTCCATTTAATCACAGTCAGTGAAGACTGTACTGTCCACCCAATCACAGTCAGTGAACACTGTACTGTCCATCCGATCACAGTCAATGAACGCTGTACAGTCCATCCAATCACAGTCAGTGAACACTGTAATGTCCATCCGATCCCAGTCAGTGAACATTGTACTGTCCATCCAATCACAGTCAGTGAGCTCGGTAATATCCATCCAATCATAGTCAGTGAACACTGTACTGTCCATCAAATCACAGTCAGTGAGCTCAGTACTGTCCATCCAATCACAGTCAATGAACACTGTGCTGTCCATCAGATCCCAGTCCGTGAACACTGTACCGTCCATCCAATTACTGTCAGTGAACACTGTACCGTTCATCCAATCACAGTCAGTGAACGCTGCACTGTCCATCCAATCACAGTCTGTGAGCTCGGTAATATCCATCCAATCATAGTCAGTGAACAGTGTACTGTCCACCAAATCACAGTCAGTGAACACTGTACTGTCCATCCAATCTCAGTCAGTGAGCTCGTTACTGTCCATCCAATCACAGTCAGTGAACACTGTACCGTGCATTCGATCACAGTCAGTGAGCTCAGTACTGTTCATCCAATCACAGTCAGTGAACGCTGTACTGTCCATCCAATCACAGTCTGTGAGCTCGGTAATGTCCATTCAATCACAGTCTGTGAACACTGTACTGTCCACGCAATCACATTCAGTGAACACTGTACTGTTCATCCGAACACAGTCAGAGAACACTGTACTGTCCATCCATTCACAGTCAGTGAGCTCAGTACTGTCCATCCATTCACAGTCAGTGTGCTCAGTGCTGTCCATCCAATCACAGTCAATGAACACTGTACTGTCCATCAGATCCCAGTCAGTGAACACTGTACCGTTCATCCAGTCACAGTCAGTGAACGCTGCACTGTCCATCCAATCACAGTCTGTGAGCTCGGTAATATCCATCCAATCACAGTCTGTGAACACTGTACTGTCCACCAAATCAGAGTCAGTGAACACTGTACTGTCCATCCAATCACAATCAGCGATTTCGGTACTGTCCATCCAATCACAGTCAGTGAACACTGTACCGTCCATTCGATCACAGTCAGTGAACTCTGTACTGTCCATCCGATCACAGTCAGTGAACGCTGTACAGTCCATCCAATCACAGTCAGAGAATACTGCACTGTCCATCCGAACCCAGTCCGTGAACACTGTACCGTCCATCCAATTACAGTCAGTGAACACTGTACCGTTCATCCAATCACAGTCAGTGAACGCTGCACTGTCCATCCAATCACAGTCTGTGAGCTCGGTAATATCCATCCAATCATAGTCAGTGAACAGTGTACTGTCCACCAAATCACAGTCAGTGAACACTGTACTGTCCATCCAATCTCAGTCAGTGAGCTCGTTACTGTCCGTCCAATCACAGTCAGTGAACACTGTACCGTCCATTCGATCACAGTCAGTGAGCTCAGTACTGTTCATCCAATCACAGTCAGTGAACGCTGTACTGTCCATCCAATCACAGTCTGTGAGCTCGGTAATGTCCATTCAATCACAGTCTGTGAACACTGTACTGTCCACCCAATCACATTCAGTGAACACTGTACTGTCCATCCAATCACAGTCAATGAGCACTGTACTGTCCATCAGATCCCAGTCAGTGAACACTGTACTGTCCATCCAATCACATTCAGGGAACACTGTACCGTTCATCCAATCACAGTCAGTGAACGCTGCACTGTCCATCCAATCACAGTCTGTGAGCTCGGTAATATCCATCCAATCATAGTCAGTGAACAGTGTACTGTCCACCAAATCACAGTCAGTGAACACTGTACTGTCCATCCAATCTCAGTCAGTGAGCTCGTTACTGTCCATCCAATCACAGTCAGTGAACACTGTACCGTCCATTCGATCACAGTCAGTGAGCTCAGTACTGTTCATCCAATCACAGTCAGTGAACGCTGTACTGTCCATCCAATCACAGTCTGTGAGCTCGGTAATGTCCATTCAATCACAGTCTGTGAACACTGTACTGTCCACGCAATCACATTCAGTGAACACTGTACTGTCCATCCGAACACAGTCAGAGAACACTGTACTGTCCATCCATTCACAGTCAGTGAGCTCAGTACTGTCCATCCATTCACAGTCAGTGTGCTCAGTGCTGTCCATCCAATCACAGTCAATGAACACTGTACTGTCCATCAGATCCCAGTCCGTGAACACTGTACCGTTCATCCAGTCACAGTCAGTGAATGCTGCACTGTCCATCCAATCACCGTCTGTGAGCTCGGTAATATCCATCCAATGACAGTCTGTGAACACTGTACTGTCCACCAAATCAGAGTCAGTGAACACTGTAATGTCCATCCAATCACAGTCAGTGAGCTCGGTCCTGTCCATCCGAACCCAGTCAGTGAACACTGTACTGTCCATCCAATCACAGTCAGTGAACACTGCACTATCCATCCGATCACAGTCAGTGAACGCTGTACAGTCCATCCAATCACAGTCAGTGAGCTCGTTGCTGTCCATTTGATCACAGTCTGAGAACACTGCATTGTCCATCAGATCTCAGTCCATGAACACTGTACAGTCCATTCAATCACAGACAGTGAACACTGTACTGTCCACCCAATCACATTCAGTGAACACTGTACTTTCCATCCGATCACAGTCAGTGAACGCTGTACAGTCCATCCAATCACAGTCACTGAGCTCGGTGCTGTCCATCTGATCACAGTCAGAGATAACTGTACTGTCCATTCGAACGCAGTCAGTGAACACTGTACTGTCGATCCAATCACAGTCAGTGAACACTGTACTGTCCATCCAATCACAGTCAGTAAACACAGTACTGTACATTCGAACCCAGTCAGTGAACACTGTACTGTCCATCCAATCACAGTCAGTGAACACTGTAATGTCCATCCGATTCCAGTCAGTGAACATTGTACTGTCCATCCAATCACAGTCAGTGAGCTCGGTAATATCCATCCAATTACAGTCTGTGAACACTGTACTGTCCACCAAATCACATTCAGGGAACACTGTACCGTTCATCCAATCACAGTCAGTGAACGCTGCACTGTCCATCCAATCACAGTCTGTGAGCTCGGTAATATCCATCCAATCATAGTCAGTGAACAGTGTACTGTCCACCAAATCACAGTCAGTGAACACTGTACTGTCCATCCAATCTCAGTCAGTGAGCTCGTTACAGTCCATCCAATCACAGTCAGTGAACACTGTACCGTCCATTCGATCACAGTCAGTGAGCTCAGTACTGTTCATCCAATCACAGTCAGTGAACGCTGTACTGTCCATCCAATCACAGTCTGTGAGCTCGGTAATGTCCATTCAATCACAGTCTGTGAACACTGTACTGTCCACGCAATCACATTCAGTGAACACTGTACTGTCCATCCGAACATAGTCAGAGAACACTGTACTGTCCATCCATTCACAGTCAGTGAGCTCAGTACTGTCCATCCATTCACAGTCAGTGTGCTCAGTGCTCTCCATCCAATCACAGTCAATGAACACTGTACTGTCCATCAGATCCCAGTCAGTGAACACTGTACTGTCCATCCAATCACAATCAGCGATTTCGGTACTGTCCATCCAATCACAGTCAGTGAACACTGTACCGTCCATTCGATCACAGTCAGTGAACTCTGTACTGTCCATCCGATCACAGTCAGTGAACGCTGTACAGTCCATCCAATCACAGTCAGAGAATACTGCACTGTCCATCCGAACCCAGTCAGTGAACGCTGTACTGTCCATCCAATCACAGTCAGTGAACACTGTAATGTCCATCCAATCACAGTCAGTGAGCTCGGTCCTGTCCAACCGAACCCAGTCAGTGAACACTGTACTGTCCATCCAATCACAGTCAGTGAACACTGTACCGTCCATTCGATCACAGTCAGTGAGCTCAGTACTGTTCATCCAATCACAGTCAGTGAACGCTGTACTGTCCATCCAATCACAGTCTGTGAGCTCGGTAATGTCCATTCAATCACAGTCTGTGAACACTGTACTGTCCACCCAATCACATTCAGTGAACACTGTACTGTCCATCCGATCACAGTCAGAGAACACTGTACTGTCCATCCAGTCACAGTCTGTGAGCTCGGTAATGTCCATTCAATCACAGTCTGTGAACACTGTACTGTCCACCAAATCACATTCAGGGAACACTGTACCGTTCATCCAATCACAGTCAGTGAACGCTGCACTGTCCATCCAATCACAGTCTGTGAGCTCGGTAATATCCATCCAATCATAGTCAGTGAACAGTGTACTGTCCACCAAATCACAGTCAGTGAACACTGTACTGTCCATCCAATCTCAGTCAGTGAGCTCGTTACTGTCCATCCAATCACAGTCAGTGAACACTGTACCGTCCATTCGATCACAGTCAGTGAGCTCAGTACTGTTCATCCAATCACAGTCAGTGAACGCTGTACTGTCCATCCAATCACAGTCTGTGAGCTCGGTAATGTCCATTCAATCACAGTCTGTGAACACTGTACTGTCCACGCAATCACATTCAGTGAACACTGTACTGTCCATCCGAACATAGTCAGAGAACACTGTACTGTCCATCCATTCACAGTCAGTGAGCTCAGTTCTGTCCATCCATTCACAGTCAGTGTGCTCAGTGCTGTCCATCCAATCACAGTCAATGAACACTGTACTGTCCATCAGATCCCAGTCAGTGAACACTGTACCGTTCATCCAGTCACAGTCAGTGAACGCTGCACTGTCCATCCAATCACAGTCTGTGAGCTCGGTAATATCCATCCAATCACAGTCTGTGAACACTGTACTGTCCACCAAATCAGAGTCAGTGAACACTGTACTGTCCATCCAATCACAATCAGCGATTTCGGTACTGTCCATCCAAACACAGTCAGTGAACACTGTACTGTCCATCCAATCACAGTCAGTGAACACTGTACTGTCCATCCAATCACAGTCAGTGAGCTCGGTACTGTCCATTCGATCACAGTCAGTGAACTCTGTACTGTCCATCCAATCACAGTCACTGAGCTCGGTGCTGTCCATCTGATCACAGTCAGAGATAACTGTACTGTCCATTCGAACGCAGTCAGTGAACACTGTACTGTCCATCCAATCACAGTCAGTGAACACTGTACTGTCCATCCAATCACAGTCAGTAAACACAGTACTGTACATTCGAACCCAGTCAGTGAACACTGTACTGTCCATCCAATCACAGTCAGTGAACACTGTAATGTCCATCCGATTCCAGTCAGTGAACATTGTACTGTCCATCCAATCACAGTCAGTGAGCTCGGTAATATCCATCCAATTACAGTCTCTGAACACTGTACTGTCCACCAAATCACATTCAGGGAACACTGTACCGTTCATCCAATCACAGTCAGTGAACGCTGCACTGTCCATCCAATCACAGTCTGTGAGCTCGGTAATATCCATCCAATCATAGTCAGTGAACAGTGTACTGTCCACCAAATCACAGTCAGTGAACACTGTACTGTCCATCCAATCTCAGTCAGTGAGCTCGTTACTGTCCATCCAATCACAGTCAGTGAACACTGTACCGTCCATTCAATCACAGTCAGTGAGCTCAGTACTGTTCATCCAATCACAGTCAGTGAACGCTGTACTGTCCATCCAATCACAGTCTGTGAGCTCGGTAATGTCCATTCAATCACAGTCTGTGAACACTGTACTGTCCACGCAATCACATTCAGTGAACACTGTACTGTCCATCCGAACATAGTCAGAGAACACTGTACTGTCCATCCATTCACAGTCAGTGAGCTCAGTACTGTCCATCCATTCACAGTCAGTGTGCTCAGTGCTCTCCATCCAATCACAGTCAATGAACACTGTACTGTCCATCAGATCCCAGTCAGTGAACACTGTACTGTCCATCCAATCACAATCAGCGATTTCGGTACTGTCCATCCAATCACAGTCAGTGAACACTGTACCGTCCATTCGATCACAGTCAGTGAACTCTGTACTGTCCATCCGATCACAGTCAGTGAACGCTGTACAGTCCATCCAATCACAGTCAGAGAATACTGCACTGTCCATCCGAACCCAGTCAGTGAACGCTGTACTGTCCATCCAATCACAGTCAGTGAACACTGTAATGTCCATCCAATCACAGTCAGTGAGCTCGGTCCTGTCCAACCGAACCCAGTCAGTGAACACTGTACTGTCCATCCAATCACAGTCAGTGAACACTGTACCGTCCATTCGATCACAGTCAGTGAGCTCAGTACTGTTCATCCAATCACAGTCAGTGAACGCTGTACTGTCCATCCAATCACAGTCTGTGAGCTCGGTAATGTCCATTCAATCACAGTCTGTGAACACTGTACTGTCCACCCAATCACATTCAGTGAACACTGTACTGTCCATCCGATCACAGTCAGAGAACACTGTACTGTCCATCCAGTCACAGTCTGTGAGCTCGGTAATGTCCATTCAATCACAGTCTGTGAACACTGTACTGTCCACCAAATCACATTCAGGGAACACTGTACCGTTCATCCAATCACAGTCAGTGAACGCTGCACTGTCCATCCAATCACAGTCTGTGAGCTCGGTAATATCCATCCAATCATAGTCAGTGAACAGTGTACTGTCCACCAAATCACAGTCAGTGAACACTGTACTGTCCATCCAATCTCAGTCAGTGAGCTCGTTACTGTCCATCCAATCACAGTCAGTGAACACTGTACCGTCCATTCGATCACAGTCAGTGAGCTCAGTACTGTTCATCCAATCACAGTCAGTGAACGCTGTACTGTCCATCCAATCACAGTCTGTGAGCTCGGTAATGTCCATTCAATCACAGTCTGTGAACACTGTACTGTCCACGCAATCACATTCAGTGAACACTGTACTGTCCATCCGAACATAGTCAGAGAACACTGTACTGTCCATCCATTCACAGTCAGTGAGCTCAGTACTGTCCATCCATTCACAGTCAGTGTGCTCAGTGCTGTCCATCCAATCACAGTCAATGAACACTGTACTGTCCATCAGATCCCAGTCAGTGAACACTGTACCGTTCATCCAGTCACAGTCAGTGAACGCTGCACTGTCCATCCAATCACAGTCTGTGAGCTCGGTAATATCCATCCAATCACAGTCTGTGAACACTGTACTGTCCACCAAATCAGAGTCAGTGAACACTGTACTGTCCATCCAATCACAATCAGCGATTTCGGTACTGTCCATCCAAACACAGTCAGTGAACACTGTACCGTCCATTCGATCACAGTCAGTGAACTCTGTACTGTCCATCCGATCACAGTCAGTGAACGCTGTACAGTCCATCCAATCACAGTCAGAGAATACTGCACTGTCCATCCGAACCCAGTCAGTGAACGCTGTACTGTCCATCCAATCACAGTCAGTGAACACTGTAATGTCCATCCAATCACAGTCAGTGAGCTCGGTCCTGTCCAACCGAACCCAGTCAGTGAACACTGTACTGTCCATCCAATCACAGTCAGTGAACACTGTACCGTCCATTCGATCACAGTCAGTGAGCTCAGTACTGTTCATCCAATCACAGTCAGTGAACGCTGTACTGTCCATCCAATCACAGTCTGTGAGCTCGGTAATGTCCATTCAATCACAGTCTGTGAACACTGTACTGTCCACCCAATCACATTCAGTGAACTCTGTACTGTCCATCCGATCACAGTCAGTGAACGCTGTACAGTCCATCCAATCACAGTCAGAGAATACTGCACTGTCCATCCAAACCCAGTCAGTGAACGCTGTACTGTCCATCCAATCACAGTCAGTGAACACTGTAATGTCCATCCAATCACAGTCAGTGAGCTCGGTCCTGTCCAACCGAACCCAGTCAGTGAACACTGTACTGTCCATCCAATCACAGTCAGTGAACACTGTACCGTCCATTCGATCACAGTCAGTGAGCTCAGTACTGTTCATCCAATCACAGTCAGTGAACGCTGTACTGTCCATCCAATCACAGTCTGTGAGCTCGGTAATGTCCATTCAATCACAGTCTGTGAACACTGTACTGTCCACCAAATCACATTCAGGGAACACTGTACCGTTCATCCAATCACAGTCAGTGAACGCTGCACTGTCCATCCAATCACAGTCTGTGAGCTCGGTAATATCCATCCAATCATAGTCAGTGAACAGTGTACTGTCCACCAAATCACAGTCAGTGAACACTGTACTGTCCATCCAATCTCAGTCAGTGAGCTCGTTACTGTCCATCCAATCACAGTCAGTGAACACTGTACCGTCCATTCGATCACAGTCAGTGAGCTCAGTACTGTTCATCCAATCACAGTCAGTGAACGCTGTACTGTCCATCCAATCATAGTCTGTGAGCTCGGTAATGTCCATTCAATCACAGTCTGTGAACACTGTACTGTCCACGCAATCACATTCAGTGAACACTGTACTGTCCATCCGAACATAGTCAGAGAACACTGTACTGTCCATCCATTCACAGTCAGTGAGCTCAGTACTGTCCATCCATTCACAGTCAGTGTGCTCAGTGCTGTCCATCCAATCACAGTCAATGAACACTGTACTGTCCATCAGATCCCAGTCAGTGAACACTGTACCGTTCATCCAGTCACAGTCAGTGAACGCTGCACTGTCCATCCAATCACAGTCTGTGAGCTCGGTAATATCCATCCAATCACAGTCTGTGAACACTGTACTGTCCACCAAATCAGAGTCAGTGAACACTGTACTGTCCATCCAATCACAATCAGCGATTTCGGTACTGTCCATCCAATCACAGTCAGTGAACACTGTACCGTCCATTCGATCACAGTCAGTGAACTCTGTACTGTCCATCCGATCACAGTCAGTGAACGCTGTACAGTCCATCCAATCACAGTCAGAGAATACTGCACTGTCCATCCGAACCCAGTCAGTGAACGCTGTACTGTCCATCCAATCACAGTCAGTGAACACTGTAATGTCCATCCAATCACAGTCAGTGAGCTCGGTCCTGTCCAACCGAACGCAGTCAGTGAACACTGTACTGTCCATCCAATCACAGTCAGTGAACACTGTACCGTCCATTCGATCACAGTCAGTGAGCTCAGTACTGTTCATCCAATCACAGTCAGTGAACGCTGTACTGTCCATCCAATCACAGTCTGTGAGCTCGGTAATGTCCATTCAATCACAGTCTGTGAACACTGTACTGTCCACCCAATCACATTCAGTGAACACTGTACTGTCCATCCGATCACAGTCAGAGAACACTGTACTGTCCATCCATTCACAGTCAGTGAGCTCAGTACTGTCCATCCAATCACAGTCAATGAGCACTGTACTGTCCATCAGATCCCAGTCAGTGAACACTGTACTGTCCATCCAATCACAGTCAATGAGCACTGTACTGTCCATCAGATCCCAGTCAGTGAACACTGTACTGTCCATCCAATCACAGTCAGTGAACACTGTACCGTTCATCCAATCACAGTCAGTGAACGCTGCACTGTCCATCCAATCACAGTCTGTGAGCTCGGTAATATCCATCCAATCATAGTCAGTGAACACTGTACTGTCCACCAAATCACAGTCAGTGAACACTGTACTGTCCATCCAATCTCACTCAGTGAGCTCGGTACTGTCCATCCTATCACAGTCAGTGAACACTGTACCGTCCATTCGATCACAGTCAGTGAGCTCAGTACTGTTCATCCAATCACAGTCAGTGAACACTGTACTGTCCAGCCAATCACATTCAGTGAACACTGTACTGTCCATCCGATCACAGTCAGTGAGCTCGGTGCTGTCCATCCGATCACAGTCAGAGAACACTGTACTGTCCATCCATTCACAGTCAGTGTGCTCAGTACTGTCCATCCAATCACAGTCAATGAACACTGTACTGTCCATCAGATCCCAGTCAGTGAACACTGTACTGTCCATCCAATCACAGTCAGTGAACACTGTACCGTTCATCCAATCACAGTCAGTGAACGCTGCACTGTCCATCCAATCAGTCTGTGAGCTCGGTAATATCCATCCAATCACAGTCTGTGTACACTGTACTGTCCATCCAATCAGAGGGATTTTGGGAGTTCTTGTGCATGAATCACAAAAAAAGTTGGTTTGCAGGTACAGCAGGCTATCAAGAAGGCAAATGGAATGTTGGCCTTCATTGCTAGAGGGATTGAATTTAAGAGCAGTGAGCTTAAGATGCAATTGTACAGGGTACTGGTGAGACCACACCTGGAGTACAGAGTGCAGTTCTGGTCTCTTTACTTGAAGACAGATATATTGGGTTTAGAGGCAGTGCAGAGGAGGTTCACCAGGTTGATTCCAAAGATGAGAGGGTTAGACTACGAGGAGAGATTGAGTTGACTGGGACTGTACTCACTGGATTTCAAAAGAATGAGATGAGATCTTATAGAAACATAAAATTATGAGAGAGATAGATAAGATAGAGGCAGAAATGTTGTTTCCACTGGTAGGTGAGACTAGAACTAGGGGACATAGCCTCAAGATTCAGAGGAGTAGTTTATGATGGAGATGAAGAGGAGCTGCTTTTCCCAGAGAGTGGTGAATCTGTGGAATTCTGTGCCCAATGAAGCAGTGGAGGCTACCTCAGTAAATATATTTAAGACATGGTGGGATAGATTTTTGTGAAGTAGGGGAATTAAGGGTTATGGGGAAAAGGCAGGTAGGCTGAGATGAGTCCATGGCCAGATCAGCCATGACCTTATTGAATGGCGGAGCAGGCTTAGTGGGCCAGATGGCCGATTCTTTCTTCTATATCTTATTTTCGTATGTTCAATGTGTAGTTCCTTGTAACATTCTGTACATCCTGTTGTCCAAACTGACCTGTATTTTACCCCTTATCAGGCAGCTTAAGAACGTCTGACATTGTAAACAAGCGTTTTCGAAGAAATTGGATACGATTCACTGCAAACTTCATAAAATTCCGATCTATGGATGGAATTTACTTAGAGGTTCTGGAAATTGTTGCAAAAGAGTCTAAACAGTATCATGAAGTCACTGAGTTTGTTAAAGAAACTGCCTCACATTTCCACCAAGAGCTACCTGGATCTCAGGTAAAAAGCCAAATGTTCAAGTTTTGCAAGATGGAAACACACTGCATACACTCGGTGACCACTTTATTAGGTACATCTGTACACCTGCTCATTAATGCAAATATCTAATCAGCCAATCATTGCGCAGCAACTCAAAGCATAAATGAATGCAGACATGGTGAAGTTTCAGATTTTGTTCAGACCAAACATCAGAATGGGGAAGCAATCTGAGCTAAATGACATTGAGCTTGGAATGATTGACGGGGTGGTTTGCGTATCTTAGAAACTGCTGATCTCTTGGGATTTTTACACAGTCTCCAGAGTTACAGAGAATGATGCACAAACAAAAAAAAAACATCCAGTGAATGGCAGTTCTGTGGCAAAAATGCCTTGCGAGGTCGGAGGAGAATGGCCAGAATGTTAGGAAGGCAGAGGTAATTCAAATAACCGTGTTACAGCAGTGATGTGCAGAAGGGCATCACTGAATGAAAAACACATTCAATGTCAAAGTAGAGGAGCTACATTTTTGGAGGCACAAGGATGAATCATTGGAGGAAGAAACATCTCCCATTCCTCTGCAGGCGGTTATCTGTCTCTACACCACCTTGTGGTACCAGTATTGTTCCTTTCCTGAAATACATTTCCTCAGAACATGGTGACTGTGACTGTGATGATAGAGGCAGAACTTGCCCCGGTTATTACTGGATCAGAAAAACAGAAAATTTCAAACCTACCTCTGATATACAAAGCCCAGTGTTACAGTGCTGGTGTGTGGGGAATTGGCTGCTGGAGATTATTTCCCAGTGTAAATAATAATATAAGGCTGATTTCTCGTTGTTCTTATGTTCTCAGATCTCCTTTCACATACCTTGGTCTCCACACTGCAAGAACGAACGATGTTATGACTTTTTAGCAATTTCAAAAGCCTGTGACATTTTATTTGTGGCATCCTACGACGTTCCAAATGACCTGCGGGATGGTTGTGTTGCAAGATCAAGTGCTCCCTATCACCGGGTTTTATCAGGTAGGTTCACTGAGACCCTCAGCCTCACCCTCTCACAAAGCTGACTGAGATCCAATTTATACAATTTGTCCTTTCAGGAATGTTGGATTATATCAAACTGGGCATTGACTCCAGAAAGCTGGTGATGGGCGTTGCTTGGTACGGTTATGACTACACCTGCAAGCACCTTCTTGGGGTAAGATGCTGATATTATCAAGAAGATCGTAATACATAGGAGCAGAATTACCCCTCACCCAGCAGGCTTAAACCAAAAGGGATAGTTAAGAAGGGATTGCTTGGAATATATATAAGAACTTCGCTAACACTATCATTTTAATAGCATTAATTTGACCAATTAATGATAATGTCATAGGGGACTATTTAGAAAGTACTTGTTGCATGTATTCAGTTAATGGAAGAAAGTTATATTTATACAGGTCCTTAAAATTTTTGTTAATTTTAATACCAAGATAAGTAAAGTTATTTTTAGCAATGCTAAAAGGAATTTGATCATATTGATCCAAGTAGTTATTAATAGGAAATAACTCACTTTTGTGCAAATTTAATTTATATCCAGAAAAACTACTAAATTCAGAAAATTTAGATAACATAGCAGGAATAGGTTTCTTAGGATCTGAAATATAAACTAACAATTCATCTTCATACAACGAAACTCTATGCACTTTATCTCCTTTCTTAATACCTTGAACCTTGTTGGAGTCCCGAAGAGCAATAGCAAAATGTTCTAAAGCCAGGTTGAATAACAGCAGACTAAGAGGACAACCCTGACCTCTGTATAGCCTAAAATAAGGGGATTTTTGATTGTTAGTTATAACGGCCGCCATAGGACCTTGATAGATCAACCTAATCCAGGAGATAAAACCTAGACCAAAATTAAATCTTTCTAAAACCTTGAATAAATAGGACCATTTTACCCTATCAAAGGCTTTCTTTGCATCAAGGGAAACAACACATTCAGATTCTTTAGATGGAGAGGAATGAATAATGTTCAATAGTCTCTGAATATTAAAATATGGATATCTATTCATAATAGATCCATTTTGATCCTTAGAAATAACCTTTGGTAAAAGATTCTCGAACTCATTAGCCAAAATCTTAGAAAGAACTTTGGAATCCACATTTAATAAGGAAATTGGTTTGTAAGAGGCACACTCAGATAAATCTTTTTCTTTTTGTGAGAATTAATGAAATTGATGCCTCATAGAAAGTTTTCAGGAGGGTCTCAGAAGATATAGAATCAGTGAAAGTTTGGCATAAATGAGGTGTATTTCAGTAAACATCTTAAAAAATTCCACCATAAATCCATCCGGTCCCGGACCTTTACCTGATTGAAAAGAGGATATAGCCCTTGCTATTTCCTCTTGTTTAATAGGTGCATCTAATGTATTCATATCTTGAATAGAAATTTTGGTTATATTCAATCTTTGCAGGAATCTATTCATGGAAGTAGTGTTATCTAGAAAATCAGATTTATAAAGGTTAGAGTAAAAATCCAAAAATACCTTATTAATTTCCTGACAATCTGATGTTTCAGTTCTATCAGTTCTTCATATTTTCAAAATCTGCCTTCTAGCCATAATTGCTTTAAGTTGAGCAGCCAACAATTTACCGGACTTATCTCCATGTATATAAAATTGACTTTTAGATTTCAAAAGTTGCTGCTCAATGGGAAAAGTCAAAGGCAGATCATGCTGTGTTTGAAGTTTTACCCTTTCCTTATATAAATCTTCAGTAGGTGATACTGAATAAACTTCATCTATTTCTTTAATCCTGTTAGTAATCACTAAAAGCTCTGCTTTAGTTTTCCTTCTTAAAGCTACTGAATATGAAATTGTCTGTCCCCTAAGAAAAGATTTCATCACATCCCAAATAACCAAAACTGAGAGTCCCTCCAAAATTTAAAATAAACTTTTTTTTATTTCTATTTGCACAGTTTGTTATCTTTTGCATGTTGATTGTTTGCCCTGTTGGGAGTGGTTTTTCATTGATTCTGTTTTGTTTCTCTGTACTTACTATACATGCCCACAAGAAAATGAATCTCAGGATCGCAAACTCCTGAGGCCTCCTGTCCCATGATCCTTTCCCTTCTCCAGCTCTGTATCACTTTCGCCAATCACCTTTCCAGCTCTTAGCTTGATCCCACCCCCTCCGGTCTTCTCCTATCATTTCGCATTTCCCCCTCCCCCCACTACTTTCAAATCTCTTACTGTCTTTCCTTTTGGTTAGTCCTGACGAAGAGTCTCGGCCCGAAACGTCGACAGCGCTTCTCCCTATAGATGCTGTCTAGCCTGCTGTGTTCCACCAGCATTTTGTGTGTGTTGTTGTTTGAATTCCAGCAACTGCAGATTTCCTCGTGTTTGTGATATGTGTCAGTAGTTTGATGAAAATTTTGTTTGAATTTTGAACTTTGATAGTTTTCCTTTGTGCTATACCTCTGCTCTGTCACCTGAATTCTTGATGATTTTGCAGTATATAATGTTTCTTCAATATCATATCTAATGACTCAGATGGATTCACCATAAACACTTTCTGTGTACTTTCATATTATCAGAGTGACTGTATTTAAATCCACAATTTATTTCTCTCTCTATATTTCTCAGGTGGGTGAGTGTGAACTGGAAACGATTTCCCAAGGAGTCCTGTGTAGTTATACTAAAGCAAGACAGATCCCATACAAAGACATCATGCAGCTTCTGCCGAGATCACTCACTGGCAGGTTCTGGGACGATGATCGGAAAGCCCCATATTTTGACTACTTGGTAAGATGATCTACCAGAGCACATTGGGGACCTGGGCATGAGACCGTTCTACCTACAATACTCCAATCTCCCAGGCTGAATAAACTCTATATAAACGACTCCACAAAGCACAAAACATCAGGTTTGTTTGGTGGCAATTGGGTGTAGGAGATCGGCTGAGTATTTGGGAGTGATTGAACCATGTGTGGAATCCAGCAGATATTTTAATCAGAATCAGAGTGAAGTTTATTATCATTGACTTATGTTGTGAAGCTTGTTGTTTTGTGGCAGTGACTGCATACAGTGCATTACATAAAATGTACTATAAATTACAATAGGAAATAGATATAATATGAAATAAATAATTATTACAAAAAA
This sequence comes from Hypanus sabinus, assembly GCF_030144855.1. Classification (NCBI taxonomy): domain Eukaryota; kingdom Metazoa; phylum Chordata; class Chondrichthyes; order Myliobatiformes; family Dasyatidae; genus Hypanus; species Hypanus sabinus. The sequence continues at coordinate 5,597,728 of NC_082716.1, forward strand.
GAGATAAGAAACAGTTTGTGTGTAATGAAACATAGAACTGTATAACAGCATGGAAACAGGCCATCTCGGCCCTTCTAGTCCGTGCTGAACGCTTACTCTCACCTAGTTCCACTGGCCCACACTCAGCGAATAACCCTCCATTCCTTTCCTGTCCATAAACCTATCCAATTTTACTTTAAATGACAATATTGAACCTGCCTCTACTGCTTCTACTGGATGCTCATTCCACAGAGCTACCACTCTCTGAGTAAAGAAACTCCCCCCTGTGTTATGTCTTGAACTAGTTGATATTTTACAGTATTTTATAGAATCAAGTGTAGATAGAGGGATTGGAGATGATAACTGAAATAGATGTGCTCTCTTGGTTTGACAAAATGTTCCATTCATTCTTACTTCTTCGTGTTCGTTAACATTTTACCCCAAGCACTGACCCCAATTTTGAGACACATTCACTGTATTGCAATGTTTAGATTGTCAAATGAAAATCTAAACAAAATACACATTCTGCACCTTTTCTTCTGTAGATCATAAGGCTGCAAGATGTAGGAGCAGAATTAGACCATTCAGCCCATCGTCTGGTCCACAATTTCATCCTCTCAAACACATTCCCCGCCTTCACCTCACAAATTTTGACACCTTTACTAATCAAGAGCCTATCAACCTCTGTTTTAAATTTAAATATACCCAGTGACTTGGCACCACATCATCTCTGGCAAGTAATTCCACAAATTCACCATCCTCTGGTTTAAGAAATTCCTCTTCAGCTCTGCCCTAGGGAGCTAGGGCTTTGCTCTTTGGAGAGAAGGAGGATGAGAGGAGACATGATAGAGGTGTACAAGATATTAAGAGGAATAGATAGAGTGGACAGTCAGCACCTCTTCCCCAGGGCACCACTGCTCAGTACAAGAGGACATGGCTTTAAGGTAAGGGGAGGGAAGTTCAAGGGGGATATTAGAAGAAGGTTTTTTACTCAGAGAGTGGTTGGTGCCTGCCCGAGTCAGTGGTGGAGGCAGATACACTAGTGTAGTTTAAGAGACTACTAGACAAGTATATGGAGGAATTTAAGGTGGGGGTTATATGGGAGGCAGGGTTTGAGGGTCGGCACAACATTGTGGGCTGAAGGGCCTGTACTATGCTGTACTATTCTATGTTCTATGTTATATGTTCTATAATGGGATTTCTAGTCAAGTCATGTCAAGTCAAGTCACTTTTTATTGTCATTTCGACCATAACTGCTGGTACAGTACACAGTAAAAATGAGACAACGTTTTTCAGGACCATGGTGTTACATGACTCAGTACAAAAACTAGACTGAACTACGTATAAAACAACACAGAAAAAAAGACTACACTAGACTACAGACCTACCCAGGACTGCATAAAGTGCACAAAACAGTGCAGGCATTACAATAAATAATAAACAAGACAATAGGGCAGTAAGGTGTCAGTCCAGACTCTGGGTATTGAGGATTTCCCTCAATTGTGACATTTTGTCCTCTGGTCTCATACTTCCCACTGTAGGAAACATTTTCTTCCATCCACTCTATCTCAGTTTTCCAATATTCAATAGTTTCAAAGAGATTCCCCCATTCCTCTAAACAGAAGTGAGTACAAGCCGAGAGCCATCAGATGCTCCTCATACATTAACCCTTTTTTCCTGGGATCATTCTTCTGGAACCTTTTTTTGACCCTCTCCAATGCCAGCACACCTTTTCTTTGATAATAGTCTAAGTTCATTCTGACTGACTCTTAATAAATCTTCATCATTACCTCCTTACTTTTATATTCTTTTTCTCTTGAAGTGAATGCTAATACTGCATTTGACCTTCCTCGCCAGTGATTCAACCTGCGTGTTAACCATCAGGGACTCCTGCACGAGGACTCCCAAGCCCTTTTGCAACTCTGATTTCTGAATTTACTCCCTGTTTAATGCCTTTATTTCTTCCACCAACGTGCATGATCATACACTTCCCAACACTGCATTCCACCTGATACATCTTTGCCCAATGTTCCAATCTGTCTGTCCTTCTGCAGACTCCCTGCTTCCTCAAAACTACCTACCCCTCCTCCTTCGTCTTCTCTGCAAACCTAGCCACAAGTCTATCAAAACCATCATCCAAATCCTTGACTCATAACATGAAAAGTAACGGTCCCAATATCAACTCCTGAGGAACACCACTAGTTACTGGCAAAAAATGCCTCCTTTATTCCCACTCTTTGCCTCCTGTCAATCCCCCAAGTCACTGAAAAACTTCTAACTCTGCTCAGTATTCTTTCCATGTATGAAAGATATTTTCTCTAAGCAGATTATGTCTTTCCATCTGCCCCTGTAAGACATCTGCTAAAACGGGCAATTGATACACATCTGCCCTGTGGTCCCTATATTTTTCTCTTCCTTTCTTTAAAGTAACTGTGATGAGATCCTTGATGAGAATGGTTTGGACCCAAAAGTGGTAGTGGTGATCCTGGATGAGAGCAGGATCCAAGTTATCTCTCTCAGGAACTCAACACCTCTCCTTGGGTCCAAATCCTTCCCAGTCCACTTGGTATTGCCTTATCACCTCCAATAGTGCACAAGTCCAAAACTCTTCTCACCATGAAGACCTGCTCCCCATCAACAGGGGGTAGTGGGGCTGATGGTTGTGGGGTAAGGGGCTGGTACAGGCAGCTTGTAATTTTGAGATGAGGAAGGCGGAATTAATCTTTATGTCTTAGGAAGCCGCAAGGTGCAAGCCACCAGGTATACGTCCCTCAGGGTTCAATGAACTTGGGATCCAACTTTCTAGATCCCACTCAGAGAGACAAATTATGAGTGGACAGCCAGATCTGTTGCCCAGGCTGTAAAACAGGTCCCTGTCTTCTCTTTTGGTTTGCCTAGGTCTCCACTTTCTGGGTAGAGTTCAGCAAAGTCTCTCTTGCCTGAAGCCATTTTTGCTTGCAGCATTGGATGAGATCCTCAGCCTCTTGTGCCAGAAAGAGAGGCAGACGATACCTAAAATGGGGAGCAGAGAATATACCCCCCCAACACAGACAGTACCAGAGGTCAGAAATGAACCTGTTCACAGGAATTGTGATACAGATCCTTTCTCTCCAGCATTAAAGTGCCACCCAAATTACTCCACCTAACAGTTTCAGCCTGGTGCCCTCCCAATCTGTGCATTTCCCTTTTGCTCACATGCAGGTTGGTAACACGTACCACGAGGTCTGGTACGATGATCCCGAGAGCATTTCTATGAAGGTGTCTATCATGATGAAACTGAACCTCCGTGGTATCGGCGTGTGGGCTGCAAACAACATCCACTACGCTGGTGATATCAGAGCAAGAATGCAGGCTGCGGAGATGTGGAACGCCGTGTGTCGTCCCTGGTGGAATTACCAAGTGTGAACCATTTCATCAATTAGTATTGCAAGATGAACATCGATTTCTCTACCATTCGGTCATTTCTCCCTCTCTCCCCCTCCTCTTTTTCAATTCCCCAATCTGGCTCCTCGCCTACCCTCTTTCTTCTCCTCACCTGCCCACCTCCTCCCTCTGTGCTCCCCATCCCCCTTCTCCCCTCCCTTTCTCCCATGGTCCACTTTCATCTCCAGATTCCTCCTTCAGCCCTTTACCTTTTCACCTATCATCTTCCAGCTACTCAATTCATCCCCTTCCCCCCAATCCTTCCCCTCCCTCCCCTACCCACCCATCCTCCCCTCACCTGGTCTCACCTGTCACCGGCCGGTCTGTACTCCTTCCCTCCCTCCCTCCCTCCCCCATCCACCCATCCTCCCCTCACCTGGTCTCACCTGTCACCGGCCGGTCTGTACTCCTCCCCCTCCCTCCCCCACCCACCCATCCTCCCCTCACCTGGTCTCACCTGTCACTGGCCGGACTGTACTCCTCCCCCTCCCTCCCCTACCCACCCATCCTCCCCTCACCCCTCACCTGGTCTCACCTGTCACCGGCCGGTCTGTACTCCTCCCCCTCCCTCCACCTTCTTATTCTGGCTTCTACCCTCTTCCCAGTCCTGATGAAGGGTCTTGGTCTAAAACATCAACTCTTTATTCTTCTCCATAGACCTACTGAGTTCCTCCAGCATTTTCTGAGTGTAATAAAATTGAGCTCATTTGTAATAATAGTAAAATAAATATAAATGTAGAAAACAGACTGAGCATTTTATTTATTAAATTCAAATGAAGCTGTACAATGGGAAGATACATGTAGTGGCCACTTTATTAGGTACACCTGTACCGCTGCTCATTACTGCAAAAATCTGATCAGTCAAGGTGAGCCAGATATGCGTATGTGTGCTATCTGTTTAATTTGGACCTTTTGGCCCCATGAGTCCATGCTGCACAATACCACCTATGTAACCAATTAACCTACAGCTGGAATAAATTGTGATATGGGTGAATTGGGCCCCTAATGATCCTTTGGGCCCTTTTTACACAGCTGTCTTTGTAAATGTCCTGAATCATGGGAAGTTCACTACTACAAATGAGCTGGGCTGTCCGCACCACTCTCTGCAGAGCCCTGTGATTAAAGGAGGTACTGTTCCCATAACAGGCAGTGATGTAGCCAGTCAGGATGCTCTCAATTGTGCCCCTGTAGAAAGTTCTTAGGATTTGGGGGCCCATATCAAACCTCCTCAACTGTCTGAGGTGAAAGAGGCACTGTTGTACATTTTTCACCACATAGTTGGTGTGTACAGACCACGTGAGGTCCTTGGTGATGTGGATACGGAGGAACTTAAAGCTATTTACCCTCTCAACCCCAGATCCATTGATGTCTATAGGGGTTAGCCCATCTCCATTCCTCCTGTAATCCACACCCAGCTCCTTTGTTTTTGCGACATTGAGGGAGAGGTTGTTTTCTGACCGCTGTGTCAGAGATATGACTTCTTCCCTTAGGCCTCCTCGTTATTGTTTGAGATAAGACCAAACAATATAGTGTCATCATCAAATTTAATTAGCAGATTTGAGCTGTGGGTGGCAACACAGCCATGGGTATACAGGGAGTAAAGGAGGGGACTCAGTACACAGCCCTGAGGGGCTCCTGTATTGAGAGTCAGAGGGGTGGAGGTGAGGGAGCCCACTCTTACCACCTGCTGGCGATCTAACAGGAAGTCCAGGATCCAGCTGCACAAGACAGGGTGAAGGCCGAGGTCTCTGAGCTTCTTGTCGAACCTGGATGGAACTGTGGTGTTGAATGCTGAACTGTGGTCCAAGAACAGCATTCTCACATAAGCATCCCTCTTCTCCAGATGTGTAAGGATGGTATGTAGAGCTGTGGATATTGCATTGTCTGTCAATCAGTTGACCGGTAGGCAAATTGTAGAGGTGAGCCAGTGTGGGTGGTAGCAAGCTGCAGATGTAATCCTTGACCGGCCTCACAATGCATTTGCTTATTGAGGTGAGTACGACAGGGTGCTAGTTGTTCAGGCTCTGTGTAAAAAAACTTGCCCCTCACATCTACTTTGAAATTGTCCCCTCTCACCTTAAAAATATACTCTCTGTTATTAGGTATTTCAATCCTCTTAGCCTCCACCACTTCAGAGAAACAAACACCTTATCTCTGGGAAAGGAAGGACTACCTCAAAGACGTATGAAGTTGTGTGGTGAAGATGGGTCAATCAGCTCTCTATTGGCCGAGGACTCTGTTAGCAGCCTATGTTCATTAGTGATGATGGGCTTAAGGAGGAGGATAGATGGGGTAGACAATCAGAATCTTTTTTGCCAGGATAGGAAATTTAGAAATAGAGGGTTTGGGATTAAGGTGAGGGGGGAGACTGGTTGCATCACCATCTGGTATGGAGGAGAGGGGCCACTGCACAGGATCAGAGCTGCAGAAAGTTGTAAACTCAGCCAGTTCCATCATGAGCACTATTCTCCCTAGAATTGAGGACATCTTCAATTGGCAAAGCCTCATTAAGACAGCTTCCATCATTAACGACCCCCATACCCCCAAGGATATGCCCTCTTCTCATTGCTACCATCAGGGAGAAGGTACAGGAGCCTGAAGACCCACACTCAATGTTTCAAGAACAGTTTCTTCCCCTCCACCATCAGATTTCTGAATGGACAATGAACCCACAGACTACCTCACTATTTTAAAATCTCTTTTGCACTACATATTTAATTTCATTTTCTATTTTTATATATACTTTTCATAGCAAGTTACAGTTATTTATTATTATTTTGTATGGGAATGTTGTGCTGCCCCAAACAACAAATTCACAACATATACCGGTGATACTAACCTGATTCTGATTCAGATTTAGATTCAAATGTATTCATGTACATCGAAGCATGCCATGAAATGAATCATTTGCGTTAACAACCAACACAACCTGAGGTTGTGCCGGCAACAGCCCACAAGTGTCACCACACATTCCCGCACCAACACAGCACACCCACAATGTGCGGCAGAACTGCACAAACAACAACAGCAAAACCTGCTCCTCTCCCATCCCACCCACACACTTACTCTAAACATTCAAAGTACATTTATTATCAAACTACGTATACGTCACCATGTACAACCCTGAGATTCATTTTCTTGTGGGCATTCACAGTAAATACAAAGAAGCAGATATAACAAGCAAAATAATCATAATAAATAAGGAATGAATAACGAGAACATGAGATGAAAGTTGAGACTATAGGTTGTGGAAACAGTTCCATGATGGGGTAAGTGAAGTTTCAAAGGTACATTTAATGTCAGAGAAATGTATACAATATACATCCTGAAATGCTTTTCTTCACAACCATCCATGAAAACAGAAGAGTGCCCCAAAGAATGAACGACAGTTAAATGTTAGAACCCAAAAGTACCCCCCAGCTCCCTTCCCTCCCGTGCATAAGCGGCAGCAAGCAACAATCCCCCCTCCCCCCACCGGCAAAAAAAAGCATTGGTGCCCGCAACCGAGCGCTCAAGCATGAGCAAAGTGACAGCAAAGACACAGATTGCAATTACCCCAAAGACTGCTCATTCACCCGGTATTCGACACATCACCGGGCTCTCTCCCTAATAAGGGAGAAAGAGATGTCTTCAGTTCACAGCAAGTGGGGAGACATAACAAACAGCTCATTGGTTTACAATGTTAAAAGTCTGTTAAGTTGCTTTTTTTGAGCTCTGTGCCCAAAGATCTCAAGTCTCCAGGCACATAGCCGTAGATATTTCGGCTCCCCCGGTGACACCTGGGTCTCGTGCCCTGACACCGACCCTCGATCCACTTGTGTCCAGAGCCCTGAGATCCTAGGCCTCCAAAGCTGAGCCAGACTCTTAGGCCGAACCCTTCACATGCCGAACAGTGGACAGTTATGAAACCCTGAGAGCAGGTCCCATTCCTGCAAAGAACCATAGTCAGCGTGTAACTCCAGGTCAGGGTCTTCAAAAGGATCCTGAAAGGGAAAAATAGAGAAATTAAAGATAGAAATAGAACTGTTTCCGAAGATGTGAGCAAGGAGACACCATTTAGCACCATCATTACTCCGCTCTGCCTTTGTATTTGAGTGAAGTTATCCCCTCTGTATCAAAACCCTGGTGGTTGAGGGGTAATAACTGTCCCTGCCTTCTGCCATACTACATTCTCAAACCTGAAAACATGGATGAACCAGGAGATCCACTCCCAGCTGGTGGTTGAGGGGTAATAACTGTCCCTGCCCTCTGCCATACTACATTCTCAAATCTGAAAACATGGATGAACCAGGAGATCCACTCCCGACTGAATCCAGGCCTGCAACATCCAAATCAGGTTACCCCGACCAAAGCAAGAAATAAATTAAGGATATCAAGCAACAACAGGAATCTCCCAGATAAAGGAAGGTCAGCGAGCCCTTGGTGGGCAATGAATCTTGCCTGACAAATCTGTTGGAATTCTTTGAAGAAGTAACAAGCTGGATAGACAAAGAGAATTGGTTGAAGTGTACTTGGACTTTCAGAAGGCTTTTAAGATGTCGCACATGAGGCTGCTTAAGCTGCAATGAGCCCACTGTATTAAAGGAAGGATTCTAGCATGGATAAAGCAGTGGCTGACTGGCAGGGGGCAAAGAGTGGGAATAAAGGAAGCTTTTTCTCGCTGGCTGCCGATGACTAGTGGTGTTCCACAGGGATCTGTGTTGGAACCGATTTTCTTTATGTTGTACGTCAATGACGTTCGATAAAGGAATTGTTTGTTGGCTTTGTTGCAAAGTTTGTATTGACCATTTATCAACGGAACTAGGTTAGGAAACTGTCTACGCAACTCATAATTAAAGGAAGGTCACATTTTATTGTCTCTGCACAAACAACAATGGAACTATGTTGATGCTGGGCCAACAACTTAGAACATGAATTCTACTGTTCCCTTTGTACCAATATACGCTCAGACAACTTATCCAATTTATAAAACTGAAATAGGGGATCTCTGTTGGCCAGATGATAGATCCTTTCTTCTCCCAGACCCTGGTGTAGGGTTTCTTCCTCTCAAAGGTAATTCTCTGGAGTTACCGCTGCTAGCGCAATCGAAGTGTCCACTTTTATATTCCTTTCTTATCAATTCAAATGACCTTTAACACCTTTTTATTGGCTCTGCTCCAGGTCAGCATCCATTAATGCTTCTTTCCAGCAAGTGACAACTGGTAATTCATGTCTTTTTGTTTTCAATTAACAATGAGCAACGTGCTCGATTCATGCAAAATAGATACTGACTCCAACAGTCAAAAACCTGCATGTTATATCCAACCAAACAACATCTCCATTATAGGCACCCAATTGCCCATCTACCATAAACGCTGCTTGGGCAGGGAGAAAAGCATTATCAGAGATGTATCTCACCCTAATCATGGACTTTTTACTCTCCTCCCATCCGGTAGGCGCTACAGGAGCCTCCGCTCCCGCACCAGCAGGCACAGGAAGAGCTTCTTCCCTGAGGCTGTGACCCTGCTGAACCTCACATCACAGCGCTAAGCAGTATTGCACCCATATTGTATTGTCTCAGTACTTTTATATTTGTGTACTGTAGCACTTACTTTTTATTTGCAGTTATTTTGTAAACAACACTTTTCTTTGCATTTCTGGTTAGATGCTAACTTCATTTCATTGGCTTTGTATCTGTACACGGCACAACAACAATAAAGTTGAATCTAAACTAGTTTCCATTCAGAAATGATGTCTAGTCCAGCAGATTACCTAGAGCATCATTGTGCCTTCTTTAAAACACTGATCAAGCCAAGCAACTAACACACAAAATGGAGAACGTATGCCATGGCCAACAGTTTGCAGATGATATGAAGGCAGGTGGAGGGGCTGAAGATTTGAGGAAGTAGAGAGGTTACAGAATGACTTAGACAGATTTGGAGAATGGGCAAAGAAGTGGCAGATGGAAAATAGTTTTGGGAAGTGCATGATCATGCACTTTGGTAGAAGATATGAAAGGGTTGACTATTTTCTAAATGGAGAAAAATACAAAAAACTAAGGCACAAGTGGACTTGGAAGCCCTGTGCAGGATTCCCTAAAGGTTAATTTGCAGGTTGAGTCTGTGGGTGAGGAAGGCAAATGCAATGTTAGCATTCATTTCAAGAGGACTAGAATATAAAAACATGAATGGAATGTTGAGTCTTTATAAAGCACTGGTAAGTCCTCACTTGGAGTATTGTGAGCAGTTTTGGGCCATTATCTTAAAAATGATGTGCTGGAGAAGGTTCAAAGGAGGTTCACGAAGGTGATTCAGGGATTGAGCAGCTTGTCACATGAGGAGCGTTTGATGGCTCTGGGCCTCTATCCTCAGAAGATTGAGGGGTGATCTAATCAAAACCTGTTGAATGGTGAAAGGCCTTGACAGAGTGGATGTGGAGAAGATGTTTCCCATGGTGGGAAAGTCTAAGACCAAAGGACACAGCCTCAGAATAGAGGGATGTCCTTTTAGAACGGATATGAGGAGGAATTTCTTTAGCCAGAATGAGGAATATGTAGAATTCTTTGCCGCAGGCAGCTATGGAGGCCAAATCTCTATGTATACTTAAAGCAAAAGTTGATAGATTCTTGATTGGTCAGGCCATGAAGAGATACAGGGAGAAGGGAGGAGATTTGGCTGAGAGGAAAATCGGATCAGCCATTATGAAATGGAAAAGCAGACTCGATGGGCCAAATGGCCTAATTCTGCTCCTATATCTTATGGCCTTATGGAATGCGTCCAAAGAGGAAGTGAGGATGCTGAGTCAGTTGTGACTGTTGTTCAAGGCTGTGAGAGATGAGAGAAAGTAACTTATCCTACAAAGTTACATTTGAAAGCATGAATTTTACGTCAATATTTCATTGTTACCACATACAGAGAGATAGAGAGACAACAGAGGAGTCATTCTCAGCCGTGTACAGATTACTGGAAATAAGTCATATTTCTGGTGGAGTTTGTGCAGAGAGGATGGTCTGGAGTTTGGAATTGGTGCTGGGTCTGTTCATAACCACACCGTGGAATCAGAGTTTCAACAAGCAACTTTCCATTGTTTGTGTGATGATCCAGATCTGTGCCGGCCCCTCCACAAAGACAATAACATCCAATTCGAGGTGAGTTATTTTATTTATATTTATTTAGGTACAGCACAGAACAGGCCCTACTGGCTTAACGAGCCGTGGCACCCAGCAACCAACTGATTTGAACCTACCCTAATCACAGGGGAATTTACAATGGCCTATTAACCTACTAACCGGTTATGTCTTTGGAAGGTAGGAGGAAACTGGAGCACCTGGAGGAAACGTACACGCATGCAGATAGGAATATTCAAACTTGCCTCTAGAGGCTGGAAATGAACTCCAAACTCTGACAGCTATGCTACCGTGGCTCCCCATTTGAGTTCCTGTGTGTAAGATGCGACCTCTGGTTAAGTTACGTTCCAATGAATGTAGGCTGGGCTGACACGTGGTAGGTAGTGTTTAATGTGGACCAGTGTGCAGTGATTCACTTTGGAAGGTCAAATTTGAAGGCAGAATACAGAGTTAATAGCAGGATTCTAAAAAAGTTTGGAGGAACAGTGGGATCTTGTGATCCATATCCCTATATCCCTCAGTACTGCTGCACAAATTAATAGTTTGGTCAAGGTGCATTGTGTGTTGACCTTCGTTAGTTGAAGGATTAAGTTCAAGAGCCACGAGGTAACGTTGCAGCTTTAAAAAACCCTGATTAGACCACACTTGGAGCATTGTGTTCAGTTCTGGTCACCTCGTTATAGGAAGAATGTGGAAATTTTAGAAAGGATGCAGAGGAGATTGACCACGATGCTGCCTGGATTAGAGAGACAGTTTGAGTGAGCTAAGTCTCTTCTCTTTAAAGGGAAGGAGGATGAGAGGTGACTTGATAGGGGTGTACACTGATAAGAGGCAAAGAGTTTGGGAGAATGAAGAGAGGTCTTATTGAAACCTACTGAATATTGAGAGGCCATGATAGTGTGAATGAGTGGATGATGTTTCCTATAGTGGGGAGTCTAGGACCAGAGGGCACAGCTTCAGAATAGACACCTCTTTAGAACCGAGATGAGAAGGAAGGAGACTCTTTAGGCAGAGGTTAATGGATTTCATTGCTACAGATGACTGTGGAAGTTAAGTCATTCGCTATATTTAATTGAAGGTTAATAGGTTCTTGATTAGTCAGGGCTTCAAAGGTTACAGGGAGAAGGCAAGAAAATGGGGTTGAGAGGGATAATAAATCAGCCATGATAGAATGGTGGAGTAGACTCAATGGGCAGAATGGCCTAATATTATCCTCCCATTCAATACTATCCAATTCTTGTTAGCTGCCACCACAATCCCTTCAAGGAATGTTAGTGGAGCATGGTAGCACAGTTGTTAGTGCAATCACAGTCTGCAAATGGGATGCAATTCCAGCTGCCGTCTGGAAGGAGTTTGTAAGTCCTCCTTGTGATTGTGTGGTTTTACTCTGGGTGCTTTTATTTAGTTTAGGTTGGAATGGTGTTTGGGGCAGATATTATGGGCTGAAGGGCCTGTTCCTGTGTGGTACTGTTCTATGTTAAAGAATCCTAGAGAACAGCACACAGAAACAGGCCCCTTGGTCCATCTAATCCATGCCAGACTATTATTCTGCCTGATCCCATTGACCTTCAACTACAGCATAGTCCCTCATCCATCCATGTACTTAGCCAAACTCCTCTTAAATGTTGACATTGAATCCACGTCCATCACTTCTGCTGGCATCTCGTTCCCCACCCTCACCATCGTCTGAGTGAAGAAGGTCCCCATCATGTTCCCTTTAAACATTTCACCTTTCACCCTTAACCCATGACCTCTGGTTCACATCGCACCCAACCTCAGTGGAAAAAAACCTGCTTACATATACCCTCTCTACACCTCTCATAATTTTGTATACGTATACTGTATCAAATCTTCCGTCATTCTCCTAAATTCTGCAGAATGAAGCCTTTGTCTAATCAACCTTTCCCTACAACTCAGTCACAGCAACATCCTAGTAAGTTTTCTCTGCACTCTTTCAATCTTGCTGATATCCTTGCTGTAATTAGGTGGCCAAAACTACACACAATACTCCGAACTAGGCTTACGCAACTTCAGCACAACATCCCAACTTCAGGATAACATCCCAACTCCTGTAATCAATACTTTGATTTACAAAGGCCAATATGCCAAAAACTTTTTACGACCCTGTATACCTGTGATGCCACTTTCAAAGGAATTATGGACCTGTATTCCCAGAACCACAAACCTAAGTTCCTTACCATTTACTGTGTAAAACTTATCCTGGTTGGTCCCAGCAAAATGCAACACCTCACTCTCGTCTGCATTAAATTCCATCTGCCATTTTTCTGCCCATTTTTCCAGCACGATCCAAATCCTACTTTGAAGGTCTTCCTCACTGTCCACTAAGCTCCTAAATTTGGAGTCATCCACAAATTTGCTGATCCAATTTATCACATTACCAACCAGATTCATTAAGGTTGTCATAGCCATGATGAAGGGGAGGGGTTGTGGGATAAACTCCCACTAACTATTAAATCTTACCAATGGCATGCATCTCAAATAGTCTCTGACATCCAAGTCCAGCTCCTGGCCTTCACGTGTGATTTAGTTACTAAGCCTTGCAGAAAGCCTTCTACTGAAGGGAGAAGGGGAAAAGGTGGGTTACTGGTGCTTTAAAACCAGTCACTATGGGTAGATGGGCCTTATCAGCCATGGTTGACAGCTGATCTCGGAGAAGGGAAGCTCTGATCTCAAACCTCCTCTGCCTTGTGGAAATAACCACTCACAGGGAAGGCTTCCGGGGTAAACCCTGAATAAAAACCCAGAACTGGAGTCCCTAAGGCAGTCCTGTGTTGAGTTCAATGCTGACTGGTAGCTCTTGCATTGCTGGTGTGACCACACTTTGTCGGTTTCTGCTCTTCCTTTGGATTTATCAGCTGCACGGAGAGGGGAAGCCTGTTACATGGGCAACAGCCTGCTCTCCACATCATACTGCCCTGGCTTGTGTAGACAGCTAGGATGCAATATCCATGGCTTATCCTGTCCAACATGGCCTCCATCCAGCCCATTGATATATATGAGCCAGCATCCCTGTGAGTGAGTCCTGGTCCTTGTGAAGTTCCTCTGCACTGTGTTCAGTTATACAAACCTATAATACTGTACGGGACATTGATGTCTTCATTACCTCAGATGGCAACTTTGTTTTTATTCAAGGTATTTGCCTTTCACTTTGGGAATGCCGAATTGAAGCACTATGATTGGTCAAAGATTACAACAATTGTAATCCCTTCAGATATGGATCTCTATGCTGTCTGTACTGCACATGCAAATAAAGCTCGAATCGTCTTGAGAGGTAACTCATTTTATTCCAGTTGATAGAGTGGATAGTTTGTGATTATAAGCTCGAATTCAGTTTATTGTCATGCAACTGTACACATGGACAGCATACCACGCATTAGGGTTAGAAACAACGCTTCTCCAGACCAAGGTACACAGCACAGTACATATAATTCACACACAACCGTACACATGTATACCCCCAAATAAAGCAATATTCCTCCAGACCAAGATACAAAGCACAGTACATGTAACTCACATACAACCGTACACATGTGTACCATCAATTAAAACAATGTTCCTCTGGACCAAGGTGCACAGAACAGTACATATAACTCACACACATAACCCATAAAGTAATATTACTTTAAATTCACAAATAATAATGTGTATTTATGACACAAGTTGAAAAGTAAACAGTATAACGCTACTGTCGCTTCATACGTGATGAGACCTGGGTGATGGCAGGCAGTTCAGTAGTCTCATGGCCTGGAGGGCTGGATGGTGGCATAGTGGCATCAGTGCCAGACTTCGGAGCGAAGGCTCCTAAATTCGAATCCAGCCAGCTCCCTTGCACGCTTTTCATCTCTGCTGGGCTGAGCATTGAGCTAGCAACTCGGCATTGTAAAAACAAGAAAGCCTGCTGAAAAAAACACTGTCATGATGGCGTCCCAATGACTCCACTCGGAGTTAAGGGCTTTCTTCTTCTTCTTTCTTCATGGGCTGAAGGGAGGAGGGGTGAAAGCTGTGTCCCATTCTAACAGACCTTGCTTGTCACAATACCACGGTACCTCCTGCCTGCTGGGAAGGGGTCAAACAGACTATCAGAAAGAGTCATAGAAACGTACAGCACAGAATCCAGCCCATTGGCCCATTCAAATCATTTAAACTGCCTAGTCCCATCTACCTGCAACTGGACCATAGCCCTCCATAACCCTACTATCCATGTACCTATCCAAATTTCTCTTAAAAGTTGAAATCGAGCTCACATGCATCACTTGTGCTGGCAGCTTGTTCCACACTCTCACCACCCTCTGAGTGAAGAAGGTTCCCCTCATGTTCCCTTTGAACTTTTCACCTTTCACCCTTAACCCATGACACCTGGTTCTAGTCTCTCCCAGGCTCAGTAGGAAAAGCCTGCTAATGTGTATTGCTCATAATCTAAAGATCTAAATGATGAATAAATGTTAAGGTGTAGAGATGGGTGGCACAGTAAAACTTATCTTTCACGGCTGTGCAAAGCACCGGCTTCTGACGAGATGGAGATGGCCCTGATCCAAGTGTTTTGCTTCACTGCTGCAGTGAAAGATAGGAGTACAGTAGACCAGAAAACCATAAGATCAAAGGAGAAGAACAAGGTTATTCAGCCCATCAAGTCTTCCCTGTACCACTCTAACATTCCGTGGAAGTACATTGGTGTCAGCAGCAAGAATTGGAATGTACATAATTTGGAAATATATTTTTAAAATTCCATAAGACATAGGAGTAGAATTAGGTCATTCAGCTCCACCGTTCTATCATGGCTGATTTATTATCTCTCACGACACCTTTCTCCCGCCATTGTCCCGTAACCTTAGATACCCTGACTAATCAAGAACCTATCAAACTCTGCTTTAATTATACCCAATGACTTGGCCTCCACAGACACCCGTGGCAATGAATTCCACAGATTCACCACACTCTGAGTAAAGAAATTGCTCCTCATTTCTGTTCTAAAGGGACGTCCTTGTATTCATCTATTCATAGATAACTGGTCCAAAACTGCTCAGATAGTCAATCCTACTGTTGTCGATCTGAAGACATGTGGATGCCAGCATGGTAACAGTAATATTCTGTGAAGTAATAATTGTGTAATGAGAAATCTACTCAGATGCGACCAACAGATTGTCTGCAATAGACAGCAGTCAGTAAGTGTCAACCTGATAACCTGATCACAGTCAGTGAACACTGTACTGTCCATTTGATCACAGTCAGTGAACACTGTACTGTCCATCCATTCACAGTCAGTGAGCTCGGTACTTTCCATCCGATCACAGTCAGTGAACATTGTACTGTCCATGAAATCACAGTCAGTGAACACTGTACTGTCCATCCGATCACAGTCAATGAACAATGTACCGTTCATCCAATCACAGTCAGTAAACGCTGCACTGTCCATCCAATCACAGTCTGTGAGCTCGGTAATATCCATCCAATCACAGTCAGTGAACACTGTACTGTCCATCCAATCACAGTCAGTGAACATTGTACTGTCCATCCAATCACAGTCAGTGAGCTCAGTACTGTGCAGCCAATCACAGTCAGTGAGCTCGGTGCTGTCCATCCGATCACAGTCAGTGAACACTGTACTGTCCATCCAAACCCAGACAGTGAACTCTGTACTCTCCATCTGATCACGTTCAGTGAACGCTGTACTGTCCATCCAATCACAGTCAGTGAGCTCGGTGCTGTCCATCCGATCACAGTCAGAGAACACAGTACGGTCCATCCGAACCCAGTCAGTGAACACTGAACTGTCCATCCAATCACAGTCAGTGAACACTGTACTGTCCATTTGATCACAGTCAGAGAACACTGTACTGTCCATCCATTCACAGTCAGTGAGCTCGGTACTTTCCATCCAATCACAGTCAGTGAACATTGTACTGTCGATCAAATCACAGTCAGTGAGCTCAGTACTGTCCATCCAATCACAGTCAATGAACACTGTACTGTCCATCAGATCCCAGTCAGTGAACACTGTACTGACAATCCAATCCCACTCAGTGAACACTGTACTGTCCATCCAATCACAGTCAGTGAACACTGTGCTGCCCATCCAATCACAGTCAGTGAGCTCAGTACTGGCCATCCGACCTCAGTCAGTGAACACTGTACTGACCATCCAATCACAGTCAGTGAACACTGTAATGTCCAGCTGATCACAGTCAGTGAGTTCGGTACTGTCCATCTAATCACAGTCAGTGAACACTGTACTGTCCATCCAATCACAGTCAGTGAACGCTGTACTGTCCATCGGATCACAGTCAGTGAACACTGTACTGCCAATCCAATCACAGTCAGTGAACACTGTACTGTCCATTTGATCACAGTCAGTGAACACTGTACTGTCCATCCAATCACAGTCAGTGAACACTGTACTGTCCATTTGATCACAGTCAGTGAACACTGTACTGTCCATCCAATCAGTCAGTGAACACTGTACTGTCCATTTGATCACAGTCAGAGAACACTGTACTGTCCATTTGATCACAGTCAGTGAAGACTGTACTGTCCATCCAATCACAGTCAGTGAACACTGTACTGTCCATTTGATCACAGTCAGTGAACACTGTACTGCCCATCCGATCACAGTCAATGAACACTGTACTGTCCATTTGATCACAGTCAGAGAACACTGTACTGTCCATCCATTCACAGTCAGTGAGCTCGGTACTTTCCATCCGATCACAGTCAGTGAACATTGTACTGTCCATGAAATCACAGTCAGTGAACTCAGCACTGTCCATCCAATCACAGTCAATGAACAATGTACCGTTCATCCAATCACAGTCAGTAAACGCTGCACTGTCCATCCAATCACAGTCTGTGAGCTCGGTAATATCCATCCAATCACAGTCAGTGAACACTGTACTGTCCATCCAATCACAGTCAGTGAACATTGTACTGTCCATCCAATCACAGTCAGTGAGCTCAGTACTGTGCAGCCGATCACAGTCAGTGAGCTCGGTGCTGTCCATCCGATCACCGTCAGTGAACACTGTACTGTCCATCCAAACCCAGACAGTGAAATCTGTACTCTCCATCTGATCACGTTCAGTGAACGCTGTACTGTCCATCCAATCACAGTCAGTGAGCTCGGTGCTGTCCATCCGATCACAGTCAGAGAACACAGTACGGTCCATCCGAACCCAGTCAGTGAACACTGAACTGTCCATCCAATCACAGTCAGTGAACACTGTACTGTCCATTTGATCACAGTCAGAGAACACTGTACTGTCCATCCATTCACAGTCAGTGAGCTCGGTACTTTCCATCCAATCACAGTCAGTGAACATTGTACTGTCGATCAAATCACAGTCAGTGAACACTGTACTGTCCATCAGATCCCAGTCAGTGAACACTGTACTGACAATCCAATCCCACTCAGTGAACACTGTACTGTCCATCCAATCACAGTCAGTGAACACTGTGCTGTCCATCCAATCACAGTCAGTGAGCTCAGTACTGGCCATCCGACCTCAGTCAGTGAACACTGTACTGACCATCCAATCACAGTCAGTGAACACTGTACTGTCCAGCTGATCACAGTCAGTGAGTTCGGTACTGTCCATCTAATCACAGTCAGTGAACACTGTACTGTCCATCCAATCACAGTCAGTGAACGCTGTACTGTCCATCGGATCACAGTCAGTGAACACTGTACTGCCAATCCAATCACAGTCAGTGAACACTGTACTGTCCATTTGATCACAGTCAGTGAACACTGTACTGTCCATCCAATCACAGTCAGTGAACACTGTACTGTCCATTTGATCACAGTTAGTGAACACTGTACTGTCCATCCAATCAGTCAGTGAACACTGTACTGTCCATTTGATCACAGTCAGTGAACACTGTACTGTCCATTTGATCACAGTCAGAGAACACTGTACTGTCCATTTGATCACAGTCAGTGAACACTGTACTGTCCATTTGAACACAGTCAGGGAACACTGTACTGTCCATCCATTCACAGTCAGTGAGCTCGGTACTTTCCATCCAATCACAGTCAGTGAACATTGTACTGTCGATCAAATCACAGTCAGTGAGCTCAGTACTGTGCAGCCGATCACAGTCAGTGAGCTCGGTGCTGTCCATCCGATCACAGTCAGTGAACACTGTACTGTCCATCCAAACCCAGACAGTGAACTCGGTACTCTCCATCTGATCACGTTCAGTGAACGCTGTACTGTCCATCCAATCACAGTCAGTGAGCTCGGTGCTGTCCATCTGATCACAGTCAGAGAACACAGTACGGTCCATCCGAACCCAGTCAGTGAACACTGAACTGTCCATCCAATCACAGTCAGTGAACACTGTACTGTCCATTTGATCACAGTCAGAGAACACTGTATTGTCCATCCATTCACAGTCAGTGAGCTCGGTACTTTCCATCCAATCACAGTCAGTGAACATTGTACTGTCGATCAAATCACAGTCAGTGAGCTCAGTACTGTCCATCCAATCACAGTCAATGAACACTGTACTGTCCATCAGATCCCAGTCAGTGAACACTGTACTGACAATCCAATCCCACTCAGTGAACACTGTACTGTCCATCCAATCACAGTCAGTGAACACTGTGCTGTCCATCCAATCACAGTCAGTGAGCTCAGTACTGGCCATCCGACCTCAGTCAGTGAACACTGTACTGACCATCCAATCACAGTCAGTGAACACTGTACTGTCCAGCTGATCACAGTCAGTGAGTTCGGTACTGTCCATCTAATCACAGTCAGTGAACACTGTACTGTCCATCCAATCACAGTCAGTGAACGCTGTACTGTCCATCGGATCACAGTCAGTGAACACTGTACTGCCAATCCAATCACAGTCAGTGAACACTGTACTGTCCATGCAATCACATTAGTGAACACTGTACTGTCCATCCAGTCACAGTCAGTGAGCTCGGTACTGTCCATCCAATCACAGTCAGTGAACACTGTACTGTCCATCCAATCAGTCAGTGAACACTGTACTGTCCATCCAATCACAGTCAGTGAACACTGTACCGTCCATTCGATCACAGTCAGTGAGTTCAGTACTGTTCATCCAATCTCAGTCAGTGAACGCTGTACTGTCCATCCAATCACAGTCTGAGAGCTCGGTAATGTCCATTCAATCACAGTCAGTGAACACTGTACTGTCCATCCAATCACAGTCAGTGAACATTGTACTGTCCATCCAATCACAGTCAGTGAACACTGTACCGTCCATTCGATCACAGTCAGTGAGCTCAGTACTGTTCATCCAATCACAGTCAGTGAACACTGTACTGTCCACCCAATCACAGTCAGTGAACACTGTACTGTCCATCCGATCACAGTCAGTGAACTCTGTACTGTCCATCCGATAACAGTCAGTGAACGCTGTACAGTCCATCCAATCACAGTCAGTGAGCTTGGTGCTGTCCATCCGATCACAGTCAGAGAACACTGTACTGTCCATCCGAACCCAGACAGTGAACACTGTACTGTCCATCCAATCACAGTCAGTGAACACTGTACTGTCCATCCAATCACAGTCAGTGAGCTCAGTACTGTGCAGCCGATCACAGTCAGTGAGCTCGGTGCTGTCCATGTGATCACAGTCAGAGAACAGTATACTGTCCATCCAATTACAGTCAGTGAGCACAGTACTATTCATCCAATCACAGTCAGTGAACGCTGTACAGTCCATCCAATCACAGTCAGTGAGCTTGGTGCTGTCCATCCGATCACAGTCAGAGAACGCTGTACTGTCCATCCGAACCCAGTCAGTGAACACTGTACTGTCCATCCAATCACAGTCAGTGAACACTGTACTGTCCATCCAATCACAGTCAGTGAGCTCAGTACTGTGCAGCCGATCACAGTCAGTGAGCTCGGTGCTGTCCATGCGATCACAGTCAGAGAACACTGTACTGTCCATCCAAACCCAGTCAGTGAACTCTGTACTCTCCATCTGATTACATTCAGTGAATGTTGTACTGTCCATCCAATCACAGTCAGTGAACGCTGTACTGTCCATCCAATCACAGTCTGTGAGCTCGGTAATGTCCAGTCAATCACAGTCAGTGAACACTGTACTGTACACCCAATCACAGTCAGTGAACACTGTACTGTCCATCCGATCACAGTCAGTGAACTCTGTACTGTCCATCCGAACCCAGTCAGTGAACACTGTACTGTCCATCCAATCACAGTCAGTGAACATTGTACTGTCCATCCAATCACAGTCAGTGAGCTCAGTACTGTGCAGCCGATCACAGTCAGTGAGCTCGGTGCTGTCCATCCGATCACAGTCAGTGAACACTGTACTGTCCATCCAAACCCAGTCAGTGAACTCTGTACTCTCCATCTGATCACGTTCAGTGATCGCTGTACTGTCCATCCAATCACAGTCAGTGAGCTCGGTGCTGTCCATCCGATCACAGTCAGAGAACACAGTACGGTCCATCCAAACCCAGTCAGTGAACACTGTACTGTCCATCCAATCACAGTCAGTGAACACTGTACTGTCCATTTGATCACAGTCAGGGAACACTGTACTGTCCATCCATTCACAGTCAGTGAGCTCGGTACTTTCCATCCAATCACAGTCAGTGAACATTGTACTGTCGATCAAATCACAGTCAGTGAGCTCAGTACTGTCCATCCAATCACAGTCAATGAACACTGTACTGTCCATCAGATCCCAGTCAGTGAACACTGTACTGACAATCCAATCCCACTCAGTGAACACTGTACTGTCCATCCAATCACAGTCAGTGAACACTGTGCTGTCCATCCAATCACAGTCAGTGAGCTCAGTACTGGCCATCCGACCTCAGTCAGTGAACACTGTACTGACCATCCAATCACAGTCAGTGAACACTGTACTGTCCAGCTGATCACAGTCAGTGAGTTCGGTACTGTCCATCTAATCACAGTCAGTGAACACTGTACTGTCCATCCAATCACAGTCAGTGAACGCTGTACTGTCCATCGGATCACAGTCAGTGAACACTGTACTGCCAATCCAATCACAGTCAGTGAACACTGTACTGTCCATTTGATCACAGTCAGTGAACACTGTACTGTCCATCCAATCACAGTCAGTGAACACTGTACTGTCCATTTGATCACAGTCAGTGAACACTGTACTGTCCATCCAATCAGTCAGAGAACACTGTACTGTCCATTTGATCACAGTCAGTGAACACTGTACTGTCCATCCAATCAGTCAGTGAACACTGTACTGTCCATTTGATCACAGTCAGTGAACACTGTACTGCCCATCCGATCACAGTCAATGAACACTGTACTGTCCATTTGATCACAGTCAGAGAACACTGTACTGTCCATCCATTCACAGTCAGTGAGCTCGGTACTTTCCATCCGATCACAGTCAGTGAACATTGTACCGTTCATCCAATCACAGTCAGTAAACGCTGCACTGTCCATCCAATCACAGTCAATGAACAATGTACCGTTCATCCAAGCACAGTCAGTAAACGCTGCACTGTCCATCCAATCACAGTCTGTGAGCTCGGTAATATCCATCCAATCACAGTCAGTGAACACTGTACTGTCCATCCAATCACAGTCAGTGAACATTGTACTGTCCATCCAATCACAGTCAGTGAGCTCAGTACTGTGCAGCCGATCACAGTCAGTGAGCTCGGTGCTGTCCATCCGATCACAGTCAGTGAACACTGTACTGTCCATCCAAACGCAGACAGTGAACTCTGTACTCTCCATCTGATCACGTTCAGTGAACGCTGTACTGTCCATCCAATCACAGTCAGTGAGCTCGGTGCTGTCCATCCGATCACAGTCAGAGAACACAGTACGGTCCATCCGAACCCAGTCAGTGAACACTGAACTGTCCATCCAATCACAGTCAGTGAACACTGTACTGTCCATTTGATCACAGTCAGAGAACACTGTACTGTCCATCCATTCACAGTCAGTGAGCTCGGTACTTTCCATCCAATCACAGTCGGTGAACATTGTACTGTCGATCAAATCACAGTCAGTGAGCTCAGTACTGTCCATCCAATCACAGTCAATGAACACTGTACTGTCCATCAGATCCCAGTCAGTGAACACTGTACTGACAATCCAATCCCACTCAGTGAACACTGTACTGTCCATCCAATCACAGTCAGTGAACACTGTGCTGTCCATCCAATCACAGTCTGAGAGCTCGGTAATGTCCATTCAATCACAGTCAGTGAACACTGTACTGTCCATCCAATCACAGTCAGTGAACATTGTACTGTCCATCCAATCACAGTCAGTGAACACTGTACCGTCCATTCGATCACAGTCAGTGAGCTCAGTACTGTTCATCCAATCACAGTCAGTGAACGCTGTACTGTCCACCCAATCACAGTCAGTGAACACTGTACTGTCCATCCGATCACAGTCAGTGAACTCTGTACTGTCCATCCGATAACAGTCAGTGAACGCTGTACAGTCCATCCAATCACAGTCAGTGAGCTTGGTGCTGTCCATCCGATCACAGTCAGAGAACACTGTACTGTCCATCCGAACCCAGTCAGTGAACACTGTACTGTCCATCCAATCACAGTCAGTGAACACTGTACTGTCCATCCAATCACAGTCAGTGAGCTCAGTACTGTGCAGCCGATCACAGTCAGTGAGCTCGGTGCTGTCCATGTGATCACAGTCAGAGAACACTATACTGTCCATCCAATTACAGTCAGTGAGCACAGTACTATTCATCCAATCACAGTCAGTGAACGCTGTACAGTCCATCCAATCACAGTCAGTGAGCTTGGTGCTGTCCATCCGATCACAGTCAGAGAACACTGTACTGTCCATCCGAACCCAGTCAGTGAACACTGTACTGTCCATCCAATCACAGTCAGTGAACACTGTACTGTCCATCCAATCACAGTCAGTGAGCTCAGTACTGTGCAGCCGATCACAGTCAGTGAGCTCGGTGCAGTCCATGCGATCACAGTCAGAGAACACTATACTGTCCATCCAATCACAGTCTGTGAGCTCGGTAATGTCCAGTCAATCACAGTCAGTGAACACTGTACTGTACACCCAATCACAGTCAGTGAACACTGTACTGTCCATCCGATCACAGTCAGTGAACTCTGTACTGTCCATCCGAACACAGTCAGTGAACACTGTACTGTCCATCCAATCACAGTCAGTGAACATTGTACTGTCCATCCAATCACAGTCAGTGAGCTGAGTACTGTGCAGCCGATCACAGTCAGTGAGCTCGGTGCTGTCCATCCGATCACAGTCAGTGAACACTGTACTGTCCATCCAAACCCAGTCAGTGAACTCTGTACTCTCCATCTGATCACATTCAGTGATCGCTGTACTGTCCATCCAATCACAGTCAGTGAGCTCGGTGCTGTCCATCCGATCACAGTCAGAGAACACAGTACGGTCCATCCGAACCCAGTCAGTGAACACTGTACTGTCCATCCAATCACAGTCAGTGAACACTGTACTGTCCATTTGATCACAGTCAGGGAACACTGTACTGTCCATCCATTGACAGTCAGTGAGCTCGGTACTTTCCATCCAATCACAGTCAGTGAACATTGTACTGTCGATCAAATCACAGTCAGTGAGCTCAGTACTGTCCATCCAATCACAGTCAATGAACACTGTACTGTCCATCAGATCCCAGTCAGTGAACACTGTACTGACAATCCAATCCCACTCAGTGAACACTGTACTGTCCATCCAATCACAGTCAGTGAACACTGTGCTGTCCATCCAATCACAGTCAGTGAGCTCAGTACTGGCCATCCGACCTCAGTCAGTGAACACTGTACTGACCATCCAATCACAGTCAGTGAACACTGTAATGTCCAGCTGATCACAGTCAGTGAGTTCGGTACTGTCCATCTAATCACAGTCAGTGAACACTGTACTGTCCATCCAATCACAGTCAGTGAACGCTGTACTGTCCATCGGATCACAGTCAGTGAACACTGTACTGCCAATCCAATCACAGTCAGTGAACACTGTACTGTCCATTTGATCACAGTCAGTGAACACTGTACTGTCCATCCAATCACAGTCAGTGAACACTGTACTGTCCATTTGATCACAGTCAGTGAACACTGTACTGTCCATCCAATCAGTCAGTGAACACTGTACTGTCCATTTGATCACAGTCAGAGAACACTGTACTGTCCATTTGATCACAGTCAGTGAACACTGTACTGTCCATCCAATCAGTCAGTGAACACTGTACTGTCCATTTGATCACAGTCAGTGAACACTGTACTGCCCATCCGATCACAGTCAATGAACACTGTACTGTCCATTTGATCACAGTCAGAGAACACTGTACTGTCCATCCATTCACAGTCAGTGAGCTCGGTACTTTCCATCCGATCACAGTCAGTGAGCTCGGTGCTGTCCATCCGATCACAGTCAATGAACACTGTACTGTTCATCCAATCACAGTCAGTAAACGCTGCACTGTCCATCCAATCACAGTCTGTGAGCTCGGTAATATCCATCCAATCACAGTCAGTGAACACTGTACTGTCCATCCAATCACAGTCAGTGAACATTGTACTGTACATCCAATCACAGTCAGTGAGCTCAGTACTGTGCAGCCGATCACAGTCAGTGAGCTCGGTGCTGTCCATCCGATCACAGTCAGTGAACACTGTACTGTCCATCCAAACCCAGACAGTGAACTCTGTACTCTCCATCTGATCACGTTCAGTGAACGCTGTACTGTCCATCCAATCACAGTCAGTGAGCTCGGTGCTGTCCATCCGATCACAGTCAGAGAACACAGTACGGTCCATCCGAACCCAGTCAGTGAACACTGAACTGTCCATCCAATCACAGTCAGTGAACACTGTACTGTCCATTTGATCACAGTCAGAGAACACTGTACTGTCCATCCATTCACAGTCAGTGAGCTCGGTACTTTCCATCCAATCACAGTCAGTGAACATTGTACTGTCGATCAAATCACAGTCAGTGAGCTCAGTACTGTCCATCCAATCACAGTCAATGAACACTGTACTGTCCATCAGATCCCAGTCAGTGAACACTGTACTGACAATCCAATCCCACTCAGTGAACACTGTACTGTCCATCCAATCACAGTCAGTGAACACTGTGCTGTCCATCCAATCACAGTCAGTGAGCTCAGTACTGGCCATCCGACCTCAGTCAGTGAACACTGTACTGACCATCCAATCACAGTCAGTGAACACTGTACTGTCCAGCTGATCACAGTCAGTGAGTTCGGTACTGTCCATCTAATCACAGTCAGTGAACACTGTACTGTCCATCCAATCACAGTCAGTGATCGCTGTACTGTCCATCGGATCACAGTCAGTGAACACTGTACTGCCAATCCAATCACAGTCAGTGAACACTGTACTGTCCATTTGATCACAGTCAGTGAACACTGTACTGTCCATCCAATCACAGTCAGTGAACACTGTACTGTCCATTTGATCAGTCAGTGAACACTGTACTGTCCATTTGATCACAGTCAGTGAACACTGTACTGTCCATTTGATCACAGTCAGAGAACACTGTACTGTCCATTTGATCACAGTCAGTGAACACTGTACTGTCCATCCAATCAGTCAGTGAACACTGTACTGTCCATTTGATCACAGTCAGTGAACACTGTACTGCCCATCCGATCACAGTCAACGAACACTGTACTGTCCATTTGATCACAGTCAGTGAACACTGTACTGTCCATCCAATCAGTCAGTGAACACTGTACTGTCCATTTGATCACAGTCAGAGAACACTGTACTGTCCATTTGATCACAGTCAGAGAACACTGTACTGTCCATCCATTCACAGTCAGTGAGCTCGGTACTTTCCATCCGATCACAGTCAGTGAACATTGTACTGTCCATGAAATCACAGTCAGTGAGCTCAGCACTGTCCATCCAATCACAGTCAATGAACAATGTACCGTTCATCCAATCACAGTCAGTAAACGCTGCACTGTCCATCCAATCACAGTCTGTGAGCTCGGTAATATCCATCCAATCACAGTCAGTGAACACTGTACTGTCCATCCAATCACAGTCAGTGAACATTGTACTGTCCATCCAATCACAGTCAGTGAGCTCAGTACTGTGCAGCCGATCACAGTCAGTGAGCTCGGTGCTGTCCATCCGATCACAGTCAGTGAACACTGTACTGTCCATCCAAACCCAGACAGTGAACTCTGTACTCTCCATCTGATCACGTTCAGTGAACGCTGTACTGTCCATCCAATCACAGTCAGTGAGCTCGGTGCTGTCCATCCGATCACAGTCAGAGAACACAGTACGGTCCATCCGAACCCAGTCAGTGAACACTGAACTGTCCATCCAATCACAGTCAGTGAACACTGTACTGTCCATTTGATCACAGTCAGAGAACACTGTACTGTCCATCCATTCACAGTCAGTGAGCTCGGTACTTTCCATCCAATCACAGTCAGTGAACATTGTACTGTCGATCAAATCACAGTCAGTGAGCTCAGTACTGTCCATCCAATCACAGTCAATGAACACTGTACTGTCCATCAGATCCCAGTCAGTGAACACTGTACTGACAATCCAATCCCACTCAGTGAACACTGTACTGTCCATCCAATCACAGTCAGTGAACACTGTGCTGTCCATCCAATCACAGTCAGTGAGCTCAGTACTGGCCATCCGACCTCAGTCAGTGAACACTGTACTGACCATCCAATCACAGTCAGTGAACACTGTACTGTCCAGCTGATCACAGTCAGTGAGTTCGGTACTGTCCATCTAATCACAGTCAGTGAACACTGTACTGTCCATCCAATCACAGTCAGTGAACGCTGTACTGTCCATCGGATCACAGTCAGTGAACACAGTACTGCCAATCCAATCACAGTCAGTGAACACTGTACTGTCCATGCAATCACATTAGTGAACACTGTACTGTCCATCCAGTCACAGTCAGTGAGCTCGGTACTGTCCATCCAATCACAGTCAGTGAACACTGTACTGTCCATCCAATCAGTCAGTGAACACTGTACTGTCCATCCAATCACAGTCAGTGAACACTGTACCGTCCATTCGATCACAGTCAGTGAGTTCAGTACTGTTCATCCAATCTCAGTCAGTGAACGCTGTACTGTCCATCCAATCACAGTCTGAGAGCTCGGTAATGTCCATTCAATCACAGTCAGTGAACACTGTACTGTCCATCCAATCACAGTCAGTGAACATTGTACTGTCCATCCAATCACAGTCAGTGAACACTGTACCGTCCATTCGATCACAGTCAGTGAGCTCAGTACTGTTCATCCAATCACAGTCAGTGAACGCTGTACTGTCCACCCAATCACAGTCAGTGAA
This sequence comes from Hypanus sabinus, assembly GCF_030144855.1. NCBI lineage: Eukaryota > Metazoa > Chordata > Chondrichthyes > Myliobatiformes > Dasyatidae > Hypanus > Hypanus sabinus. The sequence goes on from NC_082716.1 coordinate 5,625,609, forward strand.
CACTGTACTGTCCATCCGATCACAGTCAGTGAACTCTGTACTGTCCATCCGATAACAGTCAGTGAACGCTGTACAGTCCATCCAATCACAGTCAGTGAGCTTGGTGCTGTCCATCCGATCACAGTCAGAGAACACTGTACTGTCCATCCGAACCCAGTCAGTGAACACTGTACTGTCCATCCAATCACAGTCAGTGAACACTGTACTGTCCATCCAATCACAGTCAGTGAGCTCAGTACTGTGCAGCCGATCACAGTCAGTGAGCTCGGTGCTGTCCATGTGATCACAGTCAGAGAACACTATACTGTCCATCCAATTACAGTCAGTGAGCACAGTACTGTCCATCCAATCACAGTCAGTGAACACTGTACTGTCCATCCAATCAGTCAGTGAACACTGTACTGTCCATCCAATCACAGTCAGTGAACACTGTACCGTCCATTCGATCACAGTCAGTGAGTTCAGTACTGTTCATCCAATCTCAGTCAGTGAACGCTGTACTGTCCATCCAATCACAGTCTGAGAGCTCGGTAATGTCCATTCAATCACAGTCAGTGAACACTGTACTGTCCATCCAATCACAGTCAGTGAACATTGTACTGTCCATCCAATCACAGTCAGTGAACACTGTACCGTCCATTCGATCACAGTCAGTGAGCTCAGTACTGTTCATCCAATCACAGTCAGTGAACGCTGTACTGTCCACCCAATCACAGTCAGTGAACACTGTACTGTCCATCCGATCACAGTCAGTGAACTCTGTACTGTCCATCCGATAACAGTCAGTGAACGCTGTACAGTCCATCCAATCACAGTCAGTGAGCTTGGTGCTGTCCATCCGATCACAGTCAGAGAACACTGTACTGTCCATCCGAACCCAGTCAGTGAACACTGTACTGTCCATCCAATCACAGTCAGTGAACACTGTACTGTCCATCCAATCACAGTCAGTGAGCTCAGTACTGTGCAGCCGATCACAGTCAGTGAGCTCGGTGCTGTCCATGTGATCACAGTCAGAGAACACTATACTGTCCATCCAATTACAGTCAGTGAGCACAGTACTATTCATCCAATCACAGTCAGTGAACGCTGTACTGTCCATCCAATCACAGTCTGTGAGCTCGGTAATGTCCATTCAATCACAGTCAGTGAACACTGTACTGTCCACCCAATCACAGTCAGTAAACACTGTACTGTCCATCCGATCACAGTCAGTGAACTCTGTACAGTCCATCCAATCACAGTCAGTGAACACTGTACTGTCCATTTGATCACAATCAGAGAACACTGTACTGTCCATCCATTCACAGTCAGTGAGCTCGGTACTTTCCATCCAATCACAGTCAGTGAACATGGTACTGTCGATCAAATCACAGTCAGTGAGCTCAGTACTGTCCATCCAATCACAGTCAATGAACACTGTACTGTCCATCAGATCCCAGTCAGTGAACACTGTACTGACAATCCAATCCCACTCAGTGAACACTGTACTGTCCATCCAATCACAGTCAGTGAACACTGTGCTGTCCATCCAATCACAGTCAGTGAGCTCAGTACTGGCCATCCGATCTCAGTCAGTGAACACTGTACTGACCATCCAATCACAGTCAATGAACACTGTACTGTCCAGCTGATCACAGTCAGTGAGTTCGGTACGGTCCATCTAATCACAGTCAGTGAACACTGTACTGTCCATCCAATCACAGTCAGTGAACGCTGTACTGTCCATCGGATCACAGTCAGTGAACACTGTACTGCCAATCCAATCACAGTCAGTGAACACTGTACTGTCCATGCAATCACATTAGTGAACACTGTACTGTCCATCCAATCACAGTCAGTGAGCTCGGTACTGTCCATCCAATCACAGTCAGTGAACACTGTACTGTCCACCCAATTACAGTCAGTAAACAGTGTACTGTCCATCCGATCACAGTCAGTGAACTCTGTACAGTCCATCCAATCACAGTCAGTGAACACTGTACTGTCCATTTGATCACAATCAGAGAACACTGTACTGTCCATCCATTCACAGTCAGTGAGCTCGGTACTTTCCATCCAATCACAGTCAGTGAACATGGTACTCTCGATCAAATCACAGTCAGTGAGCTCAGTACTGTCCATCCAATCACAGTCAATGAACACTGTACTGTCCATCAGATCCCAGTCAGTGAACACTGTACTGACAATCCAATCCCACTCAGTGAACACTGTACTGTCCATCCAATCACAGTCAGTGAACACTGTGCTGTCCATCCAATCACAGTCAGTGAGCTCAGTACTGGCCATCCGATCTCAGTCAGTGAACACTGTACTGTCCATCCAATCACAGTCAGTGAACACTGTACTGTCCATCCAATCACAGTCAGTGAACGCTGTACTGTCCATCGGATCACAGTCAGTGAACACTGTACTGCCAATCCAATCACAGTCAGTGAACACTGTACTGTCCATGCAATCACATTAGTGAACACTGTACTGTCCATCCAATCACAGTCAGTGAGCTCGGTACTGTCCATCCAATCACAGTCAGTGAACACTGTACTGTCCATCCAATCAGTCAGTGAAAACTGTACTGTCCATCCAATCACAGTCAGTGAACACTGTACCGTCCATTCGATCACAGTCAGTGAGCTCAGTACTGTTCATCCAATCTCAGTCAGTGAACGCTGTACTGTCCATCCAATCACAGTCTGAGAGGTCGGTAATGTCCATTCAATCACAGTCAGTGAACACTGTACTGTCCATCCAATCACAGTCAGTGAACATTCTACTGTCCATCCAATCACAGTCAGTGAACACTGTACCGTACATTCGATCACAGTCAGTGAGCTCAGTACTGTTCATCCAATCACAGTCAGTGAACGCTGTACTGTCCACCCAATCACAGTCAGTGAACACTGTACTGTCCATCCGATCACAGTCAGTGAACTCTGTACTGTCCATCCGATAACAGTCAGTGAACGCTGTACAGTCCATCCAATCACAGTCAGTGAGCTTGGTGCTGTCCATCCGATCACAGTCAGAGAACACTGTACTGTCCATCCGAACCCAGTCAGTGAACACTGTACTGTCCATCCAATCACAGTCAGTGAACACTGTACTGTCCATCCAATCACAGTCAGTGAGCTCAGTACTGTGCAGCCGATCACAGTCAGTGAGCTCGGTGCTGTCCATGTGATCACAGTCAGAGAACACTATACTGTCCATCCAATTACAGTCAGTGAGCACAGTACTATTCATCCAATCACAGTCAGTGAACGCTGTACTGTCCATCCAATCACAGTCTGTGAGCTCGGTAATGTCCATTCAATCACAGTCAGTGAACACTGTACTGTCCACCCAATCACAGTCAGTAAACACTGTACTGTCCATCCGATCACAGTCAGTGAACTCTGTACAGTCCATCCAATCACAGTCAGTGAACACTGTACTGTCCATTTGATCACAATCAGAGAACACTGTACTGTCCATCCATTCACAGTCAGTGAGCTCGGTACTTTCCATCCAATCACAGTCAGTGAACATGGTACTGTCGATCAAATCACAGTCAGTGAGCTCAGTACTGTCCATCCAATCACAGTCAATGAACACTGTACTGTCCATCAGATCCCAGTCAGTGAACACTGTACTGACAATCCAATCCCACTCAGTGAACACTGTACTGTCCATCCAATCACAGTCAGTGAACACTGTGCTGTCCATCCAATCACAGTCAGTGAGCTCAGTACTGGCCATCCGATCTCAGTCAGTGAACACTGTACTGACCATCCAATCACAGTCAATGAACACTGTACTGTCCAGCTGATCACAGTCAGTGAGTTCGGTACGGTCCATCTAATCACAGTCAGTGAACACTGTACTGTCCATCCAATCACAGTCAGTGAACGCTGTCCTGTCCATCGGATCACAGTCAGTGAACACTGTACTGCCAATCCAATCACAGTCAGTGAACACTGTACTGTCCATGCAATCACATTAGTGAACACTGTACTGTCCATCCAATCACAGTCAGTGAGCTCGGTACTGTCCATCCAATCACAGTCAGTGAACACTGTACTGTCCACCCAATCACAGTCAGTAAACACTGTACTGTCCATCCGATCACAGTCAGTGAACTCTGTACAGTCCATCCAATCACAGTCAGTGAACACTGTACTGTCCATTTGATCACAATCAGAGAACACTGTACTGTCCATCCATTCACAGTCAGTGAGCTCGGTACTTTCCATCCAATCACAGTCAGTGAACATGGTACTGTCGATCAAATCACAGTCAGTGAGCTCAGTACTGTCCATCCAATCACAGTCAGTGAGCTCAGTACTGTCCATCCAATCACAGTCAGTGAACACTGTGCTGTCCATCCAATCACAGTCAGTGAGCTCAGTACTGGCCATCCGATCTCAGTCAGTGAACACTGTACTGACCATCCAATCACAGTCAATGAACACTGTACTGTCCAGCTGATCACAGTCAGTGAGTTCGGTACGGTCCATCTAATCACAGTCAGTGAACACTGTACTGTCCATCCAATCACAGTCAGTGAACGCTGTACTGTCCATCGGATCACAGTCAGTGAACACTGTACTGCCAATCCAATCACAGTCAGTGAACACTGTACTGTCCATGCAATCACATTAGTGAACACTGTACTGTCCATCCAATCACAGTCAGTGAGCTCGGTACTGTCCATCCAATCACAGTCAGTGAACACTGTACTGTCCATCCAATCAGTCAGTGAAAACTGTACTGTCCATCCAATCACAGTCAGTGAACACTGTACCGTCCATTCGATCACAGTCAGTGAGCTCAGTACTGTTCATCCAATCTCAGTCAGTGAACGCTGTACTGTCCATCCAATCACAGTCTGAGAGGTCGGTAATGTCCATTCAATCACAGTCAGTGAACACTGTACTGTCCATCCAATCACAGTCAGTGAACATTCTACTGTCCATCCAATCACAGTCAGTGAACACTGTACCGTACATTCGATCACAGTCAGTGAGCTCAGTACTGTTCATCCAATCACAGTCAGTGAACGCTGTACTGTCCACCCAATCACAGTCAGTGAACACTGTACTGTCCATCCGATCACAGTCAGTGAACTCTGTACTGTCCATCCGATAACAGTCAGTGAACGCTGTACAGTCCATCCAATCACAGTCAGTGAGCTTGGTGCTGTCCATCCGATCACAGTCAGAGAACACTGTACTGTCCATCCGAACCCAGTCAGTGAACACTGTACTGTCCATCCAATCACAGTCAGTGAACACTGTACTGTACATCAAATCACAGTCAGTGAGCTCAGTACTGTGCAGCCGATCACAGTCAGTGAGCTCGGTGCTGTCCATGCGATCACAGTCAGAGAACACTATACTGTCCATCCAATCACAGTCTGTGAGCTCGGTAATGTCCAGTCAATCACAGTCAGTGAACACTGTACTGTACACCCAATCACAGTCAGTGAACACTGTACTGTCCATCCGATCACAGTCAGTGAACTCTGTACTGTCCATCCGAAACCAGTCAGTGAACACTGTACTGTCCATCCAATCACAGTCAGTGAACATTGTACTGTCCATCCAATCACAGTCAGTGAGCTCAGTACTGTGCAGCCGATCACAGTCAGTGAGCTCGGTGCTGTCCATCCGATCACAGTCAGTGAACACTGTACTGTCCATCCAAACCCAGTCAGTGAACTCTGTACTCTCCATCTGATCACATTCAGTGAATGTTGTACTGTCCATCCAATCACAGTCAGTGAGCTCGGTGCTGTCCATCCGATCACAGTCAGAGAACACAGTACGGTCCATCCGAACCCAGTCAGTGAACACTGTACTGTCCATCCAATCACAGTCAGTGAACACTGTACTGTCCATTTGATCACAGTCAGGGAACACTGTACTGTCCATCCATTCACAGTCAGTGAGCTCGGTACTTTCCATCCAATCACAGTCAGTGAACATTGTACTGTCGATCAAATCACAGTCAGTGAGCTCAGTACTGTCCATCCAATCACAGTCAATGAACACTGTACTGTCCATCAGATCCCAGTCAGTGAACACTGTACTGACAATCCAATCCCACTCAGTGAACACTGTACTGTCCATACAATCACTGTCAGTGAACACTGTGCTGTCCATCCAATCACAGTCAGTGAGCTCAGTACTGGCCATCCGATCTCAGTCAGTGAACACTGTACTGACCATCCAATCACAGTCAGTGAACACTGTACTGTCCATCCAATCACAGTCAGTGAGTTCGGTACTGTCCATCTAATCACAGTCAGTGAACACTGTACTGTCCATCCAATCACAGTCAGTGAACGCTGTACTGTCCATCGGACCACAGTCAGTGAACACTGTACTGCCAATCCAATCACAGTCAGTGAACACTGTACTGTCCATGCAATCACATTAGTGAACACTGTACTGTCCATCCAATCACAGTCAGTGAACACTGAACTGTCCGTCCAATCAGTCAGTGAACACTGTACTGTCCATCCAATCACAGTCAGTGAACACTGTACCGTCCATTCGATCACAGTCAGTGAACGCTGTACTGTCCATCGGACCACAGTCAGTGAACACTGTACTGCCAATCCAATCACAGTCAGTGAACACTGTACTGTCCATGCAATCACATTAGTGAACACTGTACTGTCCATCCAATCACAGTCAGTGAGCTCGGTACTGTCCATCCAATCACAGTCAGTGAACACTGTACTGTCCATCCAATCAGTCAGTGAACAATGTACTGTCCATCCAATCACAGTCAGTGAACACTGTACCGTCCATTCGATCACAGTCAGTGAGCTCAGTACTGTTCATCCAATCTCAGTCAGTGAACGCTGTACTGTCCATCCAATCACAGTCTGAGAGGTCGGTAATGTCCATTCAATCACAGTCAGTGAACACTGTACTGTCCATTCAATCACAGTCAGTGAAAATTGTACTGGCCATCCAATCACAGTTAGTGAACACTGTACCGTCCATTCGATCACAGTCAGTGAGCTCAGTACTGTTCATCCAATCACAGTCAGTGAACGCTGTACTGTCGACCCAATCACAGTCAGTGAGATCGGTACTGTCCATCCAATCACAGTCAGTGAACACTGTACTGTCCATCCAATCACAGTCTGTGAGCTCGGTAATGTCCATTCAATCACAGTCAGTAAACACTGTACTGTCCACCCAATCACAGTCAGTCAACACTGTACTGTCCATCCGATCACAGTCAGTGAACTCTGTACTCTCCATCTGATCACAGTCAGCGAACACTGTACTCTCCATCCGATCACAGTCAGTGAACTCTGTACTCTCCATCTGATCACAGTCATAGAACACTGTACTGTCCACCCATTCACAGTCAGTGAGCTCGGTACTTTCCATTTGATCACAGTCAGTGAACATTGCACTGTCCATCAAATCACAGTCAGTGAGCTCAGTACTGTCCATCCATTCACAGTCAATGAGCACTGTACTGTCCATCAGATACCAGTCAGTGAACACTGTACTGTCCATCCAATCACAGTCAGTGAATACTGTACTGTCCATCCAAACACAGTCCGTGAGCTAGGTACTGTCCATCCGATAACAGTAAGTGAGCACTGTACGGTCCATCCGATCACAGTCAGTGAAAACAGTACTGTCCATACAATCCCAGTCAGTGAACACTTTACTGTCCATCCAATCACAGTCAGTGAACACTGTGCTGTACATCCAATCACAGTCAGTGAACACTGTACTGTCCATCCAATCACAGTCAGTGAACATTCTACTGTCCATCCAATCACAGTCAGTGAACACTGTACCGTCCATTCGATCACAGTCAGTGAGCTCAGTACTGTTCGTCCAATCACAGTCAGTGAACGCTGTACTGTCCACCCAATCACAGTCAGTGAACACTGTACTGTCCATCCGATCACAGTCAGTGAACTCTGTACTGTCATCCGATAACAGTCAGTGAACGCTGTACAGTCCATCCAATCACAGTCAGTGAGCTTGGTGCTGTCCATCCGATCACAGTCAGAGAACACTGTACTGTCCATCCGAACCCAGTCAGTGAACACTGTACTGTCCATCCAATCACAGTCAGTGAACACTGTACTGTCCATCCAATCACAGTCAGTGAGCTCAGTACTGTTCAGCCGATCACAGTCGGTGAGCTCGGTGCTGTCCATGTGATCACAGTCAGTGAACACTGTACTGTCCATCCAATCACAGTCTGTGAGCTCGGTAATGTCCATTAAATCACAGTCAGTGAACACTGTACTGTCCACCCAATCACAGTCAGTGAACACTGTACTGACAATCCGATCACAGTCAGTGAACTCTGTACTGTCCATCCGAACACAGTCAGTGAACACTGTACTGTCCATCCAATCACAGTCAGTGAACATTGTACTGTCCATCCAATCACAGTCAGTGAGCTCTGTACTGTGCAGCCGATCACAGTCAGTGAGCTCGGTGCTGTCCATCCGATCACAGTCAGTGAACACTGTACTGTCCATCCAAACCCAGTCAGTGAACTCTGTACTCTCCATCTGATCACATTCAGTGATCGCTGTACTGTCCATCCAATCACAGTCAGTGAGCTCGGTGCTGTCCATCCGATCACAGTCAGAGAACACAGTACGGTCCATCCGAACCCAGTCAGTGAACACTGTACTGTCCATCCAATCACAGTCAGTGAACACTATACTGTCCATTTGATCACAGTCAGGGAACACTGTACTGTCCATCCAATCACAGTCAGTGAACACTGTACTGTCCATCCAATCACAGTCAGTGAACACTGTACCGTCCATTCGATCACAGTCAGTGAGCTCAGTACTGTTCATCCAATCTCAGTCAGTGAACGCTGTACTGTCCATCCAATCACAGTCTGAGAGCTCGGTAATGTCCATTCAATCACAGTTTGTGAACACTGTACTGTCCATCCAATCACAGTCAGTGAACATTGTACTGGCCATCCAATCACAGTTAGTGAACACTGTACCGTCCATTCGATCACAGTCAGTGAGCTCAGTACTGTTCATCCAATCACAGTCAGTGAACGCTGTACTGTCGACCCAATCACAGTCAGTGAGATCGGTACTGTCCATCCAATCACAGTCAGTGAACACTGTACTGTCCATCCAATCACAGTCTGTGAGCTCGGTAATGTCCATTCAATCACAGTCAGTAAACACTGTACTGTCCACCCAATCACAGTCAGTCAACACTGTACTGTCCATCCGATCACAGTCAGTGAACTCTGTACTCTCCATCTGATCACAGTCAGCGAACACTGTACTGTCCACCCATTCACAGTCAGTGAGCTCGGTACTTTCCATTTGATCACAGTCAGTGAACATTGCACTGTCCATCAAATCACAGTCAGTGAGCTCAGTACTGTCCATCCATTCACAGTCAATGAGCACTGTACTGTCCATCAGATACCAGTCAGTGAACACTGTACTGTCCATCCAATCACAGTCAGTGAATACTGTACTGTCCATCCAAACACAGTCCGTGAGCTAGGTACTGTCCATCCGATAACAGTAAGTGAGCACTGTACTGTCCATCCGATCACAGTCAGTGAAAACAGTACTGTCCATACGATCCCAGTCAGTGAACACTGTACTGTCCATCCAATCACAGTCAGTGAACACTGTGCTGTACATCCAATCACAGTCAGTGAACACTGTACTGTCCATCCAATCACAGTCAGTGAACATTCTACTGTCCATCCAATCACAGTCAGTGAACACTGTACCGTCCATTCGATCACAGTCAGTGAGCTCAGTACTGTTCGTCCAATCACAGTCAGTGAACGCTGTACTGTCCACCCAATCACAGTCAGTGAACACTGTACTGTCCAACCGATCACAGTCAGTGAACTCTGTACTGTCCATCCGATAACAGTCAGTGAACGCTGTACAGTCCATCCAATCACAGTCAGTGAGCTTGGTGCTGTCCATCCGATCACAGTCAGAGAACACTGTACTGTCCATCCGAACCCAGTCAGTGAACACTGTACTGTCCATCCAATCACAGTCAGTGAACACTGTACTGTCCATCCAATCACAGTCAGTGAGCTCAGTACTGTGCAGCCGATCACAGTCAGTGAGCTCGGTGCTGTCCATGCGATCACAGTCAGAGAACACTATACTGTCCATCCAATTACAGTCAGTGAGCACAGTACTATTCATCCAATCACAGTCAGTGAACGCTGTACTGTCCATCCAATCACAGTCTGTGAGCTCGGTAATGTCCATTAAATCACAGTCAGTGAACACTGTACTGTCCACCCAATCACAGTCAGTGAACACTGTACTGTCAATCCGATCACAGTCAGTGAACTCTGTACTGTCCATCCGAACCCAGTCAGTGAACACTGTACTGTCCATCCAATCACAGTCAGTGAACATTGTACTGTCCATCCAATCACAGTCAGTGAGCTCAGTACTGTGCAGCCGATCACAGTCAGTGAGCTCGGTGCTGTCCATCCGATCACAGTCAGAGAACACTGTACTGTCCATCCAAACCCAGTCAGTGAACACTGTACTCTCCATCTGATCACATTCAGTGATCGCTGTACTGTCCATCCAATCACAGTCAGTGAGCTCTGTACTGTCCATCCAATCACAGTCAGTGAGCTCGGTGCTGTCCATCCGATCACTGTCAGAGAACACAGTACGGTCCATCCGAACCCAGTCAGTGAACACTGTACTGTCCATCCAATCACAGTCAGTGAACACTGTACTGTCCATTTGATCACAGTCAGGGAACACTGTACTGTCCATCCATTCACAGTCAGTGAGCTTGTACTTTCCATCCAATCACTGTCAGTGAACATTGTACTGTCCATCAGATCCCAGTCAGTGAACACTGTACTGACAATCCAATCCCACTCAGTGAACACTGTACTGTCCATCCAATCACTGTCAGTGAACACTGTGCTGTCCATCCAATCACAGACAGTGAGCTCAGTACTGGCCATCCGCTCTCAGTCAGTGAACACTGTACTGACCATCCAATCACAGTCAGTGAACACTGTACTGTCCAGCTGATCACAGTCAGTGAGTTCGGTACTGTCCATCTAATCACAGTCAGTGAACACTGTACTGTCCATCCAATCACAGTCAGTGAACGCTGTACTGTCCATCGGACCACAGTCAGTGAACACTGTACTGCCAATCCAATCACAGTCAGTGAACACTGTACTGTCCATGCAATCACATTAGTGAACACTGTACCGTCCATTCGATCACAGTCAGTGAGCTCAGTACTGTTCATCCAATCTCAGTCAGTGAACGCTGTACTGTCCATCCAATCACAGTCTGAGAGCTCGGTAATGTCCATTCAATCACAGTTTGTGAACACTGTACTGTCCATCCAATCACAGTCAGTGAACATTGTACTGGCCATCCAATCACAGTTAGTGAACACTGTACCGTCCATTCGATCACAGTCAGTGAGCTCAGTACTGTTCATCCAATCACAGTCAGTGAACGCTGTACTGTCGACCCAATCACAGTCAGTGAGATCGGTACTGTCCATCCAATCACAGTCAGTGAACACTGTACTGTCCATCCAATCACAGTCTGTGAGCTCGGTAATGTCCATTCAATCACAGTCAGTAAACACTGTACTGTCCACCCAATCACAGTCAGTCAACACTGTACTGTCCATCCGATCACAGTCAGTGAACTCTGTACTCTCCATCTGATCACAGTCAGCGAACACTGTACTGTCCACCCATTCACAGTCAGTGAGCTCGGTACTTTCCATTTGATCACAGTCAGTGAACATTGCACTGTCCATCAAATCACAGTCAGTGAGCTCAGTACTGTCCATCCATTCACAGTCAATGAGCACTGTACTGTCCATCAGATACCAGTCAGTGAACACTGTACTGTCCATCCAATCACAGTCAGTGAATACTGTACTGTCCATCCAAACACAGTCCGTGAGCTAGGTACTGTCCATCCGATAACAGTAAGTGAGCACTGTACTGTCCATCCGATCACAGTCAGTGAAAACAGTACTGTCCATACGATCCCAGTCAGTGAACACTGTACTGTCCATCCAATCACAGTCAGTGAACACTGTGCTGTACATCCAATCACAGTCAGTGAACACTGTACTGTCCATCCAATCACAGTCAGTGAACATTCTACTGTCCATCCAATCACAGTCAGTGAACACTGTACCGTCCATTCGATCACAGTCAGTGAGCTCAGTACTGTTCGTCCAATCACAGTCAGTGAACGCTGTACTGTCCACCCAATCACAGTCAGTGAACACTGTACTGTCCAACCGATCACAGTCAGTGAACTCTGTACTGTCCATCCGATAACAGTCAGTGAACGCTGTACAGTCCATCCAATCACAGTCAGTGAGCTTGGTGCTGTCCATCCGATCACAGTCAGAGAACACTGTACTGTCCATCCGAACCCAGTCAGTGAACACTGTACTGTCCATCCAATCACAGTCAGTGAACACTGTACTGTCCATCCAATCACAGTCAGTGAGCTCAGTACTGTGCAGCCGATCACAGTCAGTGAGCTCGGTGCTGTCCATGCGATCACAGTCAGAGAACACTATACTGTCCATCCAATTACAGTCAGTGAGCACAGTACTATTCATCCAATCACAGTCAGTGAACGCTGTACTGTCCATCCAATCACAGTCTGTGAGCTCGGTAATGTCCATTAAATCACAGTCAGTGAACACTGTACTGTCCACCCAATCACAGTCAGTGAACACTGTACTGTCAATCCGATCACAGTCAGTGAACTCTGTACTGTCCATCCGAACCCAGTCAGTGAACACTGTACTGTCCATCCAATCACAGTCAGTGAACATTGTACTGTCCATCCAATCACAGTCAGTGAGCTCAGTACTGTGCAGCCGATCACAGTCAGTGAGCTCGGTGCTGTCCATCCGATCACAGTCAGAGAACACTGTACTGTCCATCCAAACCCAGTCAGTGAACACTGTACTCTCCATCTGATCACATTCAGTGATCGCTGTACTGTCCATCCAATCACAGTCAGTGAGCTCTGTACTGTCCATCCAATCACAGTCAGTGAGCTCGGTGCTGTCCATCCGATCACTGTCAGAGAACACAGTACGGTCCATCCGAACCCAGTCAGTGAACACTGTACTGTCCATCCAATCACAGTCAGTGAACACTGTACTGTCCATTTGATCACAGTCAGGGAACACTGTACTGTCCATCCATTCACAGTCAGTGAGCTTGTACTTTCCATCCAATCACTGTCAGTGAACATTGTACTGTCCATCAGATCCCAGTCAGTGAACACTGTACTGACAATCCAATCCCACTCAGTGAACACTGTACTGTCCATCCAATCACTGTCAGTGAACACTGTGCTGTCCATCCAATCACAGTCAGTGAGCTCAGTACTGGCCATCCGCTCTCAGTCAGTGAACACTGTACTGACCATCCAATCACAGTCAGTGAACACTGTACTGTCCAGCTGATCACAGTCAGTGAGTTCGGTACTGTCCATCTAATCACAGTCAGTGAACACTGTACTGTCCATCCAATCACAGTCAGTGAACGCTGTACTGTCCATCGGACCACAGTCAGTGAACACTGTACTGCCAATCCAATCACAGTCAGTGAACACTGTACTGTCCATGCAATCACATTAGTGAACACTGTACTGTCCATCCAATCACAGTCAGTGACCTCGGTACTGTCCATCCAATCACAGTCAGTGAACACTGTACTGTCCATCCAATCAGTCAGTGAACACTGTACTGTCCATCCAATCACAGTCAGTGAACACTGTACCGTCCATTCGATCACAGTCAGTGAGCTCAGTACTGTTCATCCAATCTCAGTCAGTGAACGCTGTACTGTCCATCCAATCACAGTCAGTGAACTCTGTACTGTCCATCCGAACCCAGTCAGTGAACACTGTACTGTCCATCCAATCACAGTCAGTGAACATTGTACTGTCCATCCAATCACAGTCAGTGAGCTCAGTACTGTGCAGCCGATCACAGTCAGTGAGCTCGGTGCTGTCCATCCAAACCCAGTCAGTGAACTCTGTACTCTCCATCTGATCACATTCAGTGAATGTTGTACTGTCCATCCAATCACAGTCAGTGAGCTCGGTGCTGTCCATCCGATCACAGTCAGAGAACACAGTACGGTCCATCAGATCCCAGTCCGTGAACACTGTACTGTCCATCCAATCACAGTCAGTGAACATTGTACTGTCCATCCAATCACAGTCAGTGAGCTCGGTGCTGTCCATCCGATCACAGTCAGAGAACACAGTACGGTCCATCAGATCCCAGTCCGTGAACACTGTACTGTCCATCCAATCACAGTCAGTGAACACTGTACTGTCCATCCAATCACAGTCAGTGAACACTGTACTGTCCATTTGATCACAGTCAGGGAACACTGTACTGTCCATCCATTCACAGTCAGTGAGCTTGTACTTTCCATCCAATCACTGTCAGTGAACATTGTACTGTCGATCAAATCACAGTCAGTGAGCTCAGTACTGTCCATCCAATCACAGTCAATGAACACTGTACTGTCCATCAGATCCCAGTCAGTGAACACTGTACTGACAATCCAATCCCACTCAGTGAACACTGTACTGTCCATCCAATCACTGTCAGTGAACACTGTGCTGTCCATCCAATCACAGTCAGTGAGCTCAGTACTGGCCATCCGATCTCAGTCAGTGAACACTGTACTGACCATCCAATCACAGTCAGTGAACACTGTACTGTCCAGCTGATCACAGTCAGTGAGTTCGGTACTGTCCATCTAATCACAGTCAGTGAACACTGTACTGTCCATCCAATCACAGTCAGTGAACGCTGTACTGTCCATCGGACCACAGTCAGTGAACACTATACTGCCAATCCAATCACAGTCAGTGAACACTGTACTGTCCATGCAATCACATTAGTGAACACTGTACTGTCCATCCAATCACAGTCAGTGAGCTCGGTACTGTCCATCCAATCACAGTCAGTGAACACTGTACTGTCCATCCAATCAGTCAGTGAACACTGTACTGTCCATCCAATCACAGTCAGTGAACACTGTACCGTCCATTCGATCACAGTCAGTGAGCTCAGTACTGTTCATCCAATCTCAGTCAGTGAACGCTGTACTGTCCATCCAATCACAGTCTGAGAGCTCGGTAATTTCCATTCAATCACAGTCAGTGAACACTGTACTGTCCATCCAATCACAGTCAGTGAACATTGTACTGTCCATCCAATCACAGTTAGTGAACACTGTACCGTCCATTCGATCCCAGTCAGTGAGCTCAGTACTGTTCATCCAATCACAGTCAGTGAACGCTGTACTGTCCACCCAATCACAGTCAGTGAGATCGGTACTGTCCATCCAATCACAGTCAGTGAACACTGTACTGTCCACCCAATCACAGTCAGTCAACACTGTACTGTCCATCCGATCACAGTCAGTGAACTCTGTATTCTCCATCTGATCACAGTCAGTGAACACTGTACTGTCCACCCATTCACATTCAGTGAGCTCGGTACTTTCCATTTGATCACAGTCAGTGAACATTGCACTGTCCATCAAATCACAGTCAGTGAGCTCAGTACTGTCCATCCATTCACAGTCAATGAGCACTGTACTGTCCATCAGATCCCAGTCAGTGAACACTGTACTGTCCATCCAATCACAGTCAGTGAATACTGTACTGTCCATCCAAACACAGTCCGTGAGCTAGGTACTGTCCATCCGATAACAGTAAGTGAGCACTGTACTGGCCATCCGATCTCAGTCAGTGAACACTGTACTGACCATCCAATCACAGTCAGTGAACACTGTACTGTCCAGCTGATCACAGTCAGTGAGTTCGGTGCTGTCCATCTAATCACAGTCAGAGAACACTGTACTGTCCATCCAATCACAGTCAGTGAACGCTGTACTGTCCAACGGATCACAGTCAGTGAACACTGTACTGCCAATCCAATCACAGTCAGTGAACACTGTACTGTCCATGCAATCACATTAGTGAACACTGTACTGTCCATCCAATCACAGTCAGTGAACACTGTACTGTCCATCTAATCACAGTCAGTGAACACTGTGCTGTCCATCCAATCACAGTCAGTGAGCTCAGTACTGGCCATCCGATCTCAGTCAGTGAACACTGTACTGACCATCCAATCACAGTCAGTGAACCCTGTACTCTCCAGCTGATCACAGTCAGTGAGTTCGGTACTGTCCATCTAATCACAGTCAGTGAACACTGTATTGCCAATCCAATCACAGTCAGTGAACACTGTACTGTCCATGCAATCACATTAGTGAACACTGTACTGTCCATCCAATCACAGTCAGTGAGCTCGGTACTGTCCATCCAATCACAGTCAGTGAACACTGAACTGTCCATCCAATCAGTCAGTGAACACTGTACTGTCCATCCAATCACAGTCAGTGAACATTGTACTGTCCATCCAATCACAGTCAGTGAGCTCGGTGCTGTCCATCCGATCACAGTCAGAGAACACAGTACGGTCCATCAGATCCCAGTCCGTGAACACTGTACTGTCCATCCAATCACAGTCAGTGAACCCTGTACTCTCCAGCTGATCACAGTCAGTGAGTTCGGTACTGTCCATCTAATCACAGTCAGTGAACACTGTATTGCCAATCCAATCACAGTCAGTGAACACTGTACTGTCCATGCAATCACATTAGTGAACACTGTACTGTCCATCCAATCACAGTCAGTGAGCTCGGTACTGTCCATCCAATCACAGTCAGTGAACACTGAACTGTCCATCCAATCAGTCAGTGAACACTGTACTGTCCATCCAATCACAGTCAGTGAACATTGTACTGTCCATCCAATCACAGTCAGTGAGCTCGGTGCTGTCCATCCGATCACAGTCAGAGAACACAGTACGGTCCATCAGATCCCAGTCCGTGAACACTGTACTGTCCATCCAATCACAGTCAGTGAACACTGTACTGTCCATCCAATCACAGTCAGTGAACACTGTACTGTCCATTTGATCACAGTCAGGGAACACTGTACTGTCCATCCATTCACAGTCAGTGAGCTTGTACTTTCCATCCAATCACTGTCAGTGAACATTGTACTGTCGATCAAATCACAGTCAGTGAGCTCAGTACTGTCCATCCAATCACAGTCAATGAACACTGTACTGTCCATCAGATCCCAGTCAGTGAACACTGTACTGACAATCCAATCCCACTCAGTGAACACTGTACTGTCCATCCAATCACTGTCAGTGAACACTGTGCTGTCCATCCAATCACAGTCAGTGAGCTCAGTACTGGCCATCCGATCTCAGTCAGTGAACACTGTACTGACCATCCAATCACAGTCAGTGAACACTGTACTGTCCAGCTGATCACAGTCAGTGAGTTCGGTACTGTCCATCTAATCACAGTCAGTGAACACTGTACTGTCCATCCAATCACAGTCAGTGAACGCTGTACTGTCCATCGGACCACAGTCAGTGAACACTGTACTGCCAATCCAATCACAGTCAGTGAACACTGTACTGTCCATGCAATCACATTAGTGAACACTGTACTGTCCATCCAATCACAGTCAGTGAGCTCGGTACTGTCCATCCAATCACAGTCAGTGAACACTGTACTGTCCATCCAATCAGTCAGTGAACACTGTACTGTCCATCCAATCACAGTCAGTGAACACTGTACCGTCCATTCGATCACAGTCAGTGAGCTCAGTACTGTTCATCCAATCTCAGTCAGTGAACGCTGTACTGTCCATCCAATCACAGTCTGAGAGCTCGGTAATTTCCATTCAATCACAGTCAGTGAACACTGTACTGTCCATCCAATCACAGTCAGTGAACATTGTACTGTCCATCCAATCACAGTTAGTGAACACTGTACCGTCCATTCGATCCCAGTCAGTGAGCTCAGTACTGTTCATCCAATCACAGTCAGTGAACGCTGTACTGTCCACCCAATCACAGTCAGTGAGATCGGTACTGTCCATCCAATCACAGTCAGTGAACACTGTACTGTCCACCCAATCACAGTCAGTCAACACTGTACTGTCCATCCGATCACAGTCAGTGAACTCTGTATTCTCCATCTGATCACAGTCAGTGAACACTGTACTGTCCACCCATTCACATTCAGTGAGCTCGGTACTTTCCATTTGATCACAGTCAGTGAACATTGCACTGTCCATCAAATCACAGTCAGTGAGCTCAGTACTGTCCATCCATTCACAGTCAATGAGCACTGTACTGTCCATCAGATCCCAGTCAGTGAACACTGTACTGTCCATCCAATCACAGTCAGTGAATACTGTACTGTCCATCCAAACACAGTCCGTGAGCTAGGTACTGTCCATCCGATAACAGTAAGTGAGCACTGTACTGGCCATCCGATCTCAGTCAGTGAACACTGTACTGACCATCCAATCACAGTCAGTGAACACTGTACTGTCCAGCTGATCACAGTCAGTGAGTTCGGTGCTGTCCATCTAATCACAGTCAGAGAACACTGTACTGTCCATCCAATCACAGTCAGTGAACGCTGTACTGTCCAACGGATCACAGTCAGTGAACACTGTACTGCCAATCCAATCACAGTCAGTGAACACTGTACTGTCCATGCAATCACATTAGTGAACACTGTACTGTCCATCCAATCACAGTCAGTGAACACTGTACTGTCCATCTAATCACAGTCAGTGAACACTGTGCTGTCCATCCAATCACAGTCAGTGAGCTCAGTACTGGCCATCCGATCTCAGTCAGTGAACACTGTACTGACCATCCAATCACAGTCAGTGAACCCTGTACTCTCCAGCTGATCACAGTCAGTGAGTTCGGTACTGTCCATCTAATCACAGTCAGTGAACACTGTATTGCCAATCCAATCACAGTCAGTGAACACTGTACTGTCCATGCAATCACATTAGTGAACACTGTACTGTCCATCCAATCACAGTCAGTGAGCTCGGTACTGTCCATCCAATCACAGTCAGTGAACACTGAACTGTCCATCCAATCAGTCAGTGAACACTGTACTGTCCATCCAATCACAGTCAGTGAACACTGTACCGTCCATTCGATCACAGTCAGTGAGCTCAGAACTGTTCATCCAATCTCAGTCAGTGAATGCTGTACTGTCCATCCAATCACAGTCTGAGAGCTCGGTAATGTCCATTCAATCACAGTCAGTGAACACTGTACTGTCCATCCAATCACAGTCAGTGAACATTGTAGTGTCGATCAAATCACAGTCAGTGAGCTCAGTACTGTCCATCCAATCACAGTCAATGAACACTGTACTGTCCATCAGATCCCAGTCAGTGAACACTGTACTGACAATCCAATCCCACTCAGTGAACACTGTACTGTCCATCCAATCACTGTCAGTGAACACTGTGCTGTCCATCCAATCACAGTCAGTGAGCTCAGTACTGGCCATCCGATCTCAGTCAGTGAACACTGTACTGACCATCCAATCACAGTCAGTGAACACTGTACTGTCCAGCTGATCACAGTCAGTGAGTTCGGTACTGTCCATCTAATCACAGTCAGTGAACACTGTACTGTCCA
This sequence comes from Hypanus sabinus, assembly GCF_030144855.1. NCBI lineage: Eukaryota > Metazoa > Chordata > Chondrichthyes > Myliobatiformes > Dasyatidae > Hypanus > Hypanus sabinus. The sequence goes on from NC_082716.1 coordinate 5,645,216, forward strand.
TCCAATCACAGTCAGTGAACGCTGTACTGTCCATCGGACCACAGTCAGTGAACACTGTACTGCCAATCCAATCACAGTCAGTGAACACTGTACTGTCCATGCAATCACATTAGTGAACACTGTACTGTCCATCCAATCACAGTCAGTGAGCTCGGTACTGTCCATCCAATCACAGTCAGTGAACACTGTACTGTCCATCCAATCAGTCAGTGAACACTGTACTGTCCATCCAATCACAGTCAGTGAACACTGTACCGTCCATTCGATCACAGTCAGTGAGCTCAGTACTGTTCATCCAATCTCAGTCAGTGAACGCTGTACTGTCCATCCAATCACAGTCTGAGAGCTCGGTAATTTCCATTCAATCACAGTCAGTGAACACTGTACTGTCCATCCAATCACAGTCAGTGAACATTGTACTGTCCATCCAATCACAGTTAGTGAACACTGTACCGTCCATTCGATCCCAGTCAGTGAGCTCAGTACTGTTCATCCAATCACAGTCAGTGAACGCTGTACTGTCCACCCAATAACAGTCAGTGAGATCGGTACTGTCCATCCAATCACAGTCAGTGAACACTGTACTGTCCACCCAATCACAGTCAGTCAACACTGTACTGTCCATCCGATCACAGTCAGTGAACTCTGTATTCTCCATCTGATCACAGTCAGTGAACACTGTACTGTCCACCCATTCACATTCAGTGAGCTCGGTACTTTCCATTTGATCACAGTCAGTGAACATTGCACTGTCCATCAAATCACAGTCAGTGAGCTCAGTACTGTCCATCCATTCACAGTCAATGAGCACTGTACTGTCCATCAGATCCCAGTCAGTGAACACTGTACTGTCCATCCAATCACAGTCAGTGAATACTGTACTGTCCATCCAAACACAGTCCGTGAGCTAGGTACTGTCCATCCGATAACAGTAAGTGAGCACTGTACTGGCCATCCGATCTCAGTCAGTGAACACTGTACTGACCATCCAATCACAGTCAGTGAACACTGTACTGTCCAGCTGATCACAGTCAGTGAGTTCGGTGCTGTCCATCTAATCACAGTCAGAGAACACTGTACTGTCCATCCAATCACAGTCAGTGAACGCTGTACTGTCCAACGGATCACAGTCAGTGAACACTGTACTGCCAATCCAATCACAGTCAGTGAACACTGTACTGTCCATGCAATCACATTAGTGAACACTGTACTGTCCATCCAATCACAGTCAGTGAACACTGTACTGTCCATCTAATCACAGTCAGTGAACACTGTGCTGTCCATCCAATCACAGTCAGTGAGCTCAGTACTGGCCATCCGATCTCAGTCAGTGAACACTGTACTGACCATCCAATCACAGTCAGTGAACCCTGTACTCTCCAGCTGATCACAGTCAGTGAGTTCGGTACTGTCCATCTAATCACAGTCAGTGAACACTGTATTGCCAATCCAATCACAGTCAGTGAACACTGTACTGTCCATGCAATCACATTAGTGAACACTGTACTGTCCATCCAATCACAGTCAGTGAGCTCGGTACTGTCCATCCAATCACAGTCAGTGAACACTGAACTGTCCATCCAATCAGTCAGTAAACACTGTACTGTCCATCCAATCACAGTCAGTGAACACTGTACCGTCCATTCGATCACAGTCAGTGAGCTCAGTACTGTTCATCCAATCTCAGTCAGTGAATGCTGTACTGTCCATCCAATCACAGTCTGAGAGCTCGGTAATGTCCATTCAATCACAGTCAGTGAACACTGTACTGTCCATCCAATCACAGTCAGTGAACATTGTACTGTCCATCCGATCACAGTTAGTGAACACTGTACCGTCCATTCGATCACAGTCAGTGAGCTCAGTACTGTTCATCCAATCACAGTCAGTGAACGCTGTACTGTCCACCCAATCACAGTCAGTGAACACTGTACTGTCCATCCGATCACAGTCAGTGAACTCTGTACTGTCCATCCGATAACAGTCAGTGAACGCTGTACAGTCCATCCAATCACAGTCAGTGAGCTCGGTGCTGTCCATCTGATCACAGTCAGAGAACACTGTACTATCCATCCGAACCCATTCAGTGAACACTGTACTGTCCATCCAATCACAGTCAGTGAACACTGTACTGTCCATACGTTCACAGACAGTGAAAACTGTACTGTCCAACAGATCACAGTCTGTGTGCTCGGTACTGTCCATCCGATAACAGTAAGTGACCACTGTAATGTCCATCCGATCACTGTCAATGTACGCTGTACTGTCCATCCAATCACAGTCAGTGAACACTGTACTGTCCATCCAATCACAGTCAGTGAGATCGGTACTGTCCATCCAATCACAGTCAGTGAACACTGTACTGTCCATCCAATCACAGTCTGTGAGCTCGGTAATGTCCATTCAATCACAGTCAGGGAACACTGTACTGTCCACCCAATCACAGTCAGTCAACACTGTACTGTCCATCCGATCACAGTCAGTGAACTCTGTACTCTCCATCTGATCACAGTCAGTGAACACTGTACTGTCCACCCATTCACAGTCAGTGAGCTCGGTACTTTCCATTTGATCACAGTCAGTGAACATTGCACTGTCCATCAAATCACAGTCAGTGAGCTCAGTACTGTCCATCCAATCACAGTCAATGAGCACTATACTGTCCATCAGATCCCAGTCAGTGAACACTGTACTGTCCATCCAATCACAGTCAGTGAACACTGTACTGTCCATCCAAACACAGTCAGTGAGCTAGGTACTGTCCATCCGATAACAGTATGTGAGCACTGTACTGTCCATCCGATCACAGTCAGTGAAAACAGTACTGTCCATACGATCCCAGTCAGTGAACACTGTACTGTCCATCCAATCACAGTCAGTGAACACTGTGCTGTCCATCCAATCACAGTCAGTGAGCTCAGTACTGGCCATCCGATCTCAGTCAGTGAACACTGTACTGACCATCCAATCACAGTCAGTCAACACTGTACTGTCCATCCGATCACAGTCAGTGAACTCTGTACTCTCCATCTGATCACAGTCAGTGAACACTGTACTGTCCACCCATTCACAGTCAGTGAGCTCGGTACTTTCCATTTGATCACAGTCAGTGAACATTGCACTGTCCATCAAATCACAGTCAGTGAGCTCAGTACTGTCCATCCAATCACAGTCAATGAGCACTGTACTGTCCATCAGATCCCAGTCAGTGAACACTGTACTGTCCATCCAATCACAGTCAGTGAACACTGTACTGTCCATCCAAACACAGTCAGTGAGCTAGGTACTGTCCATCCGATAACAGTATGTGAGCACTGTACCGTCCATCCGATCACAGTCAGTGAAAACAGTACTGTCCATACGATCCCAGTCAGTGAACACTGTACTGTCCATCCAATCACAGTCAGTGAACACTGTGCTGTCCATCCAATCACAGTCAGTGAGCTCAGTACTGGCCATCCGATCTCAGTCAGTGAACACTGTACTGACCATCCAATCACAGTCAGTGAACACTGTACAGTCCAGCTGATCACAGTCAGTGAGTTCGGTACTGTCCATCTAATCGCAGTCAGTGAACACTGTACTGTCCATCCAATCACAGTCAGTGAACGCTGTACTGTCCATCGGATCACAGGCAGTGAACACTGGACTGCCAATCCAATCACAGTCAGTGAACACTGTACTCTCCATGCAATCACAGTCAGTGAACACTGTACTGTCCATCCAATCAGTCAGTGAACACTGTACTGTCCATTTGATCACAGTCAGTGAACACTGTACTGTCCATTTCATCACAGTCAGAGAACACTGTACTGTCCATTTGATCACAGTCAGTGAACACTGTACTGTCCATTTGATCACCGTCTGTGAACACTGTACTGCCCATTCGATCATAGTCAACGAACACTGTACTGTCCATTTGATCACAGTCAGAGAACACTGTACTGTCCATCCATTCACAGTCAGTGAGCTCGGTACTTTCCATCCGATCACAGTCAGTGAACATTTTACTGTCTATCAAATCACAGTCAGTGAGCTCAGTACTGTCCATCCAATCACAGTCAATGAACACTGTACGGCGCATCAGATCCCAGTCAGTGAACACTGTACTGTCCATCCAATCACAGTCAGTGAACAATGTACCGTTCATCGAATCAGTCAGTGAACGCTGCACTGTCCATCCAATCACAGTCTGTGAGCTCGGTAATATCCATCCAATCACAGTCAGTGAACACTTTACTGTCCACCAAATCACAGTCAGTGAACACTGTACTGTCCACCCAATCACAGTCAGTGAACACTGTACTGTCCATCCGATCACAGTCAGTGAACGCTGCACTGTCCATCCAATCACAGTCTGTGAGCTCGTTAATGTCCATTCAATCACAGTCAGTGAACACTGTACTGTCCACCCAATCACATCAGTGAACACTGTACTGTCCATTTGATCACAGTCAGAGAACACTGTACTGTCCATTTGATCACAGTCAGTGAACACTGTACTGTCCATCCAATCAGTCAGTGAACACTGTACTGTCCATTTGATCACAGTCAGTGAACACTGTACTGTCCATTTGATCACCGTCTGTGAACACTGTACTGCCCATTCGATCATAGTCAACGAACACTGTACTGTCCATTTGATCACAGTCAGAGAACACTGTACTGTCCATCCATTCACAGTCAGTGAGCTCGGTACTTTCCATCCGATCACAGTCAGTGAACATTTTACTGTCTATCAAATCACAGTCAGTGAGCTCAGTACTGTCCATCCAATCACAGTCAATGAACACTGTACGGCGCATCAGATCCCAGTCAGTGAACACTGTACTGTCCGTCCAATCACAGTCAGTGAACAATGTACCGTTCATCGAATCAGTCAGTGAACGCTGCACTGTCCATCCAATCACAGTCTGTGAGCTCGGTAATATCCATCCAATCACAGTCAGTGAACACTTTACTGTCCACCAAATCACAGTCAGTGAACACTGTACTGTCCACCCAATCACAGTCAGTGAACACTGTACTGTCCATCCGATCACAGTCAGTGAACGCTGCGCTGTCCATCCAATCACAGTCTGTGAGCTCGTTAATGTCCATTCAATCACAGTCAGTGAACACTGTACTGTCCACCCAATCACATCAGTGAACACTGTACTGTCCATCCGAACCCAGTCAGTGAACACTGTACTGTCCATCCGATCGCAGTCAGTGAACGCTGTACAGTCTATCCAATCACAGTCAGTGAGCTCGGTGCTGTCCATCTGATCACAGTCAGAGAACACTGTACTGTCCATCCGAACCCAGTCAGTGAACACTGTACTGTCCATGCAATCACATTAGTGAACACTGTACTGTCCATCCAATCACAGTCAGTGAACATTGTACTGTCCATCCAATCACAGTCAGTGAACACTGTACCGTCCATTCGATCACAGTCAGTGAGCTCAGTACTGTTCATCCAATCACAGTCAGTGAACGCTGTACTGTCCACCCAATCACAGTCAGTGAACACTGTACTGTCCATCCGATCACAGTCAGTGAACTCTGTACTGTCCATACGATAACAGTCAGTGAACGCTGTACAGTCCATCCAATCACAGTCAGTGAGCTTGGTGCTGTCCATCCGATCACAGTCAGAGAACACTGTACTGTCCATCCGAACCCAGTCAGTGAACACTGTACTGTCCATCCAATCACAGTCAGTGAACACTGTACTGTCCATTTCATCACAGTCAGAGAACACTGTACTGTCCATTTGATCAGAGTCAGTGTACACTGTACTGTACATCCAATCAGTCAGTGAACACTGTACTGTCCATTTGATCACAGTCAGTGAACACTGTACTGTCCATTTGATCACAGTCTGTGAACACTGTACTGCCCATCCGATCATAGTCAACGAACACTGTACTGTCCATTTGATCACAGTCATAGAACACTGTACTGTCCATCCATTCACAGTCAGTGAGCTCGGTACTTTCCATCCGATCACAGTTAGTGAACATTGTACTGTCCATCAAATCACAGTCAGTGAGCTCAGTACTGTCCATCCAATCACAGTCAATGAACACTGTACTGCCCATCAGATCCCAGTCAGTGAACACTGTACTGTCCATCCAATCACACTCAGTGAACAATGTACCGTTCATCCAATCAGTCAGTGAACGCTGCACTGTCCATCCAATCACAGTCTGTGAGCTCGGTAATATCCATCCAATCACAGTCAGTGAACACTTTACTGTCCACCAAATCACAGTCAGTGAACACTGTACTGTCCATCCAATCACAGTCAGTGAGCTCGGTACTGTCCATCCAATCACAGTCAGTGAACACTGTACCGTCCATTCGATCACAGTCAGTGAGCTCAGTTCTGTTCATCCAATCACAGTCAGTGAACGCTGTACTGTCCATCCAATCACAGTCTGTGAGGTCGGTAATGTCCATTCAATCACAGTCAGTGAACACTGTACTGTCCACCCAATCACAGTCAGTGAACACTGTACTGTCCATCCGATCACAGTCAGTGAACGCTGCACTGTCCATCCAATCACAGTCTGTGAGCTCGTTAATGTCCATTCAATCACAGTCAGTGAACACTGTACTGTCCACCCAATCACATCAGTGAACACTGTACTGTCCATCCGAACCCAGTCAGTGAACACTGTACTGTCCATCCGATCGCAGTCAGTGAACGCTGTACAGTCTATCCAATCACAGTCAGTGAGCTCGGTGCTGTCCATCTGATCACAGTCAGAGAACACTGTACTGTCCATCCGAACCCAGTCAGTGAACACTGTACTGTCCATGCAATCACATTAGTGAACACTGTACTGTCCATCCAATCACAGTCAGTGAACATTGTACTGTCCATCCAATCACAGTCAGTGAACACTGTACCGTCCATTCGATCACAGTCAGTGAGCTCAGTACTGTTCATCCAATCACAGTCACTTAACGCTGTACTGTCCACCCAATCACAGTCAGTGAACACTGTACTGTCCATCCGATCACAGTCAGTGAACTCTGTACTGTCCATACGATAACAGTCAGTGAACGCTGTACAGTCCATCCAATCACAGTCAGTGAGCTTGGTGCTGTCCATCCAATCACAGTCAGAGAACACTGTACTGTCCATCCGAACCCAGTCAGTGAACACTGTACTGTCCATCCAATCACAGTCAGTGAACACTGTACTGTCCATTTCATCACAGTCAGAGAACACTGTACTGTCCATTTGATCAGAGTCAGTGTACACTGTACTGTACATCCAATCAGTCAGTGAACACTGTACTGTCCATTTGATCACAGTCAGTGAACACTGAACTGTCCATTTGATCACAGTCTGTGAACACTGTACTGCCCATCCGATCATAGTCAACGAACACTGTACTGTCCATTTGATCACAGTCATAGAACACTGTACTGTCCATCCATTCACAGTCAGTGAGCTCGGTACTTTCCATCCGATCACAGTTAGTGAACATTGTACTGTCCATCAAATCACAGTCAGTGAGCTCAGTACTGTCCATCCAATCACAGTCAATGAACACTGTACTGCCCATCAGATCCCAGTCAGTGAACACTGTACTGTCCATCCAATCACAGTCAGTGAACAATGTACCGTTCATCCAATCAGTCAGTGAACGCTGCACTGTCCATCCAATCACAGTCTGTGAGCTCGGTAATATCCATCCAATCACAGTCAGTGAACACTTTACTGTCCACCAAATCACAGTCAGTGAACACTGTACTGTCCATCCAATCACAGTCAGTGAGCTCGGTACTGTCCATCCAATCACAGTCAGTGAACACTGTACCGTCCATTCGATCACAGTCAGTGAGCTCAGTTCTGTTCATCCAATCACAGTCAGTGAACGCTGTACTGTCCATCCAATCACAGTCTGTGAGGTCGGTAATGTCCATTCAATCACAGTCAGTGAACACTGTACTGTCCACCCAATCACAGTCAGTGAACACTGTACTGTCCATCCGATCACAGTCAGTGAACGCTGTACTGTCCATCCAATCACAGTCTGTGAGCTCATTAATGTCCATTCAATCACAGTCAGTGAACACTGTACTGTCCACCCAATCACATCAGTGAACACTGTACTGTCCATCCGAACCCAGTCAGTGAACACTGTACTGTCCATGCAATCACATTAGTGAACACTGTACTGTCCATTCAATCACAGTCAGTGAACACTGTACTGTCCATCCAATCACAGTCAGTGAACATTGTACTGTCCATCCAATCACAGTCAGTGAACACTGTACCGTCCATTCGATCACAGTCAGTGAGCTCAGTACTGTTCATCCAATCACAGTCAGTGAACGCTGTACTGTCCACCCAATCACAGTCAGTGAACACTGTACTGTCCATCCGATCACAGTCAGTGAACTCTGTACTGTCCATCCGATAACAGTCAGTGAACGCTGTACAGTCCATCCAATCACAGTCAGTGAGCTTGGTGCTGTCCATCCGATCACAGTCAGAGAACACGGTACTGTCCATCCGAACCCAGTCAGTGAACACTGTACTGTCCATCCAATCACAGTCAGTGAACACTGTACTGTCCATCCAATCACAGTCAGTGAGCACAGTACTATTAATCCAATCACAGTCAGTGAACGCTGTACTGTCCATCCAATCAGAGTCTGTGATCTCGGTAATGTCCATTCAATCACAGTCAGTGAACACTGAACTGTCCACCCAGTACAGTCAGTGAACACTGTACTGTCCATCCGATCACAGTCAGTGAACACTGTACTGTCCATTTGATCACAGTCAGAGAACACTGTACTGTCCATCCATTCACAGTCAGTGAGCTCGGTACTTTCCATCCAATCACAGTCAGTGAACATTGTACTGTCGATCAAATCACAGTCAGTGAGCTCAGTACTGTCCATCCAATTACAGTCAATGAACACTGTACTGTCCATCAGATCCCAGTCAGTGAACACTGTACTGACAATCCAATCCCACTCAGTGAACACTGTACTGTCCAACCGATCACAGTCAGTGAACACTGTGCTGTCCATCCAATCACAGTCAGTGAGCTCAGTAATGGCCATCCGATCTCAGTCAGTGAACACTGTACTGACCATCCAATCACAGTCAGTAAACACTGTACTGTCCAGCTGATCACAGTCAGTGAGTTCGGTACTGTTCATCTAATCACAGTCAGTGGGGACTGTACTGTCCATCCAATCACAGTCAGTGAACGCTGTACTGTCCATCGGATCACAGTCAGTGAACACTGTACTGCCAATCCAATCACAGTCAGTGAACACTGTACTGTCCATGGAATCTCATTAGTGAACACTGTACTGTCCATCCAATCACAGTCAGTGAGCTCGGTACTGTCCATCCAATCACAGTCAGTGAACACTGTACTGTCCATCCAATCAGTCAGTGAACACTGTACTGTCCATCCAATCACAGTCAGTGAACACTGTACCGTCCATTCGATCACAGTCAGTGAGCTCAGTACTGTTCATCCAATCTCAGTCAGTGAACGCTGTACTGTCCATGCAATCACAGTCTGAGAGCTCGGTAATGTCCATTCAATCACAGTCAGTGAACACTGTACTGTCCATCCAATCACAGTCAGTGAACATTGTACTGTCCATCCAATCACTGTCAGTGAACACTGTACTGTCCATCCGATCACAGTCAGTGAAATCTGTACTGTCCATCCAAACACAGTCAGTGAGCTAGGTACTGTCGATCCGATAACAGTAAGTGAGCACTGTACTGTCCATCCGATTACAGTCAGTGAAAACAGTACTGTCCATACGATCCCAGTCAGTGAACACTGTACTGTCCATCCAATCACAGTCAGTGAACACTGTGCTGTCCATCCAATCACAGTCTGTGAGCTCAGTACTGGCCATCCGATCTCAGTCAGTGAACACTGTACTGACCATCCAATCACAGTCAGTGAACACTATACTGTCCAGCTGATCACAGTCAGTGAGTTCGGTACTGTCCATCTAATCACAGTCAGTGAACACTGTACTGTCCATCCAATCACAGTCAGTGAACGCTGTACTGTCCATCGGATCACAGGCAGTGAACACTGGACTGCCAATCCAATCACAGTCAGTGAACACTGTACTGTCCATGCAATCACAGTCAGTGAACACTGTACTGTCCATCCAATCAGTCAGTGAACACTGTACTGTCCATTTGATCACAGTCAGTGAACACTGTACTGTCCATTTGATCACAGTCAGAGAACACTGTACTGTCCATTTGATCAGAGTCAGTGAACACTGTACTGTCCATCCAATCAGTCAGTGAACACTGTACTGTCCATTTGATCACAGTCAGTGAACACTGTACTGTCCATTTGATCACAGTCTGTGAACACTGTACTGCCCATCCGATCATAGTCAACAAACACTGTACTGTCCATTTGATCACAGTCAGAGAACACTGTACTGTCCATCCATTCACAGTCAGTGAGATCGGTACTTTCCATCCGATCACAGTCAGTGATCATTGTACTGTCCATCAAATCACAGTCAGTGAGCTCAGTACTGTCCATCCAATCACTGTCAATGAACACTGTACTGCCCATCAGATCCCAGTCAGTGAACACTGTACTGTCCATCCAATCACAGTCAGTGAACAATGTACCGTTCATCCAATCAGTCAGTGAACGCTGCACTGTCCATCCAATCACAGTCTGTGAGCTCGGTAACATCCATCCAATCACAGTCAGTGAACACTTTACTGTCCTCCAAATCACAGTCAGTGAACACTGTACTGTCCATCCAATCACAGTCAGTGAGCTCGGTACTGTCCATTCAATCACAGTCAGTGAACGCTGTACTGTCCAGCTGATCACAGTCTGTGAGCTCGGTAATGTCCATTCAATCACAGTCAGTGAACACTGTACTGTCCACCCAATCACAGTCAGTGAACACTGTACTGTCCATCCGATCACAGTCAGTGAACGCTGTACTGTCCATCCAATCACAGTCTGTGAGCTCGTTAATGTCCATTCAATCACAGTCAGTGAACACTGTACTGTCCACCCAATCACATCAGTGAACACTGTACTGTCCATCCGAACCCAGTCAGTGAACACTGTACTGTCCATCCGATCGCAGTCAGTGAACGCTATACAGTCTATCCATTCACAGTCAGTGAGCTCGGTGCTGTCCATCTGATCACAGTCAGAGAACACTGTACTGTCCATCCGAACCCAGTCAGTGAACACTGTACTGTCCATGCAATCACATTAGTGAACACTGTACTGTCCATTCAATCACAGTCAGTGAACACTGTACTGTCCATCCAATCACAGTCAGTGAACATTGTACTGTCCATCCAATCACAGTCAGTGAACACTGTACCGTCCATTCGATCACAGTCAGTGAGCTCAGTACTGTTCATCCAATCACAGTCAGTGAACGCTGTACTGTCCACCCAATGACAGTCAGTGAACACTGTACTGTCCATCCGATCACAGTCAGTGAACTCTGTACTGTCCATCCGATAACAGTCAGTGAACGCTGTACAGTCCATCCAATCACAGTCAGTGAGCTTGGTGCTGTCCATCCGATCACAGTCAGAGAACACTGTACTGTCCATCCGAACCCAGTCAGTGAACACTGTACTGTCCATCCAATCACAGTCAGTGAACACTGTACTGTCCATCCAATCAGTCAGTGAACACTGTACTGTCCATTTGATCACAGTCAGTGAACACTGTACTGTCCATTTGATCACAGTCAGAGAACACTGTACTGTCCATTTGATCACAGTCAGTGAACACGGTACTGTCCATTTGATCACAGTCTGTGAACACTGTACTGCCCATCCGATCATAGTCAACAAACACTGTACTGTACATTTGATCACAGTCAGAGAACACTGTACTGTCCATCCATTCACAGTCAGTGAGCTCGGTACTTTCCATCCGATCACAGTCAGTGAACATTGTACTGTCCATCAAATCACAGTCAGTGAGCTCAGTACTGTCCATCCAATCACAGTCAATGAACACTGTACTGCCCATCAGATCCCAGTCAGTGAACACTGTACTGTCCATCCAATCACAGTCAGTGAACAATGTACCGTTCATCCAATCAGTCAGTGAACGCTGCACTGTCCATCCAATCACAGTCTGTGAGCTCGGTAATATCCATCCAATCACAGTCAGTGAACACTTTACTGTCCACCAAATCACAGTCAGTGAACACTGTACTGTCCATCCAATCACAGTCAGTGAGCTCGGTACTGTCCATTCAATCACAGTCAGTGATCGCTGTACTGTCCAGCTGATCACAGTCTGTGAGCTCGGTAATGTCCATTCAATCACAGTCAGTGAACACTGTACTGTCCACCCAATCACAGTCAGTGAACACTGTACTGTCCATCCGATCACAGTCAGTGAACGCTGTACTGTCCATCCAATCACAGTCTGTGAGCTCGTTAATGTCCATTCAATCACAGTCAGTGAACACTGTACTGTCCACCCAATCACATCAGTGAACACTGTACTGTCCATCCGAACCCAGTCAGTGAACACTGTACTGTCCATCCGATCGCAGTCAGTGAACGCTATACAGTCTATCCAATCACAGTCAGTGAGCTCGGTGCTGTCCATCTGATCACAGTCAGAGAACACTGTACTGTCCATCCGAACCCAGTCAGTGAACACTGTACTGTCCATGCAATCACATTAGTGAACACTGTACTGTCCATTCAATCACAGTCAGTGAACACTGTACTGTCCATCCAATCACACTCAGTGAAAATTGTACTGTCCATCCAATCACAGTCAGTGAACACTGTACCGTCCATTCGATCACAGTCAGTGAGCTCAGTACTGTTCATCCAATCACAGTCAGTGAACGCTGTACTGTCCACCCAATGACAGTCAGTGAACACTGTACTGTCCATCCGATCACAGTCAGTGAACTCTGTACTGTCCATCCGATAACAGTCAGTGAACGCTGTACAGTCCATCCAATCACAGTCAGTGAGCTTGGTGCTGTCCATCCGATCACTGTCAGAGAACACTGTACTGTCCATCCGAACCCAGTCAGTGAACACTGTACTGTCCATCCAATCACAGTCAGTGAACACTGTACTGTCCATCCAATCACAGTCAGTGAGCTCAGTACTGTGCAGCCGATCACAGTCAGTGAGCTCGGTGCTGTCCATGCGATCACAGTCAGAGAACACTATACTGTCCATCCAATTACAGTCAGTGAGCACAGTACTATTCATCCATTCACAGTCAGTGAACGCTGTACTGTCCATCCAATCACAGTCTGTGAGCTCGGTAATGTCCATTCAATCACAGTCAGTGAACACTGTACTGTCCACCCAATCACAGTCAGTGAACACTGTACTGTCCATCCGATCACAGTCAGTGAACGCTGTACTGTCCATCCAATCACAGTCTGTGAGCTCGTTAATGTCCATTCAATCACAGTCAGTGAACACTGTACTGTCCACCCAATCACATCAGTGAACACTGTACTGTCCATCCGAACCCAATCAGTGAACACTGTACTGTCCATCCGATCGCAGTCAGTGAACGCTGTACAGTCTATCCAATCACAGTCAGTGAGCTCGGTGCTGTCCATCTGATAACAGTCAGAGAACACTGTACTGTCCATCCGAACCCAGTCAGTGAACACTGTACTGTCAATGCAATCACATTAGTGAACACTGTACTGTCCATTCAATCACAGTCAGTGAACACTGTACTGTCCATCCAATCACAGTCAGTGAACATTGTACTGTCCATCCAATCACAGTCAGTGAACACTGTACCGTCCATTCGATCACAGTCAGTGAGCTCAGTACTGTTCATCCAATCACAGTCAGTGAACATTGTACTGTCCATCCAATCACTGTCAGTGAACACTGTACTGTCCATCCGATCACAGTCAGTGAAATCTGTACTGTCCATCCAAACACAGTCAGTGAGCTAGGTACTGTCGATCCGATAACAGTAAGTGAGCACTGTACTGTCCATCCGATTACAGTCAGTGAAAACAGTACTGTCCATACGATCCCAGTCAGTGAACACTATACTGTCCATCCAATCACAGTCAGTGAACACTGTGCTGTCCATCCAATCACAGTCTGTGAGCTCAGTACTGGCCATCCGATCTCAGTCAGTGAACACTGTACTGACCATCCAATCACAGTCAGTGAACACTATACTGTCCAGCTGATCACAGTCAGTGAGTTCGGTACTGTCCATCTAATCACAATCAGTGAACACTGTACTGTCCATCCAATCACAGTCAGTGAACGCTGTACTGTCCATCGGATCACAGGCAGTGAACACTGGACTGCCAATCCAATCACAGTCAGTGAACACTGTACTGTCCATGCAATCACAGTCAGTGAACACTGTACTGTCCATCCAATCAGTCAGTGAACACTGTACTGTCCATGCAATCACAGTCAGTGAACACTGTACTGTCCATTTGATCACAGTCAGAGAACACTGTACTGTCCATTTGATCAGAGTCAGTGAACACTGTACTGTCCATCCAATCAGTCAGTGAACACTGTACTGTCCATTTGATCACAGTCAGTGAACACTGTACTGTCCATTTGATCACAGTCTGTGAACACTGTACTGCCCATCCGATCATAGTCAACAAACACTGTACTGTCCATTTGATCACAGTCAGAGAACACTGTACTGTCCATCCATTCACAGTCAGTGAGATCGGTACTTTCCATCCGATCACAGTCAGTGATCATTGTACTGTCCATCAAATCACAGTCAGTGAGCTCAGTACTGTCCATCCAATCACTGTCAATGAACACTGTACTGCCCATCAGATCCCAGTCAGTGAACACTGTACTGTCCATCCAATCACAGTCAGTGAACAATGTACCGTTCATCCAATCAGTCAGTGAACGCTGCACTGTCCATCCAATCACAGTCTGTGAGCTCGGTAACATCCATCCAATCACAGTCAGTGAACACTTTACTGTCCTCCAAATCACAGTCAGTGAACACTGTACTGTCCATCCAATCACAGTCAGTGAGCTCGGTACTGTCCATTCAATCACAGTCAGTGAACGCTGTACTGTCCAGCTGATCACAGTCTGTGAGCTCGGTAATGTCCATTCAATCACAGTCAGTGAACACTGTACTGTCCACCCAATCACAGTCAGTGAACACTGTACTGTCCATCCGATCACAGTCAGTGAACGCTGTACTGTCCATCCAATCACAGTCTGTGAGCTCGTTAATGTCCATTCAATCACAGTCAGTGAACACTGTACTGTCCACCCAATCACATCAGTGAACACTGTACTGTCCATCCGAACCCAGTCAGTGAACACTGTACTGTCCATCCGATCGCAGTCAGTGAACGCTATACAGTCTATCCATTCACAGTCAGTGAGCTCGGTGCTGTCCATCTGATCACAGTCAGAGAACACTGTACTGTCCATCCGAACCCAGTCAGTGAACACTGTACTGTCCATGCAATCACATTAGTGAACACTGTACTGTCCATTCAATCACAGTCAGTGAACACTGTACTGTCCATCCAATCACAGTCAGTGAACATTGTACTGTCCATCCAATCACAGTCAGTGAACACTGTACCGTCCATTCGATCACAGTCAGTGAGCTCAGTACTGTTCATCCAATCACAGTCAGTGAACGCTGTACTGTCCACCCAATGACAGTCAGTGAACACTGTACTGTCCATCCGATCACAGTCAGTGAACTCTGTACTGTCCATCCGATAACAGTCAGTGAACGCTGTACAGTCCATCCAATCACAGTCAGTGAGCTTGGTGCTGTCCATCCGATCACAGTCAGAGAACACTGTACTGTCCATCCGAACCCAGTCAGTGAACACTGTACTGTCCATCCAATCACAGTCAGTGAACACTGTACTGTCCATCCAATCAGTCAGTGAACACTGTACTGTCCATTTGATCACAGTCAGTGAACACTGTACTGTCCATTTGATCACAGTCAGAGAACACTGTACTGTCCATTTGATCACAGTCAGTGAACACTGTACTGTCCATTTGATCACAGTCTGTGAACACTGTACTGCCCATCCGATCATAGTCAACAAACACTGTACTGTACATTTGATCACAGTCAGAGAACACTGTACTGTCCATCCATTCACAGTCAGTGAGCTCGGTACTTTCCATCCGATCACAGTCAGTGAACATTGTACTGTCCATCAAATCACAGTCAGTGAGCTCAGTACTGTCCATCCAATCACAGTCAATGAACACTGTACTGCCCATCAGATCCCAGTCAGTGAACACTGTACTGTCCATCCAATCACAGTCAGTGAACAATGTACCGTTCATCCAATCAGTCAGTCAACGCTGCACTGTCCATCCAATCACAGTCTGTGAGCTCGGTAATATCCATCCAATCACAGTCAGTGAACACTTTACTGTCCACCAAATCACAGTCAGTGAACACTGTACTGTCCATCCAATCACAGTCAGTGAGCTCGGTACTGTCCATTCAATCACAGTCAGTGAACGCTGTACTGTCCAGCTGATCACAGTCTGTGAGCTCGGTAATGTCCATTCAATCACAGTCAGTGAACACTGTACTGTCCACCCAATCACAGTCAGTGAACACTGTACTGTCCATCCGATCACAGTCAGTGAACGCTGTACTGTCCATCCAATCACAGTCTGTGAGCTCGTTAATGTCCATTCAATCACAGTCAGTGAACACTGTACTGTCCACCCAATCACATCAGTGAACACTGTACTGTCCATCCGAACCCAGTCAGTGAACACTGTACTGTCCATCCGATCGCAGTCAGTGAACGCTATACAGTCTATCCAATCACAGTCAGTGAGCTCGGTGCTGTCCATCTGATCACAGTCAGAGAACACTGTACTGTCCATCCGAACCCAGTCAGTGAACACTGTACTGTCCATGCAATCACATTAGTGAACACTGTACTGTCCATTCAATCACAGTCAGTGAACACTGTACTGTCCATCCAATCACACTCAGTGAAAATTGTACTATCCATCCAATCACAGTCAGTGAACACTGTACCGTCCATTCGATCACAGTCAGTGAGCTCAGTACTGTTCATCCAATCACAGTCAGTGAACGCTGTACTGTCCACCCAATGACAGTCAGTGAACACTGTACTGTCCATCCGATCACAGTCAGTGAACTCTGTACTGTCCATCCGATAACAGTCAGTGAACGCTGTACAGTCCATCCAATCACAGTCAGTGAGCTTGGTGCTGTCCATCCGATCACTGTCAGAGAACACTGTACTGTCCATCCGAACCCAGTCAGTGAACACTGTACTGTCCATCCAATCACAGTCAGTGAACACTGTACTGTCCATCCAATCACAGTCAGTGAGCTCAGTACTGTGCAGCCGATCACAGTCAGTGAGCTCGGTGCTGTCCATGCGATCACAGTCAGAGAACACTATACTGTCCATCCAATTACAGTCAGTGAGCACAGTACTATTCATCCATTCACAGTCAGTGAACGCTGTACTGTCCATCCAATCACAGTCTGTGAGCTCGGTAATGTCCATTCAATCACAGTCAGTGAACACTGTACTGTCCACCCAATCACAGTCAGTGAACACTGTACTGTCCATCCGATCACAGTCAGTGAACGCTGTACTGTCCATCCAATCACAGTCTGTGAGCTCGTTAATGTCCATTCAATCACAGTCAGTGAACACTGTACTGTCCACCCAATCACATCAGTGAACACTGTACTGTCCATCCGAACCCAATCAGTGAACACTGTACTGTCCATCCGATCGCAGTCAGTGAACGCTGTACAGTCTATCCAATCACAGTCAGTGAGCTCGGTGCTGTCCATCTGATAACAGTCAGAGAACACTGTACTGTCCATCCGAACCCAGTCAGTGAACACTGTACTGTCAATGCAATCACATTAGTGAACACTGTACTGTCCATTCAATCACAGTCAGTGAACACTGTACTGTCCATCCAATCACAGTCAGTGAACATTGTACTGTCCATCCAATCACAGTCAGTGAACACTGTACCGTCCATTCGATCACAGTCAGTGAGCTCAGTACTGTTCATCCAATCACAGTCAGTGAACGCTGTACTGTCCACCCAATCACAGTCAGTGAACACTGTACTGTCCATCCGAACACAGTCAGTGAACTCTGTAATGTCCATCCGATAACAGTCAGTGAACGCTGTACAGTCCATCCAATCACAGTCAGTGAGCTCGGTGCTGTCCATCCGATCACAGTCAGAGAACACTGTACTGTCCATCCGAACCCAGTCAGTGAACACTGTACTGTCCATCCAATTACAGTCAGTGAACACTGTACTGTCCATCCAATCACAGTCAGTGAGCACAGTACTGTGCAGCCGATCACAGTCAGTGAGCTCGGTGCTGTCCATGCGATCACAGTCAGAGAACACTATACTGTCCATCCAATTACAGTCAGTGAGCACAGTACTATTCATCCAATCACAGTCAGTGAACGCTGTACTGTCCATACAATCACAGTCTGTGAGCTCGGTAATGTCCATTCAATCACAGTCAGTGAACACTGTACTGTCCACCCAATCACAGTCAGTGAACACTGTACTGTCCATCCGATCACAGTCAGTGAACTCTGTACTGTCCATCCAATCACAGTCAGTGAGCTCAGTACTGTTCAGCCGATCACAGTCAGTGAGCTCGGTGCTGTCCATGCGATCACAGTCAGAGAACACTATACTGTCCATCCAATTACAGTCAGTGAGCACAGTACTATTCATCCATTCACAGTCAGTGAACGCTGTACTGTCCATCCAATCACAGTCTGTGAGCTCGGTAATGTCCATTCAATCACAGTCAGTGAATACTGTACTGTCCACCCAATCACAGTCAGTGAACACTGTACTGTCCATCCGATCACAGTCAGTGAACGCTGTACTGTCCATCCAATCACAGTCTGTGAGCTCGTTAATGTCCATTCAATCACAGTCAGTGAACACTGTACTGTCCACCCAATCACATCAGTGAACACTGTACTGTCCATCCGAACCCAATCAGTGAACACTGTACTGTCCATCCGATCGCAGTCAGTGAACGCTGTACAGTCTATCCAATCACAGTCAGTGAGCTCGGTGCTGTCCATCTGATAACAGTCAGAGAACACTGTACTGTCCATCCGAACCCAGTCAGTGAACACTGTACTGTCAATGCAATCACATTAGTGAACACTGTACTGTCCATTCAATCACAGTCAGTGAACACTGTACTGTCCATCCAATCACAGTCAGTGAACATTGTACTGTCCATCCAATCACAGTCAGTGAACACTGTACCGTCCATTCGATCACAGTCAGTGAGCTCAGTACTGTTCATCCAATCACAGTCAGTGAACGCTGTACTGTCCACCCAATCACAGTCAGTGAACACTGTACTGTCCATCCGAACACAGTCAGTGAACTCTGTACTGTCCATCCGATAACAGTCAGTGAACGCTGTACAGTCCATCCAATCACAGTCAGTGAGCTTGGTGCTGTCCATCCGATCACAGTCAGAGAACACTGTACTGTCCATCCGAACCCAGTCAGTGAACACTGTACTGTCCATCCAATCACAGTCAGTGAACACTGTACTGTCCATCCAATCACAGTCAGTGAGCTCAGTACTGTGCAGCCGATCACAGTCAGTGAGCTCGGTGCTGTCCATGCGATCACAGTCAGAGAACACTATACTGTCCATCCAATTACAGTCAGTGAGCACAGTACTATTCATCCAATCACAGTCAGTGAACGCTGTACTGTCCATACAATCACAGTCTGTGAGCTCGGTAATGTCCATTCAATCACAGTCAGTGAACACTGTACTGTCCACCCAATCACAGTCAGTGAACACTGTACTGTCCATCCGATCACAGTCAGTGAACTCTGTACTGTCCATCCAATCACAGTCAGTGAACACTGTACTGTCCATTTGATCACAATCAGAGAACACTGTACTGTCCATCCATTCACAGTCAGTGAGCTCAGTACTGGCCATCCGATCTCAGTCAGTGAACACTGTACTGACCATCCGATCACAGTCAGTGAACATTGTACTGTCGATCAAATCACAGTCAGTGAGCTCAGTACTGTCCATCCAATCACAGTCAATGAACACTGTACTGTCCATCAGATCCCAGTCAGTGAACACTGTACTGACAATCCAATCCCACTCAGTGAACACTGTACTGTCCATCCGATCACAGTCAGTGAACACTGTGCTGTCCATCCAATCACAGTCAGTGAGCTCAGTACTGGCCATCCGATCTCAGTCAGTGAACACTGTACTGACCATCCAATCACAGTCAGTGAACACTGTACTGTCCAGCTGATCACAGTCAGTGAGTTCGGTACTGTCCATCTAATCACAGTCAGTGAACGCTGTACTGTCCATCGGATCACAGTCAGTGAACACTGTACTGCCAATCCAATCACAGTCAGTGAACACTGTACTGTCCATGCAATCACATTAGTGAACACTGTACTGTCCATCCAATCACAGTCAGTGAGCTCGGTACTGTCCATCCAATCACAGTCAGTGAACACTGTACTGTCCATCCAATCAGTCAGTGAACACTGTACTGTCCATCCAATCACAGTCAGTGAACACTGTACCGTCCATTCGATCACAGTCAGTGAGCTCAGTACTGTTCATCCAATCTCAGTCAGTGAACGCTGTACTGTCCATCCAATCACAGTCTGAGAGCTCGGTAATGTCCATTCAATCACAGTCAGTGAACACTGTACTGTCCATCCAATCACAGTCAGTGAACATTATACTGTCCATCCAATCACAGTCAGTGAACTCTGTACTGTCCATCCGATCACAGTCAGTGAACTCTGTACTGTCCATCCAAACACAGTCAGTGAGCTAGGTACTGTCCATCCGATAACAGTAAGTGAGCACTGTACTGTCCATCCGATTACAGTCAGTGAAAACAGTACTGTCCATACGATCCCAGTCAGTGAACACTGTACTGTCCATCCAATCACAGTCAGTGAACACTGTGCTGTCCATCCAATCACAGTCAGTGAGCTCAGTACTGGCCATCCGATCTCAGTCAGTGAACACTGTACTGACCATCCAATCACAGTCAGTGAACACTGTACTGTCCAGCTGATCACAGTCAGTGAGTTCGGTACTGTCCATCTAATCACAGTCAGTGAACACTGTACTGTCCATCGGATCACAGGCAGTGAACACTGGACTGCCAATCCAATCACAGTCAGTGAAGACTGTACTGTCCATGCAATCACAGTCAGTGAACACTGTACTGTCCATTTGATCACAGTCAGTGAACGCTGTACTGTCCATCCAATCACAGTCTGTGAGCTCGTTAATGTCCATTCAATCACAGTCAGTGAACACTGTACTGTCCACCCAATCACATCAGTGAACACTGTACTGTCCATCCGAACCCAATCAGTGAACACTGTACTGTCCATCCGATCGCAGTCAGTGAACGCTGTACAGTCTATCCAATCACAGTCAGTGAGCTCGGTGCTGTCCATCTGATAACAGTCAGAGAACACTGTACTGTCCATCCGAACCCAGTCAGTGAACACTGTACTGTCAATGCAATCACATTAGTGAACACTGTACTGTCCATTCAATCACAGTCAGTGAACACTGTACTGTCCATCCAATCACAGTCAGTGAACATTGTACTGTCCATCCAATCACAGTCAGTGAACACTGTACCGTCCATTCGATCACAGTCAGTGAGCTCAGTACTGTTCATCCAATCACAGTCAGTGAACGCTGTACTGTCCACCCAATCACAGTCAGTGAACACTGTACTGTCCATCCGAACACAGTCAGTGAACTCTGTACTGTCCATCCGATAACAGTCAGTGAACGCTGTACAGTCCATCCAATCACAGTCAGTGAGCTTGGTGCTGTCCATCCGATCACAGTCAGAGAACACTGTACTGTCCATCCGAACCCAGTCAGTGAACACTGTACTGTCCATCCAATCACAGTCAGTGAACACTGTACTGTCCATCCAATCACAGTCAGTGAGCTCAGTACTGTGCAGCCGATCACAGTCAGTGAGCTCGGTGCTGTCCATGCGATCACAGTCAGAGAACACTATACTGTCCATCCAATTACAGTCAGTGAGCACAGTACTATTCATCCAATCACAGTCAGTGAACGCTGTACTGTCCATACAATCACAGTCTGTGAGCTCGGTAATGTCCATTCAATCACAGTCAGTGAACACTGTACTGTCCACCCAATCACAGTCAGTGAACACTGTACTGTCCATCCGATCACAGTCAGTGAACTCTGTACTGTCCATCCAATCACAGTCAGTGAACACTGTACTGTCCATTTGATCACAATCAGAGAACACTGTACTGTCCATCCATTCACAGTCAGTGAGCTCAGTACTGGCCATCCGATCTCAGTCAGTGAACACTGTACTGACCATCCGATCACAGTCAGTGAACATTGTACTGTCGATCAAATCACAGTCAGTGAGCTCAGTACTGTCCATCCAATCACAGTCAATGAACACTGTACTGTCCATCAGATCCCAGTCAGTGAACACTGTACTGACAATCCAATCCCACTCAGTGAACACTGTACTGTCCATCCGATCACAGTCAGTGAACACTGTGCTGTCCATCCAATCACAGTCAGTGAGCTCAGTACTGGCCATCCGATCTCAGTCAGTGAACACTGTACTGACCATCCAATCACAGTCAGTGAACACTGTACTGTCCAGCTGATCACAGTCAGTGAGTTCGGTACTGTCCATCTAATCACAGTCAGTGAACGCTGTACTGTCCATCGGATCACAGTCAGTGAACACTGTACTGCCAATCCAATCACAGTCAGTGAACACTGTACTGTCCATGCAATCACATTAGTGAACACTGTACTGTCCATCCAATCACAGTCAGTGAGCTCGGTACTGTCCATCCAATCACAGTCAGTGAACACTGTACTGTCCATCCAATCAGTCAGTGAACACTGTACTGTCCATCCAATCACAGTCAGTGAACACTGTACCGTCCATTCGATCACAGTCAGTGAGCTCAGTACTGTTCATCCAATCTCAGTCAGTGAACGCTGTACTGTCCATCCAATCACAGTCTGAGAGCTCGGTAATGTCCATTCAATCACAGTCAGTGAACACTGTACTGTCCATCCAATCACAGTCAGTGAACATTATACTGTCCATCCAATCACAGTCAGTGAACACTGTACTGTCCATCCAATCACAGTCAGTGAGCTAGGTACTGTCCATCCGATAACAGTAAGTGAGCACTGTACTGTCCATCCGATTACAGTCAGTGAAAACAGTACTGTCCATACGATCCCAGTCAGTGAACACTGTACTGTCCATCCAATCACAGTCAGTGAACACTGTGCTGTCCATCCAATCACAGTCAGTGAGCTCAGTACTGGCCATCCGATCTCAGTCAGTGAACACTGTACTGACCATCCAATCACAGTCAGTGAACACTGTACTGTCCAGCTGATCACAGTCAGTGAGTTCGGTACTGTCCATCTAATCACAGTCAGTGAACACTGTACTGTCCATCGGATCACAGGCAGTGAACACTGGACTGCCAATCCAATCACAGTCAGTGAAGACTGTACTGTCCATGCAATCACAGTCAGTGAACACTGTACTGTCCATTTGATCACAGTCAGTGAACACTGTACTGTCCATTTGATCACAGTCAATGAACACTGTACTGCCCATCAGATCCCAGTCAGTGAACACTGTACTGTCCATCCAATCACAGTCAGTGAACAATGTACCGTTCATCCAATCAGTCAGTGAACGCTGCACTGTCCATCCAATCACAGTCTGTGAGCTCGGTAATATCCATCCAATCACAGTCAGTGAACACTTTACTGTCCACCAAATCACAGTCAGTGAACACTGTACTGTCCATCCAATCACAGTCAGTGAGCTCGGTACTGTCCATCCAATCACAGTCAGTGAACACTGTACCGTCCATTCGATCACAGTCAGTGAGCTCAGTACTGTTCATCCAATCACAGTCAGTGAACGCTGTACTGTCCATCCAATCACAGTCTGTGAGCTCGGTAATGTCCATTCAATCACAGTCAGTGAACACTGTACTGTCCACCCAATCACAGTCAGCGAACACTGTACTGTCCATCCGATCACAGTCAGTGAACTCTGTACTGTCCATCCAATCACAGTCAGTGAACACTGTACTGTCCATTTGATCACAATCAGAGAACACTGTACTGTCCATCCATTCACAGTCAGTGAGCTCGGTACTTTCCATCCAATCACAGTCAGTGAACATTGTACTGTCGATCAAATCACAGTCAGTGAGCTCAGTACTGTCCATCCAATCACAGTCAATGAACACTGTACTGTCCATCAGATCCCAGTCAGTGAACACTGTACTGACAATCCAATCCCACTCAGTGAACACTGTACTGTCCATCCGATCACAGTCAGTGAACACTGTGCTGTCCATCCAATCACAGTCAGTGAGCTCAGTACTGGCCATCCGATCTCAGTCAGTGAACACTGTACTGACCATCCAATCACAGTCAGTGAACACTGTACTGTCCAGCTGATCACAGTCAGTGAGTTCGGTACTGTCCATCTAATCACAGTCAGTGAACGCTGTACTGTCCATCGGATCACAGTCAGTGAACACTGTACTGCCAATCCAATCACAGTCAGTGAACACTGTACTGTCCATCCAATCACAGTCTGTGAGCTCATTAATGTCCATTCAATCACAGTAAGTGAACACTGTACTGTCCACCCAATCACATCAGTGAACACTGTACTGTCCATCCGAACCCAGTCAGTGAACACTGTACTGTCCATCCGATTGCAGTCAGTGAACGCTGTACAGTCTATCCAATCACATTCAGTGAGCTCGGTGCTGTCCATCTGATCACAGTCAGAGAACACTGTACTGTCCATCCGAACCCAGTCAGTGAACACTGTACTGTCCATGCAATCACATTAGTGAACACTGTACTGTCCATTCAATCACAGTCAGTGAACAATGTACTGTCCATCCAATCACAGTCAGTGAACATTGTACTGTCCATCCAATCACAGTCAGTGAACACTGTACCGTCCATTCGATCACAGTCAGTGAGCTCAGTACTGTTCATCCAATCACAGTCAGTGAACGCTATACTGTCCACCCAATCACAGTCAGTGAACACTGTACTGTCCATCCGATCACAGTTAGTGAACTCTGTACTGTCCATCCGATAACAGTCAGTGAACGCTGTACAGTCCATCCAATCACAGTCAGTGAGCTTGGTGCTGTCCATCCGATCACAGTCAGAGAACACGGTACTGTCCATCCGAACCCAGTCAGTGAACACTGTACTGTCCATCCAATCACAGTCAGTGAACACTGTACTGTCCATCCAATCACAGTCAGTGAGCTCAGTACTGTGCAGCCGATCACAGTCAGTGAGCTCGGTGCTGTCCATGCAATCACAGTCACAGAACACTATACTGTCCATCCAATTACAGTCAGTGAGCACAGTACTATTAATCCAATCACAGTCAGTGAACGCTGTACTGTCCATCCAATCAGAGTCTGTGAGCTCGGTAATGTCCATTCAATCACAATCAGTGAACACTGTACTGTCCACCCAGTCACAGTCAGTGAACACTGTACTGTCCATCCGATCACAGTCAGTGAACACTGTACTGTCCATTTGATCACAGTCAGAGAACACTGTACTGTCCATCCATTCACAGTCTGTGAGCTCGGTACTTTCCATCCAATCACAGTCAGTGAACATTGTACTGTCGATCAAATCACAGTCAGTGAGCTCAGTACTGTCCATCCAATTACAGTCAATGAACACTGTACTGTCCATCAGATCCCAGTCAGTGAACACTGTACTGACAATCCAATCCCACTCAGTGAACACTGTACTGTCCAACCGATCACAGTCAGTGAACACTGTGCTGTCCATCCAATCACAGTCAGTGAGCTCAGTACTGGCCATCCGATCTCAGTCAGTGAACACTGTACTGACCATCCAATCACAGTCAGTGAACACTCTACTGTCCAGCTGATCACAGTCAGTGAGTTCGGTACTGTTCATCTAATCACAGTCAGTGGGGACTGTACTGTCCATCCAATCACAGTCAGTGAACGCTGTACTGTCCATCGGATCACAGTCAGTGAACACTGTACTGCCAATCCAATCACAGTCAGTGAACACTGTACTGTCCATGCAATCACATTAGTGAACACTGTACTGTCCATCTAATCACAGTCAGTGAGCTCTGTACTGTCCATCCAATCACAGTCAGTGAACACTGTACTGTCCATCCAATGAGTCAGTGAACACTGTACTGTCCATCCAATCACAATCAGTGAACACTGTACCGTCCATTCGATCACAGTCAGTGAGCTCAGTACTGTTCATCCAATCTCAGTCAGTGAACGCTGTACTGTCCATCCAATCACAGTCTGAGAGCTCGGTAATGTCCATTCAATCACAGTCAGTGAACACTGTACTGTCCATCCAATCACAGTCAGTGAACATTGTACTGTCCATCCAATCACAGTCAGTGAACACTGTACTGTCCATCCAATCACATACAGTGAACACTGTACTGTCCTTCCAATCACAGTCAGTGAACACTGTACTGTCCATCCGAACCCAGTCAGTGAACACTGTACTGTCCATCCAATCACAGTCAGTGAACACTGTACTGTCCATCCAATCACATACAGTGAACACTGTACTGTCCTTCCAATCACAGTCAGTGAGCTCAGTGCTGTCTATCCGATCACAGTCAGAGAACACTGTACTGTCCATCCGATCACAGTCAGAGAACACTGTACTGTCCATCCGAACCCAGTCATTGAACACTGTACTGTCCATCCGATCACAGTCTGTGGGCTCGGTA
Organism: Hypanus sabinus; assembly: GCF_030144855.1. Lineage (NCBI taxonomy): Eukaryota > Metazoa > Chordata > Chondrichthyes > Myliobatiformes > Dasyatidae > Hypanus > Hypanus sabinus. The sequence goes on from NC_082716.1 coordinate 5,672,153, forward strand.
CTGTCCATCCAATCACGGTCAGTGAACACTGTACTGTCCATCCAATCACAGTCAGTGAACTCTGTACTGTCCATCCAATCACAGTCAGTGAACACTATACTGTCGATCACAGTCAGTGAGTTCGCTACTGTCCATCCTATCACAGTCAGTGAACAGTGTACTGTCCATCCGATCACTGTCAGTGAACACTGTACTGTCCATCCAATCACAGTCAGTGAACACTGTACTGTCCATCCGATCACAGTCGGTGAACGCTGTACTGTCCATCCAATCACAGTCAGTGATCTCAGTACTATCCATCCAATCAAAGTCAGTGAGCTCAGTACTCTCCTTCCAATCACAGTCAGTGAACACTGTACTGTACATCCGATAACTGTCAGTGAACACTGTGCTGTCCATCCAATCACAGTCAGTGAGCTCAGTACTGTCCATCCAATCACAGTCAGTGAACACTGTACTGTCATTCCGATTATAGTCAGTGAACACTGTAATATCCATCCAATCACAGTCAGTGAGCACTGTACTGTCCTTCCACTCACAGTCAGTGAATATTGTACTGTCCATCCAATCACAGTCTGTGAGCTTGGTACTGTCCATCCAATCACAGTCAGTGAAAACAGTACTGTCCATACGATCCCAGTCAGTGAACACTGTACTGTCCACCCGATCACAGTCAGTGAACACTGTACTGTCCATCCGATCACAGTCTGTGAACTGTGTTCTGTCCATCCAATCACAGTTAGTGGACACTGTACTGTCCATCCAATCACAATCTGTGATCTCAGTACTGCCCATCCAAGCACAGTCAGTGAACTCTGTACTGTCCATCCAATCACAGTCATTGAACAATGTACTGTCCATCCTATCACAGTCTGTGAACACTGTACTGTCCATCCAATCACAGTCAGTGAACGCTGTACTGTCCATCCGATCAGTGAATGAACTCTGTACTGTCCATCCAATCACAGTCAGTGAGCGCTGTACTGTCCATCCAATCACAGTCAGTGAACAGTGTACTGTCCATCCAATCACAGTCAGTGAACACTGTACTGTCCATCCGATCATAGTCAGTGAACACTGTGCTGTCCATCCAATCACAGTCAGTGAACACTGTACTGTCCATCCAATCACAGTCAATGAGCTCGGTACTGTCAATCCAATCACAGTTAGTGAACGCTGTACTGTCCATCCGATCACAGTCAGTGAACACTGTACTGTCCATCTAATCACAGTCCGTGAACACTGTACTGTCCATCCAATCACAGTCAGTGAACACTGTACTGTCCATCCGATCACAGTCAGTGAGCTCGGTACTCTCCAGCTGATCACTGTCCTATTTTGCCGTGACGAACCCACTCTCGGGTTGTAGGAGCAACACCTGTGAATCCCTGTATGTCGCCTCCTACCTGATGGTATGTACATCAGTTTCTCCTTCTGGTAAATTTTCCCTTCCCGTTACCTCTTCTTCTATCTCCATTCTGGCCTCCTTCCTCTTCTCCTCATCTTGCCTATCACCACCCGCTGGGACCTGTTTTCCTTCCTTTTCTCCTATGGTCACTTCTTCTCTCCTATCAGATTCCTCCTTCTCCAGAAATTTTCCTTTCCTACCCACCTCGCTTCACCTATCACACTCCAGCTAGTACTCCTCCCCCTCACCCCACCATTTTGTTCTTGCGTTTCCCCCCTTCCCAGAGACGTCGCTAGTTTTTTTCATTTCCATAGATGCTGGCTGACCTGATGAGTTCAGCATGTTGCATGTGTTGCTCTGGATTTCCAGCATTTCTGGAAGTTCATGTCTGCCCTGGGATTTTTGTCCTTGGAGCTGGCGGGTGATCCCACTGAGGTGTATAAAATCATGCGTGGCATTAGGGTAGTGTGGTTAGTATACCTGTGTTGCAGCTTGGGATGCTGGCGTTCAGTTGTACCCGAGGAGTTTCAAAGTTCTTCCCCTGACCGCGTGGTTTTCCTGGATGCTCCGCTTCCCTCCACAGTCCAAAGACATATTGGTTAGTTGGTTAATTGGTAAACTGTCTGGAGATTAGGTTGGGAGGTTTGCTGGGCCGGTTCCGCGCGTTATCTGTAATTAAGTAAATAACTAAGGCTGGTTGCCATTGGTAATTTTCTCAAAGTGAAAAAGTCTAAAACCAGAAAACATAGATTTAAGGCTGTCAATTGTGTGTGGAAGACACAACCAGTAGACATACTGTAGAAGGCGAATCGGGCCATTTGGCCCCTCAACTCTGCTTCACCATTCCGTCATTTCAGATTTACTGTCCCTTTCAACCTTTGTGAGAGTAAGTGTTCGACACGGACTAGAAGGGCCGAGAATGCCTGTTTCCGTGCTGTAATTGTTATATGGTTATAACCCCCATTCTCCTGCCTGTCTCCTGTAATTCTTGACACCCTGACTAATCAGGAACCTGTCACACTCCACTTTAAATATACCTGATGATTCGGCCTCCACAGCCGACATTGGAAAAGGATTCACCACCCTCTGGCTGAAGAAATTCCATCTCATCTCAGCTTTAAATGGACATTCCTCTGTTCCGAGGATCTGCCCTCTGGTACTAGGCTCCCATTATAGGAAACATCCTCTCCACTTCCCTTCTATCTAAGCCTTTCGACCTTAGTGTCTCAGTTTCAGTGAGATCCCACCTCCTTCATTCTTCAAAACTGTGAACACAGGCCCAGAGCAACCAAATGCTCCTCATATTTTAACCCTTTCATTCCTGGAATCACTGTCACAAACTTCCTCCAATACCAGTGAAAGCGATAGGCAGTGGCAATTGCACAAATGGATTGGCGTAGATAGGCATCTTTGTTAGCGTGGTTGAGCTGGGCCTTACCGTGTAACTCAAGCGCTCATTGACTCTAAGTTACATATTGCGATGTTACTGGAAACGATTCAGGAGGAAGTTGTCATCATTGCCTGTGTTGTCCTGCTGAACATTGCAGGCATGTTATGGTGATGCCCAGTTGTGTGGTGACACTTGTGGGCTGCCCCCAGCACACCTGTGGAATGAGAATGAGAATCAGGTTTCGTATCACTGCCGTATGTGGCAAAATGTGTGTTTTTGTGGCAGCTGTGCATTACAATACATAGCTATAAAATCTATAACTTACAACAAGAAGTATAGAATTAAAAAGCAAACTAAATTAAACAATTAGTTCAAAATGAGAGGGGGACAGTGTTCATGGGTTCATTGTCCATTCAGAAATCTGATGGTGGAGGAGAAGAAGCTGTTCCTGAAATGGTTGCTAGAATTAAACACACTCCCACGTTGTGTCCACTGCAGCCACCAGGTCTTGGTGAAATATATATCCATTCTTCCACACCCCCAACCACCATGACGTTATCTTTTCCCGTTTGTCATCTTGTGTGCAGACACTTCTAAGCCTCGTGTCACTTTATGGACAAGAAGGTTCTTTGTTGATCAGAGTCAACCATGGATGATACATCCTTTCTGTTTTACGCATGCCATACACAATATGGAGAGGGTCAGTTCTGTGCTATAATCTTTTTATATTCTATGTTTTAATTCTCTCTAAACTGTGTTTCTCTCTGCCCTCCTTCAGGTGACTTGACAATCAACCACTTGACAATCAACCAATTTCGAAACACTTGGATTAAGTTCCTTCTAAGGTTCATAAGAGAGACATATATGGATGGAGTTTATTTATATGTCTCGGAGAAAATTGAAAAAGGGTCTTACCTTTATCACAAAGTAACCGAGACGGTTAGAGAAATTTCATCACGTTTCTGTGAAGAACTACCTGGAGCTCAGGTAGAAAACAGGCCAGAAATTTCAGACTTTTAGCCCAGAATGATAGGAATTAACTCCACACAATACAAACAAATCTTCTTAGCTGAGTTCAAAGTTCAAAGTACATTTAAAGTCAAAGTACGTACATGACACCTTATTTTTTTATGTATGTAGAGATGCAGCTCAGAATCCTTCTGGCCCTTTAAGCTGTACCATTAACAACCCTGATTTAACCCAGGCCTAATCACAGGACCAGCTAACCAACTAACCAGTATTTCTTTAGACTGGGAGGAAATTGGAGCACCTGGAGAAAATCCATACTTTCCACAGGTAGGATGTGTAGATTCCTTACAGAGGACACAAGCATTGAACTCTGAACTCTAATGCCCCAGGCTGTAATACATTACACTAACTGTGAAGATGCCATGAGGTCACCCATACTACCCCGAGATTCATTTTCTTGCAGGAACTCACAGTAGAACAAAGAAATACAGTAGAATCAATGAAAAACAATACACAAAAACTGACAATAATCTGTAAAAGACATACTGTTCAAGAAGAAAATAATAATAATAACAATAATCCAAGGCTTATTGAGAAAGTAAGGAGGCATGAGATCCAAGGGGTCATTGCTTTGAGAATCCAGATTAGCTTGCCCACAGAAGGTTGTAGACAGGTCATATTCTTCATGGAGGTCAGTGACCAGTGGTGTGCCTCAGGGATCTGTTCTGGGACCCCTTCTCTTCATGATTTTTACAAATGACCTGGATGAGGAAGTGGAGGGATGGGTTAGTAAACTTACTCATGACACAAAGGCTGGGGTTGTTGTGGATAGTGTGGAGGGCTGTCAAAGGTTACAGCGGGACATTGATCGGTTGCAAAACTGGGCTGAGAAGTGGCAGATGGAGTTCAACCCAGATAAGTGTGAGGTAGGTCAAATATGATGGCAGAATATAATATTAATGGTAAGACCCCTGGCAGTGTGGAGGATCAGAGGGATCTTGGGGTCCGAGTCATTAGGACGCTCAAAGCTGCTGCGCAGGTTGACTCTGTAGATAAGAAGGCGTATGGTGCATTGGCCTTCATCAACCTTGGGATTGAGTTTAAAAGCCGAGAGGTAATGTTGCAGCTATATAGGACCCTGGTCAGACTCCACTTGGAATACTGTGCTCAGTTCTGGTCACCTCGCTACAGGAAGGATGTGGAAACTATAGAAAAGGTGCAGAAGAGATTTACAAGGATGTTGTCTGGACTGGGGAGCATGCCTTATGAGAATAGGTTGAGTGAACTCGGCCTTTTCTCTTTGGAGCGACGGAGGATGAGAGGTAACCTGATAGAGGTGTACAAGATGATGAGAGGCATTGATCATGTGGATAGTCAGAGGCTTTTTCCCAGGGCAGAAATAGCTAACATGAGAGGACACAGTTTTAAGGTGCATGGAAGAAGGTACAGAAGAGATGTCAGGGGTAAGCTTTTTACGTAGAGAGTGGTGAGTGCATGGAATGAGCTGCTGGTGATGGTGATGGAGGTGGATACGATAGGGCCTTTTAAGAGACTCCTGGACAGGTACATGGAGCTCAGAAATATAGAGGGCTATGGGTAACCCTAGGTAATTTCTAAAGTAAGTACATGTTCAGCACAGCTTTGTGGGCCGAAAGGCCTGTATTGTGCTGCAGGTTTTCTATGTTTCTATAATAATAAATAGTCAAGTTCAAGCTTATTGTCTCTCACCATATGCATATTTATCAGCCAATGGACCAAGGTGCACAACACAATTCATATAGATCACAAACACAGGGAGTAATATTAGCATAGATACATTAAAATGTAATGAATTATGTTCCAGAAGAGTGGCAGTTAGCATAAGGTGTATATACGACTCAAGTTTAAAAAGTACAGTAAAACACGACTGGCGCTTTATCAGTGATGAGTTGTACAGTCTTTGAAAGCGAGTCCATGGGTTGTGTTCAGTGATTGGTTCAGTGTTGACAAGAGAGTGCTGATGATGGGAATTTAGCAGAAAACCAATAACTGGGTGGCTAAGTACAGCTCCAGCACCGTATACAAGTTTGGTGAAGACACTACTGTTGTGGGCTGTATCAAATAAGGGGATGAATCAGCATACAGGAGGGAGATTGAAAACTTGGCTGAGTTTCAATCTCAGTAAGACCAATGAACTGATTGTGGACTTCAGGAGAGGGAAACCAGAGGTCCATGGACCAGTCTTCATCAGAGGATCAGAGGTGGAGAGGGTCAGCAATCCAAGGTTCTTTCAGAAGTCGGGAATGAGGCAAAAAACCTTGTTGCTTCATGATCATTTTATTAAATATTAATAGAGCAAAGGAAAGTTGAAATAGAAAGGAACAGGAGGGCTTAAAGACCAAAATAAATTTGATGACACTGGCCAACGTGGGGCTATTTTATACCCATAGGTAAAAAAAATTCAATTATAATTTGTAGGTAAATGTCAACCAATGAGAAAGCCCTAATTCAAATAGTGCAGCACAAAGAGAAGCTTCCAGAATCATATCAGTGTAACCATTAGGGAAACACCGAACAACTGCATATACACACTGTGACCACTAGGAAGCATACTAGGCAGTTATTTGTATATAAGTAATTATATAAAATACAAACAGATAATTAATTATTAAAGTACAAAGAAAATAGTCTAATCTAACAGTAAACAATTGGTTCTGCCACTAAATCAACAAATTGGTGGACACAAGAGCTCCTGGCTGCATGTCATTTCAAAACCTCTCATACTGCCCTATCCATTCTCGGCCTCTTCTTCTACCGAGCTGAGGAAGAGCAGCTCATATTCCACATGGACCACCCAGATCCCTGTGATGTGAACAGTTTCTCTATTCACTTCTACTCTGTTCCATTCTCCCCTTCTGATCCACCCACAGCCCCTCTTACGTTTCAGTACCCTGCCCTCATCCCCAGTCATCCTGTTCTTTCTATCCCCCAACTTATTTTATCCGCCCATCACCAACACAACACACTCAGGCCATAAGACCATAAGACACACTATTGGAGGAGAATATTTGGCCGATTGAGCCCACTCTACAACTCCTTCATGGCTGATTTATTATCCCTCCTAACTCCATTCTCCTTTCTTCTTCCCGTAACCTTTGACAACCTTACAAATCCTGAACCTATCAACCTCTCCTTTGAATATACCCATTGACTTGGCCTCCACAGCCATCTGTGGCAATTAATTCCACAGATTCACCACCCTCTGGATAAAGAAATTCCTCCTCATCTCTGTTCTCAATGGATGTCCCTCTGTTCTGAGTCTGTGACCTTTGGTCCTAGACTCCTCAACTATAGGAACAGCCTCTCCAAGTCCACTCTATCTAGATCTTTCAATCTTCATAAGTTTCAGTGAGATCCTCCCCTAATTCTTCTGAACTCCAGTGAATAAAGTCCCAGAGCCCTCAAATGCTCCTCATACATTAACCTTTCCCTTCCCAGAATCATTCTCGTGAACCTCCTCTGGACCCTTTCCAATGCCAGACAAGGGGCACAAAACACCTCACAAACAAAAAAGACTTCATTTTTGTAAATACAGTATATAACTATTGGTTGTTAACACAAATGACATATTTCACTCCATACGTCATATACACATAACAAATAAATTTAAATCTTGTATCTTGAGTTTTGAATTACTGAAGACTTCCATTGTAAATAATAAAATGAGACTGATTTCTTGTTGTTTTTTGGCCCTCAGATCTCCTTTCACGTACCTTGGTCTCCACACTGCAGGAACGAACAATGTTATGACTTCTTAGCAATTTCAAAAGCCTGTGACATTTTACTTGTGGCATCCTACGACGTTCCAAATGACCTGCGGGATGGTTGTGTTGCAAGGTCAAGTGCTCCCTATCACCAGGTTTTATCAGGTAGGTTCAATGAGACCCTCAGCCTCACCCTCTCACAAAGCTGACTGAGATCCAATTTATACAATTTGTCCTTTCAGGAATGTTGGATTATATCAAAATGGGCATTGACTCCAGAAAGCTGGTGATGGGCGTTGCTTGGTACGGTTATGACTACACCTGCAAGCGCTTTCTCAGGGTAAGATGCTGATATTCAAATTCATATTTACCATCATTCAACCATACACATGTATACAGCTAAATGAAGCATTGTTCCTCTGCGGCTGGGATGCTAAACACAGTGCATACAGTCACACACAGCACATACAGGCACTCAAGGCCACACACAGTGGAACATTCACACACGGTGCACACAGTCACACAGAGTACATACAGTCACACACAGTACACACATTCACACACAGTGCATACTGTCACACACAGTACATATAGTCAAACTATGCATACAGTCACACAGTGCATGCATTCACACTCAGTGAGTACACATTCACTCACAGTACACACAGTCACACACAGTGCATCGTCACACATAGTACACAGTCAGACACAGTACACACACTCACACAGTGCATTCAACCACACACAGTACATAGTCACACACAGTACACAGTCACGCACAGTGCATAGTCACACATAGTACACAGTCAGACACAGTGCACACAGTACATACAGTCAAACTTTGCATACACTCACACAGTGCATTTAATCACACATAGTACAGTCATACACAGTACGCACAGTCACACGCAGTGCATTCAATCACACATAGTACAGTCATACACAGCACACACAGTCACACAGTGCATAGTCACACATTACTCACAGATCATACAGTCACACACAGTCAGAGACAGTGCACACAGTCACACACAGTACACACAGTGCAGTAATACACAGTGCATACAGTCACACACTGTACTCACAGTTACATAGTACACACAGTCAGACACAGTACACACAGTCACTCGCAGCGCAGTCAGACACTCAAGGTCACACATGGTGCATATACGTATATATTCAAGGTATATATACTGAAGATGGCAGAGTTTGTCATTGAAACATCAATCAAAATTGACGCCTGTACCCGGCTGGAAGCCCGTGAAGAGTTTATGCATCATGTACGCTGGGGAAGCACTAGATCCTTTCTCAATATTAGCACCAGTCTCTGATTAGCATCCTCTGATAGTCAGAGGCTTTTTCCCAGGGCTGAAATGGCTAACACGAGAGGGCACAGTTTTAAGGTGCTTGAAAGTAGGCACAGAGGAGATGTCAGGGTAAGTTTCTTATGCGTGAAATAGGCTGCTGGTGACGGTGGTGGAGACAGATACAATAGGGTCTTTTAAGAGACTCCTGGATAGGTACATAGAGCCTAGAAAAATAGAGAACTATGGATAACCCTAGGTAATTTCTAAAGTAAGTACGTGTTATGCACAACTTTGCGGGCCAAAGGGCCTGTATTGTGCTGTAGGTTTTCTATGTGTCTATTTTTATCAGAGTCACTGGAATGTGTGGCGACACTTGTGGCTGCCCCAGCACATCCTTAGATTGCTGTGGTTGTTAACACAAATAAATACGTATTCCTGTAAATGTTTCGCTGTGCAAGTGATCAATAAACTCGACTTTTGAATCTTGTTCACCATTTGTCCCTGTTTAACCCATAAAATCTCAGCCTTTCCTGTCCATGCACCTGCCCACCTCTCTTCAAATAGAAATTGTACCTGCCACAATCACTTTCATATTTCAAAGTAAATGTATTCTCAAAATACATATATCTCACCATCTACAATCCAGATCCCTTCTCCTCTGGGTGTTCACAGTAAGTACAAACAAAAAACACAGTAGAATCAATGAAAATCCACTCACAGGCACTGACAAACAACCAAATAAAGTAATAAATAAATAAGCAATACATAAAGAAATCATAAGAAATAAAATGGACGATCTTGAAATTCAGCTACAAAATGATGAATGGCCATCTCTGAAACTTGGCTAAAGGATGGCTGCCATTGGGAGCTGCATGTCCAAGGATATGTGATGTATCGGAAAGATAGGTTAGTAGGCAGAGGGGGTGGTGTGGTTCTGTGTATAAGAAATAATATTAAATCATTAGAAAGAGATGACATTGGATTGGAAGGTGTAAGGTTTCAATGGGTTGAGATAAGAAATGGCAACCCTAGTGGCAGTTGTATACTGGCCTCCAAACAGCAGCCAGGGTGTGGATTACAAATTACAGCAGGAGATAGAAAACGCATGTCAGAAAGACAATGTCATGATAATCGTTGGGGATTTTAACATGAAAGTGGATTGGGAAAACCAGGCTAGTACTGGCCCTCAAGAGAGAGAATTTGTAGAATGTCTAAGGGATGGCTTTTTAGAACAGCTTGTTGTTGAGCCCACTAGGGGGTCAGCTGTGCTGGATTGGGTGTTGTGCAAAGATCCGGAGGCAATAAGAGAGCTTAAGGTTAAGGAACCTTTAGGGAACAGTGATCACAATACGAGGGGTGATTGATAAGTTTGTGGCCTACAGTAGAAGGAGTCAATTTTAGAAAACCTAGCACATTTATTTTTCAACTTTTACACATTTAGTCCAGCGTCATGGAGCCTATGGATCTTGGACCTCCAGAAAGTGTCCACAGATGGGTGATTGATAAGTTTATGGCCGAAGGCAGAAGGAGATGAGTTGTACAGCTCTCATTATATGCTCACGCAGGTCAGCTCTTTGAGTGATTATGTAGAAATTTTGAAGTCAATAATGCATCGGGGTGATTGGTAAGTTTGTGGCCTAAGGTAGGAGATGAGTTATTAACTTCAAACTTTCTGCATAATCACTCAAAGAGTTGAACTGCATGTGCATGTAACGAGAGCTGGATAACTCATCTCCTTCTACCCTGGGCCATGAACTTATCAATCACCCATCTGTGGACACTTTCTGGAGGTCCAAGATCTATATGCTCCATGACGCTGGACTAAGTGTGTAAATGTTGAAAAATAAATGTGCTAGGTTTTCTAAAATTGACTCCTTCTACCTTAGGTCATGAACATATCAATCACACCTCGTATGATCAAGTTCACTTTGAAATTTGAGAAGGAGAAACTAAATTCCAATGTGTCAGTATTTAGTGGACTGAAGGATATTACAATGGCATGAGAGGGGACCTGGCCAAAGTTGACTGGAAAGGGACACTAGCAGGAAGGACAGCAGAGTAGCAATGGCTGGAGTTTCCGCAAAAAATGAGGGAAGTGCAGAACAAATATATTCCAAGTAAGAAGAAATCTTCTTATGGAAGAAGGGCATTACGATGAAGTCAGAGCCAAAGTAAAACCAAAACAGAGAGCAGACAAGGAAGCCAAAGCTAGTGGGAAGATAAAGGATTGGGAAGCTTTTAAAAACTTTCAGAAGGAAACTAAGAAGATCATTAGGAAGGAAAAAGATGAATTATGAAAGGAAGCTGGTGACTAATATCAAGTAAGATACTAAAAACTTTTTTAAGTATATAAAGGGTAAAAAAAAGAGTTGAAGGTAGATATAGGACCAATAGAAAATGACGATGGAGATAAGGTAATAAGAGATGCAGAGATAGCAGAGGAACTGAATGCGCATTTTGCATCAGTCTTCACAGTGGAAGACGTCTGCAGTATACTGGACGTTCAAGAGTGTCAGGGAAGTGAAGTTTGTGCAGTGAAGATTACAACTGAGAAGGTGCTCAGGAAGCTTAATGGTCTGAGGGTGGATAAATCTCCTGGACCTGATGGAATGCACCCTCGGGTGCTGAAGAAAGTAGCCGGAGAGATTGCAGAGGCATTAAAAAATGATCTTTTAAGAATCGATAGTTTCTGGCATTGTACAGGATGACTGGAAAATTGCCAAAGGGTAGGAGGTAGCAGAAAGGAAACTATAGACCTGTTAGACTGACATCAGCATTTGGGAAGTTGTTGGAATCGATTGTTAGGGGTGAGATTACAGAGGACCTGGAGGCACATGACAAGATAGGCCAAAGCCAGCATGGTTTCTTGAAAGGAAAATCCTGCCTGACTAACCTACTGCAATTATTTGAGGAAATTACAAGCAGGGTAGACAAAAGAGATGCAGTAGATGTGGTGTACTTGGATTTTCAGATGGCCTTTGACAAGGTGCTGCACATGAGGCTGCTTAGCAAGATAAGAGCCCATGGAATTACAGGGAAGTTACTAGTGTGGGTGGATCATTGGCTGGTTGGCAGAAAACGTAGAGGGGAATAAAGGGATCCTATTCTGGCTAGCTGCCAGTTACCAGTGGAGTTCCACAGGGGTTGGTATCTGGACCGCTGCTTTTTATGATATATGTCAATGAGTTGGACTATGGGATTAATGTATTTGTGGCTAAATTTGTTGATGATACAAAGATAGGTGGAGGAGTGGGTAGTGTTGAGGAAACAGAGAGACCTAGATAGTTTAGAGGAATGGGCAAAGAAGTGGTAAATGAAATACAATGTTGGAAAGTATATGGTCATGCACTTTAGTGGAACAAATTCAAAATGCAGAGATGCAAAGGGACTTGGGCATCCTTGTCAGAGTACCCTAAAGGTTATCCTCCAGGTTGAGTCAGTGGTGAAGCAGGCTAATACAATGTTGACATTCATTTCTGGAAGTATAGAATTTAAGAGCAGGGATGTGATATTGAGGCTCTGTAAGGCACTTGTGAGACCACACTTGGAGTATTGTGTGCAGTTTTGGGCTCCTTATTTTAGAAAGGATATACTGACATTGGAGAGGGTTCAGAGAAGGTTCACAAGAATGATTCCAGGAATGAAAGGGTATGAGGAATGAGAAATGTCTGGCAACCGTTGGGCTGTATTCCCTGGAATTCTGGAGAATGAGGAGGGATCTCATTGAAACATTCCAAATGTTAAAAGCCGCAAACAGATTAGATATGGCAAAGATATTTCCCATGGTAGGGGAGTCTAGGATAAGAGGGCACAACTTCAGGATTGAAGGACATCCATTTAGAACAAAAATGCGAAGAAGTTTCAGCTATATAGGACCCTGGTCAGACCCCACTTGGAGTACTGTGCTCAGTTCTGGTCATCTCACTACAGGAAAGATGTGGAAACCATAGAAAGAGTGCAGAGGAGATTTACAAGGATGTTGCCTGGATCGGGGAGCATGCCTCATGAGAATAGGTTGAGTGAACTCGGCTTTTTCTCCTTGGAGCGACGGAGGATGAGAGGTGACCTGATAGAAGTGTACAAGATGATGAGAGGCATTGATCATGTGGATAGTCAGAGGCTTTTCCCCAGGGCTGAAATGGCTAGCACAAGAGGGCATAGTTTTAAGGTGCTTGGAAGCAGGTACAGAGGAGATGTCAGTGGTAAGTTTTTTACATAGAGGGTGGTGAGTGTGTGGAATGGGCTGCTGGTGGTGGTGGTGGAGACAGAAACTATGGGGTCTTGTAAGAGACTCCTGGATGGCTACATGAAACTTAGAAAAATAGAGGGCTATGGGTAAAGCCTAGGTAGTTTTAAGGTAAGGACATGCTCGGCACAGCTTTGTGAGCTGAAAGGTCTGTATTGTGCTGTAGGTTTTCTATGTTTCTAAATTACTTTAGTCAGAGGGTGGTAAATCTGTGAAATTTACAAGTGGCTGTGGAGGCCAAGTCATTGGGTGTATTTAAGGCAGAGATAGATAGGTTCTTGATTAGCCGGGGAGAAGGCAGGGGAGTGGGGATGACTGGAAGAATTGAATCAGCCCATGACTGAATGGCGGAGCAGACTCGATGGGACAAATGGCCTACTTCTGTTCTTTTATCTTATGGTCTTCTGGTCTTAAGTAGCGAGAATATGAGATGAAGAGTCCTGGAAAATGACTCCATAGGTTGTGGGAACAGTTCAGAGATGGGGTGAGTGAATTTGAGTGAAGTTACCCCTTCTGGTTCAGGAGCCTGATGGTTGAGGAGTAATAACTGTTCCTGAACCTGGTGGTATGAGTCATGAGGCTCTTGTACCTCCTTCTTGATGGCAGTAGAGAGAAGGGAGCGTGACCTGGATGGTGGGGATCCCTGATGATGGATGCTGCTTTCCTTCACAATGTCCCATGTAGATGTGTTCGGTGCTGGTGAGGGCTTTACCTGTGATGGACTGGGCTGTCTCCACTACTTTTGTACGATTTTCCATTTTCCATGGCGTTGGTGTCTCCATACCCGCCTGTGATGTAACCAGTCAATATACTCTCCATTACATATCTATAGAGGTTTGTCAAAATTTTAGATGACATGCTGAATCTTTGTAAACTTCTAAGAAAGTCACGGCACTACTGTGCTTTTTCATAATGGCAATTGGGTACTGGACCAGGAGAAATCCCATGAAGTGAGGCAGTCTGTTGGATAGAATATGATTCCCATTGTTCAGACAAACAGGCTCTTCAGCCCAACCTGTCCATGCTGACCACTGAATTCAGACACACAATTTCTTGTTTTTTTCTATATTTCTCAGGTGGGTGAGTGTGAACTGGGAACGATTTCCCAAAGAGTCCCGTGTAGTTATACTGAAGCAAGACGGATCCCATACAAAGAAATTATGCAGCGTCTGTCGAGATCACTCACTGGCAGGTTCTGGGACGATGATCGGAAAGCCCCATATTTTGTTTACTTGGTAAGATGATCTACCAGAGCACATTGGGGACCTGGGCATCAGGCCATTCTACCTACAATACTCCAATCTCCCAGGCTGAATAAACTCTGTATAAACAACTCCACAAAGCACAAAACATCAGGTCTGTTTGGTGGCAATTGGGTGCAGGAGATTGGCCGAGTATTTGGGAGTGAATGAACCAACCGTGGAATCCAAAGTTATTTTAATCAGAAGTATCATGTATAATCAAGTGTAGACAGAGGAACTGCCTTGAGTTGGAGATGTGAACTGAAATATATATGCTCTCCCGGTTTGATAAACTTTTCCATTTGTTCTGACTCTTCTGTCTTTCAATCCATCCTCTATCTTTATTAACATCCTACCCCCAAACAATGATACCATATTTTGAGAAACAACCATGGGATTACAATGTTTTCATTGCCTTCTTTAAGAGATTTTCTTATTTGGGAAATAACAATTAGGATAGTCAAAGGAGAGTCAGTGGATGGTGTGTACTTGGAAATTCTGAAGACCTTTGACAAGGTGCTGCGCATGAGGCTGCTTAGCAAGATAAGGGCCTGTGATATAGGAAATATACTAGCATGTATAGATTAGCTTCCTCATAACTACCTGCCCCTCCACTTAATCTTCATATCATTTGCAAACTTTGCAACAAAGCCATCAATTCCATCATCCAAATCATTGATATATAATGCAAAAAAGAATCAGTCCCAACACCGAGCCCTGTAGAACACCACCAGCAGTCAGCCAGAAAAGCTCCCTTTATTCCAACTCTTTGCCCACTGTCATTCAGCCACTGCTTTACCCATGCTAGAATAT
The DNA here is from genome assembly GCF_030144855.1 of Hypanus sabinus. NCBI lineage: Eukaryota > Metazoa > Chordata > Chondrichthyes > Myliobatiformes > Dasyatidae > Hypanus > Hypanus sabinus. The sequence goes on from NC_082716.1 coordinate 5,687,270, forward strand.
TTCCTGTAATACAATAGGCTCATAGCTTGTTAAGCAGCCTCATGTGTGGCACCTTGTCAAAGACCTTCTGAAAATCTATCTTGCTCTTTATTTCTTGTCAAGTAAGATTTCCCCTTGAGGAAACCATGCTGACTACGGCCTATTTTATCAGGTGCTTCCAAGTACCCTGAGGCCTCGTCCTTAATAATCAACTCCAACATCTTCCCAACCACTGAGGTCAGACTAACTGGCCTAGTTTCCTTTCTTCTGCTTCTCTCCCTTCTTGAGGAATGGGGTGACATTTACAATTTTCCAGCTTTCCAGAACCATTTCAAAATCGAGTGGTTCTTGAAAAATCAATACTAATGCCTCCACAATCCCTTCTGCCATGTCTTTCAGAACTCTGGGGTGTACTTCATCTGGTCCAGGTGGTTCAGACCTTTCAGTTTCCCAAGAACCTTCTCTCTAGTTATGGTAATTTCACAGACTTCATGCCCCCTGATACCTGGAACTTCCCCTGTATTGCTAGTGTCTTCCACAGTGAAGAGTGACACAAAATATTTATTCAGTCCGTCCACTATTTCATTGTCCCCCCGTTACTACCTCTCCAACATCGTTTTCCAGTGGTCCAATACTTTCTGGACTTTAGTAGAATGAAGATGCATCTTATTGAACCCTATCAAATATTGAAAGATCTAGATAGTGTGGATATGGAGAGGATGTTTCCTATAGTGGAGGAGTCTATGACCCGAAGGCCCAACTTTAGAATAGGACATCTCTTCAGTACAGAGATGAAGAGGAATTTCTTTAGCCCGCTGGCAGAATATCTGTGGAATTCATTGCTACATGAGGGGAGAGGGGAGAGGGGAGAGGGGAGAGGGGAGAGGGGAGAAGGGAGAGGGGAGAGGGGAGAGGGGAGAGGGGAGAGGGGAGAGGGGAGAGGGGATTTCTGCAGTCATTCATTCAGACTCGTGTTGTGATCATCACGTTCAGAGGTTTTGTCTATTTCTGGTCTCATTATTTTCTCCAATGTTTCTATTTAATAATAGCATTTCCCTAAAATCTGATCAGGTGCAATTGGACTGTTTACTTTGTCTGCTACTGTGAAGACAGGGGTAAGAGGTTTGTTTGAAATCTCAGATTATTGCCTTACCCTCTCCCCCCCCCCCCACCATTATGGTTGCTGCAAGAATAAAACGACAGCACGTAGAAACTATTAGCAATACAATGACAAAGTCCAGATGGCTCTAGCAAAGGGTTATTGTGTTTGCCCAATAGAATGATTACATGTATGGCACTGGATTTTCTTAACACTTTTAAAAAGGTCCCAAATAAAAAGTTAAGTGTGCACATGTTATAATTTGGAACTCAATGTTACACTAGATGGTATAAAGATAAAGACAGAGAATGGCTTTATTTGCCACACGTACTGAATATCAAAACATTGAAAATGTCTCATTGTGTCAATGACCAACACAGTCTGAGGATGTGCTGGGGGCAGCCCGCAAGCATCACCATATTTCCAGCACCAACACAGCACGACCCAACTCACCATCTCTAACCACACATCTCTAGATTGTGGGGAGAAACTGGAACACCTAAATAAAAACTTTGTGGTCATGGAGAGAATACACAAACTCCTTACAGACAATAGAACATAGAGAGGTGCAGTAGAAGAACAGGCCCTTTGCCCACATTATCGTACTGATCCAATTTAGTAATCAAATGGGCAACCTAACTAATTCCCTTTGCCTACACAATGTCCATATCCTTCCATTTTCCTCACATTCATGTGCCTATCTAGAATCAATGAGAATCAGAATCAGGTTTATTATCACCAGCATGTGACGTGAAATTTGTTAACTTGGCAGCAGCATTTCAATGCAATACATAATCTAGCAGAGAAAGAGAAAAAATAATAATAATAAATAAAATAAAACAGTAATAAATAAACAAGTAAATCGGTTACATGTATTGAATAGATCTTAAAAAATGTGCAAAAACAGAAATACTGCATATTAAAATGTGAGGTAGTGTCCAAAGTTTCAATGTCCATTTAGGAATCGGATGGCAGAGGGGAAGAAGCTGTTCCTGAATCGCTGAGTGTGTGCCTTCAGGCTTCTGTACCTCCTACCTGATGGTAACAGTGAGAAAGGGGCATGCCCTGGGTGCTGGAGGTCCTCAATAATGGACGCTGCCTTTCTGAGACACCGCTCCCTGAAGATGTCCTGGGTACTTTGTAGGCTAGTGCCCAAGATGGAGCTGACTAGATTTACAACCTTCTGCAGCTTCTTTCGGTCCTGTGCAGTAGCCCCTCCATAACAGACAGTGATGCATCCTGTCAGAGTGCTCTCCACGGTACAACTATAGAAGTTTTTGAGTATATTTGTTGACATACCAAATCTCTTCAAACTCCTAAAAAAGTACAGCCGTTGTCTTGCTTTCTTCATAACTACATCGATATGTTGGGACCAGGTTAGATCCTCAGAGATCTTGACATCGAGGAACTTGAAACTGCTCACTCTCTCCACTTCTGATCCCTCTATGAGGATTGGTATGTGTTCCTTTGTTGTACCCTTCCTGAAGTCCACAATCAGCTCTTTTGTCTTACTGACACTGAGTACCAGGTTGTTGCTGTGGCACCACTCAACTAGTTGGCATATCTCACTCCTGTATGCCCTCTTGTCACCACCTGAGATCTACCAACAATGCTTCTATCATCAGCAAATTTATAGATGGTGTTTGAGCTATGCCTAGCTACACAGTCACATGTATATAGAGAGTAGAGCAGTCGGCTAAGCACACACCCCTGAGGTGCACCAGTGTTCATCGTCAGTGAGGAGGATATGTTATCACCAATCCACACAGACTGTGGTCTTCTGGTTAGGAAGGGTAGGATCCAATTGCAGCGGGAGGTACAGAGGCCCAGGTTCTGCAACTTCTCAATCAGGATTGTGGGAATGATGGTATTAAATGCTAAGCTATAGTCGATGAACAGCATCCTGACATAGGTGCTTGTGTTGTCCCAGTGGTCTAAAGCCGTGTGGAGAGCCATTGGGATTGCATCCACCATTGGCCTACTGCGGCGACAGGCAAATTGCAATGGGTCCAGATCCTTGCTGAGGCAGGAGTTCAATCTAGTCATGATCAACCTCTCAAAGCATTTCATCACTGTTGATGTGAGTGCTACCAGGGGATAGTCATTAAGGAAGTCCACATTATTCTTCTTTGGCACTGGTATAATTGTTTCCTTTTAGAAGCAAGTGGGAACTTCTGCCCATAGCAGTGAGAGGTTGAAAATGTCCTTGAATACTCCTGCTAGTTGGTTGGCACAGGTTTTCAGAGCCTCACTGGGTACTCCATCAGGACCTTCTATCTTGCAAGGATTCAGTCTCTTTAAAGACAGTTTAACATCGGCCTTTGAGACAGAGATCACAGGGTCATCTGGTGCAGCAGGGACCTTGTAAACATCTCTTGTAAGTCTCTAATGTATTGCCTCTACCACCACCCCAGGCAGCACATTCTAGGCACCCACCCCTCTGTCAATAACTTGCCCTCACATCTCCTTTGAAATGACCGCCTCTCACCTCACACCCTCTGGTATGTCATTCCAACTGTAGGAAGAAGATATTGCTTTTCTGGAGATATTGTTTGGTGCTGTAAAGTGTAATGCCAAACTATGCACTACCATGTCACCTTTCTGCAGTTGCAGCCCCTTTTTGCGTATTTGCATGGGCTGCTTCTCATCTTCTGGTTGCATTTTAGCCCCTCTTTATTTATATGCGGTCATCTAGTAAGGAGGGGGCGTGGAGGGATGAGGATGTCCTTGTCAACTTGCTCCTGAGGCTGGCGAAAACAGCCATCCATGGGTCTTGGAAATGGGTGGTGGGAGGATCTGCCCGGGTAGACTGCCTGGCAATGTTTAGGGAGTATGTTCGTGCCCGGGTAAATATTGAGAAAGAACACGCGCAGTCCACTGCGACCATAGAGGTGTTCCGGGATCATTGGGTTTCACAGGGAGTAATTACCATCATTGACAGAGATAGAAACACTTTGGTTTAATGTGCATTGTCTATCTGTAGTGAAGTAATTGTGTTAGTTACTGTTTTGTATATATAACACTGAATTTGTAATAAAGATATGTTGTATAGAAAAACCAGCAGTATCAAGGAACACTACAAGGATAAAGTGTCAATCTAACATTGGTTTCTATCTCTGCATCTCTCTTTTTCAGGATTTTAACACATACCACGAGGTCTGGTACGATGATCCCGAGAGTATTTCAATGAGGGTGTCCATCGTGAAAAAACTGCAAATCCATGGCATTGGCGTGTGGGCTGCAAACAACATCAACTACACTGGTGATGCCAGAGTAACACTGCAGGCTGCGGAGATGTGGAACGCACTGTGCCCTCCTTGATGGAAAGACTGAGTGTGAATCATTTCATCTCCATATCGGCTCATTGGTTAGCATTGCAAGAAAACAAAACAGAGATGAACTCAGTTCACGATCCCAGATCCGAGATTGCTTAATGTCATTCTCAGTGCACAGTGTAAAGGAAAATGAAATAATTGTTACTCCGGATCCAATGCAGAGCAAATAAACACAAAAAGATTTTAAAAAACAAAAATAATAATAAAACAATAAATATAAATACATAAGATAGTTGATCTCCATAGATTAACCGTACGTCCATAGAGTGACACTAGGCACAGGAGTGTCTGTACATAAGGTGACTGACAGGAAATGATAGAGTAGTAGTGGTTGGGGTGTGGACGGGTGGGTCAGTGGTTGGAGGTGTCCATCAGCTTTACTGCTTGGGGAAGTAACTGTTTTTGAGTCTGGTGGCCCAGGCTATGTAGCCTCCTCCCAGATGGGACTGGGACAAACAGTCCGTGTGTAGAGTGGGTGGGTGGTATCTAATAATAGCAGTTAAATAAATATTAATCTAAAACCAAACATGTAATTTTATTCTTACAAATTGAAATGAATGCATTCTTTGGAAAGAGATGTACCTATCCAATGTACTGGAAGGTTTACGATTTCAAACAGCAAATTGCTTATAACTGTATATATACAGAAACATAGAAAACCTACAGCACAATACAGGCCCTTCGGCCCACAAAGCTGTGCTGAATATGTCCTTACCTGAGAAATTACCCAGAGTTACCCATAGCCCTCTATTTTTCTGAGCTCCTTGTACCTGTCCAAAAGTCTCTTAAAAGACCCTATCGTATCCGCCTCCACCACCGTCGCCGGCAGCCCATTCCATGCACTCACCACTCTCTGCGTAAAAAAACTCACCCCTGACATCTCCTCTGTACCTACTTCCAAGCACCTTAAAACTGTGCCTTCTTGGATTAGCCATTTCAGCCCTGGGAAAAAGCCTCTGACTTTCCACATGATCAGTGCCTCTCATCATCTTATACATCTCTATCAGGTCTCCTCTCATCCTCCATCACCAAGGAGAAAAGGCCGAGTTAACTCAACCTATTCTCATAAGGCACGCTCCCCAATCCAGGCAACATCCTTGTAAATCTCCTCTGCACTCTTTCTATGATTTTCACATCCTTCCTGTGGTGAGGCGACCAGAACTGAGCACCGTACTCCAAGTGAGGTCTGACCAGGGTCCTATATAGCTGCAATATTACCTCTCAGCTCTTAAACTCAATCCCACAATTGATGCACCATATGCTTTCTTAACCACACAGTCAACCTGCGTAGCAGCCTTTTGTGTCCTATGGACTCAAACTCCAAGATCCCTCTGATCCTCCACCCTGCCAAGAATCTTACCATTAATACTATATTTTGTCATCATATTTGACCTATAAAAATGAACCACCTCACACTTATCTGGGTTGAACTCCATCTGCCACTTCTCAGCCTAGTTTTGCATCCTATCAATGTCCTGCTGTAACCTCTGACAGCCCTTCACACTATCCACAACACCCCCAACCTTTGTGTCATCAGCATATTTACTAACCCATCCCTCCACCTCCTCATCTGGGTCATTTATAAAAATCACAAGGAGTATGGATCCCAGAACAGATCCCTGAGGCACACCACTGGTCACCAACCTCCATACAGAAAATGATCCATCTACAACCACTCGTTGCTTTCTGTGGTCAAGCCAGTTCTGGATCCACAAAGCAATGTCCCCTTGGATCCCATGCCTCTTTACTTTCTCAATAAGCCTTGCACGGGGTACCTTATCAAATGCCTTGTTGAAATCCATATACATTACATCTACTGCTCTACCATCAGCTAAGTGTTTAGTTACATCCTCAAAAATGAACTGTATAAACCATCAAAGGGTGCTGCTGTAGTGTAGCAATTAGTGTAATGCTGTTACCACTTGGGGGGGTTGGAGTTCAGAGTTCAATTCTGACACCATCTGATTCCTCCAGGTGCTCTGGTTTCCTCCCACTGTCCAAAGACATTCTGATTAGTAGGTTAATTGGTCACGGTAATTCGTCCTGTGATTAGTCCGGGGTTAAATAGGTGGGTTGCCAGGCTGTGTGGCATGTTGGGCAGAAGGGCCTGTTTCAAGCTGCATCTCTAAATAAATAAAAATCTCTGGTATCCAAGAACTTGCTGAGGGTTGTGGACACAGCCCAGTGACCTCCCCTCCATCGACTCCATCTACACTTCTCACTGACTTGTGAAAGCAGCCAACATTATCAAAGACCCAACCCATCCTGGACATTGTCACTTCTTCATCTTCCTGTCCGACAGCAGAGAGAAAGGTTTGTGAGTTAATTCCTCCAAGCTGAAGGACAACTGATATGTGATGAAATGATTTGTATAGATGGCACATCAAGGGTTCCCAACCTGGGACATATAGATCTCTCAGTTAATGGTAAGGCTCCATGGTATAAGAAAAGTTTGGGAACCCTTGTGGTCCCATGGATGAAAGAAAAATGGAGGGTTAACAGCTATGTAGGAGTGACAGGTTAGGTTAATAATGGAGTAGGTTTATATAGGTCAGAACAACATCGTGGACCTGTACAGTGCTGTACTGTTCCATGTTCTATTAAACAAAAGATTTTTCACACAACACACACAAAATTTCAGCCTGAAACGTCGACTGTACTCTTTACATAGATGCTGGCGTTGCTCACATTTCCAGCATCTGCAGATTTTCTCTTGTTTGTGAAAAGATTTTTCACTATAGCTTGATAACTATCTGATCTACTGGTAACAAGCCTGTCATGAGGCCCGTTTTGAAAGGGTGGAGGGGTTGCAGATAATGCTGCTTGGATTAGATCCTATCTACTGTAAGGAGAGATCAGACAAACAAAACATTGTAAACACAAGAGACTCTGCAGATGGTGGAAATCCAGAGCAACACACACAAAATGCTGGAGGAATCAGCAGGTCAGGCAGCATCCATGGAAAATATTAAACAGTCGGCGATTCGGGCCGAGATCCTTCTTGCGCAAAGTTGGGTTGCTTTCTCTGGACCATCAGAGCCTGAGGGGAGACTTGTTAGAAGTTTATAAGATCATTAAGATCCAGAAATAGAATAGACAGAGTTTTTAACTCAGGTTGGAATGTCTAATACCAGAGGGCATTTAGTTACGGTGAGAGGGGGTAATTCCAAAGGGGATGTGAGGCGCAAGTTTTTTTTTTACACAGAGAGTGGTGAGTGCCTGGAATGCACTGCCTGGGATGATGATGGAGACAGAAAAGATACAGGTGTTCAGGACAGGTACATGGAACACAGAGAATGGAGGGATATGGGCAATGTGTAGGAGAAGGATTCATTTAGTTAGCCATTTAATTACTTGTTTAATTAGTTTAGTACAATGCTGTGGGCCTTGGAGAGAGACAGGAACAGACTACATGGAAAAATATTTAATTTGGGGGAGGGCGAATCCTGATGCTATTAGGTGGGAATCTGGGAGGTGTTCAGGGAAATGCACAATGGAAGTGTAGAGGTTGTTTAGGAAACTCTTGCATGGGGCGGTGGAAAGGCTTTTCCCCATTGAGGCAGGGAAGGGATGGTAGGGTGAAGGAACCATGGTCGACAACAGACGTGGAATATCTAGTCAAGAAGTAAGATAGAAGGTTACTAAAGGTTTAGGAAGCAAGGATCAGACAGGGTCTACAGAGTTACAAGGAAGCCAGGAAGGAGCTTAAGAAAGAATTTAGGAGAGATTGAAAGTGGCATAATAAGGCCTTGGCAATGGGATTAAGCAAAACCCCAAGGTGGTCTACACATACATGAGGAACAGGAGGATAAATAGAGAGAGAGTGGGACCGGGGTGGTGGAAGAAGCAGATACTGCACATTAGAGACATTTAAGAAACTCTTGGGCAAATGAATGAAAAAAAGGAAGCCTATGTGGGAGGGAAGGGTTAGATTGATCTTGGAGTAGGTTAAAAGGTTGGCACAACATTGCGGGCCAAAAGCTGTGCTGTATTGTTCTGTGAAAGTCCCATCAGTGAAGCATTGAACTTGAGAAAGGTAGTTTGCCTTTGACATACTACTCCCTCCTCCTTCATTCACAGATTCCCTCTGAGCAGATAAGCACATGGATAGGAGGGTATGGAGGGCTACAATCCAGGCGTGGTTTGATGGGACGAAGCAATCTTGGCCAAAGGGGCAGTTTCTGTGCTGTGGTGCTTTATGACTCTATGGACACTTTCAAGGGCTTTTCCCCTCATGTTCTTAATATTTATTGCTTATTTAATATTCAAAGATTCAAAGTATATTTATTATCAAAGTATGTATGCAGTATACAACGCTGAGATTCCTCTTTCCCAAAGACAGCCATGAAACAAAGAAAACTATGACACCTGCTCAAAGAAAATCATCAAACACTCCCCTATGTGCAAAAAAAGCAAATTACATCAACAGCAACAAAAAATTGGGCAAAAAATACAGAATATAAAACACACGATAGAAAGAGTTCTGCAGACAGCCCCAATTCAAAATCATCCAAAACAGCAACAAAAAAGGAGTAATCGGAAACCAGGAACACATTATAACATCAACTACAGAGTCCAGTCCAAACCACTTCGTTTAAGCCTTGCCAATGACACAGAGATCTGGCACCATCCTCCGACTGCATCGAGAGAGAGAGTGACCATTTGAATGCAGGGACAGTCTGTTGGGAACAGTGAGCAAGAGAGACCATCACGAGACACCTTCCTCTGGCACCCACTCACTTTCTGCGGTAGGCTCAATGATTTCAATCTTCCTTGGCACCCTAACAGATGAGATTGGTGAGAAGTGTAGTCCATCTTTGGTTCATGCTCATTTTCAGGCTTCTTGGCCTTGAAGCTGCATTCTTTGCTCAAAGCCTCACGGAAGACCCTCGGAGACAGCAAAGCCCCAGATTGCTCAATCAGCCCAAAAACACAACAGCGAAACGCACTTGCTCCAACAGTAACAGAACCATATTTGAAAGAGAAAGACATAAAAGAAGTGAAAGAAGTAGTTAAATGAACCGTCTGGAGGATGTGGCCCTTGGTGCCATCTTCTTACTACTTTTTCTCTTTTTGTATTTAGAATTTGTTGTCTTTTGCACATTGGTTGTCTGTCCATGCTGTTGGGTGTGGTCTTCCATTGATTCTACTGTGTATCTTTGTATTTACTGTGAATGTCCATATGAAAATGAATCTCAAGGCTATGTGTGGTGACTCACTTGCTGAGGTTTCTTACATACCTAGAATCAACAGTCTTTTATCTTACCAAATTTTATTTTTCGATAATAAATTTGCTTTGAACTTTGTCTATGAGTCTATGGAGATGAGGAGGAATTTCTTTAGCCAGAGGGTGGTGAATCTGTGGAATTCATTGCCACAGGTGGCTGTGGAGGCCAAGTTTTTGGTGTATATTTAAGGCAGAAGTTGATACATTCTTGATTGGTCAGGTTGTAAAGAGATACAGGGAGAAGGCAGGAGACTGGGGCTGAGAGGAAAAATGGATCAGGCGTGATGAAATGGTGGAAATGATGGGCTAAGTGGTCTAATTCTGCTCCTATAGCTTATGGTCTACTCCTGTACACATAGTCTCTCTAAGGGCTCTATGGGAAGTCAAATACAGGTCTATGACTCTATAAGTGCACAGACCTGTTGATTCTGATAACAGTTGGACTCAGTTGTTGAAGGTTTCTTAAATACCTAGATCTAACATTACCAAATTTTATTTTTTAATCACAAAATATAGAGGTTCAAAGATTATCAGGTCATTCCAAGTTGGGCAATGATGGCTTTCTTCTCCTCATTTAGATATATGGAATATTCCTTCTTCATTTCCTCCTCAATTTGTTCTATTTTCTTTGCCTCGACATCCGGGGGAGCCTAAAATACAACAGAGTGTTGTTAAAGCCTTTGATATTCCATTTTAATGATAAAACATTCAAAAACTTGATGCCATCTCAAAGGATTCTTCCCCCAGGCAGTTAATCTGATGAACGGGGAGTGCCATGGTAACGTAGCAGTCAGCGCGCCACTGTTACAGCTCAGGGCGTCGGTGTTCGGAGTTCAATTCCAGTATTCTTGGTCGGAAGGTTTCTATGCATCTTCCCGTGTCGATGTGGGTTTCCTCTGGGTGTGCCGGTTTCCAGAAGACAGAGGAATGGTTTTAGGCCATTCGGTCCATTGAGCCTGCCTCGCCATTTCATCAATGGCTGATCCATTTCTCTCTCAACTCCATTCTCTGCCATTTCCCCGTAACCTGACTGAACAAGAACTTATCAACCTCCACCTTCACAACATCCAATGACCTTGCATCTACAGCCATCTGTGGCAACAAATTCCACAGATTAACCACCTTCGGGCAAGGAAATTCCTCCACATCTCTATTCTAAATTGGCATTCCTCTATTCCTCTAGTCTTAGACTCACCCAGCATAGGAAATATCCTCTCCACATGTACTCTATCTAGGCCTTTCAGCATTCGACAGATTTCAATGAGATCCCTCTTAATTCTTTCAAGTTGCAGTGTCTAAAGGCCACAGCCATCAATAGTTCCTCATACAAAAAGCTTTTCATTCCTGGAATCAATCTTGTGAACTCCTTCTGAACACTTTCTACGCCCTTTCTTAAATAAGCAGCACAAAACTGCTCACAATACTCCAAAAGTGAGGCCTCATCAGTGCCATATAAAGCCTCTGCATTACATCTTTCCTTTCATATTCTAGTGAAATTAATGTTAACATTGTATTTGCCTTCTTCACCACTGACTCAACCTGCATGAAGACTCCTAAGTCACTTTGCAACTCAGTTTTTTGAATTTTAGAAACATAGAAAACCTACAGCACAATACAGGCTCTTCAGCCCACAAAGCTGTGCTGAACATGTCCCTACCTTAGAACTACCTAGGCTTTACCCATAGCCCTCTATTTTTCTAAGCTCCATGTAACCATCCAGGAGTGTCTTAAAAGACCCTATCGTTTCCACCTCCACCACCGCTGCTGGCAGCCCATTCCACGCACTCAACACTCTTTGCATAAAAAACTTACCCCTGACATCTCCTCTGTACCTACTCCAAGCACCTTAAAACTATGCTCTCTCATGCTAGCCATTTCAGCCCTGGGGAAAAGTCTCTGACTATCCACATGATCAATGACTCTCATCATCTTGTACACCTCTATCACGTCACCTCTCATCTTCCGTCGCTCCAAGGAGAAAAGGCCGAGTTCACTCAACCTATTCTCGTAAGACATGCTCCCCAATCCAGGCAACATCCTTGTAAATCTCCTCTGCACCCTTTCTATGGTTTCCATGTCCTTCCTGTAGTGAGGTGACCAGAACTGAGCACAGTACTCCAAGTGAGTCTGACCAGGGTCCTATACAGCTGCAACATTACCTCTCAGCTCTTAAACTCAATCCCATGATGATGAAAGCCAATACACCATATGCTTTCTTCACCACAGAGTCAACCTGCGTAGCAGCTTTGAGTGTCCTGTGGACTCAGACCCCAAGATCCCTCTGATCCTCCACACTGCCAAGAGTCTTACCATTAATACTATATTCTGCCATCATATTTGACCTACCAAAATGAACCACTTCACACTTATCTGGGATGAACACCATCTGCCACTTCTCAGCCCAGTTTTGCATCCTATCAATGTGTCATTGGAACCTCTTCCCGTTTCTCCCCGTTTAGAAAAGAGTCTGTGCTTCCTTTGAGCTACCAAAGTGCATGGCCATTTACTTCATGACACATCTGCCACTTCTTTGCCCATTCTCCTAATCTGTCCAAGTCCTTCTACAGAATCCCTGCTTCCTCAACACTATCTGCCCCTTCCTCAATCTTTGCATTGTCTGCAAATTTTCTTACAAATCCTTGAATTCCACCATCAAAATAATTGATGTACAATGTAAAAAGAAGCGGTCCCAACTCTAACCTCTGCAGAACATCACTAGTCACTGTCAGCCAATCAAAAAAGACTTCCGTTATTCCCACTCCTTGCGTCCCGGCAATCAGCAAAAGCTCTATCCTTGTTAGCATCTTTTCTGTAATATCATGGGCAGCCATGTGTGGCACCTTGTCAAAGACCTTCTGAAAATCCAAGTACAAAGCATCCACCAACCCTCCTTTGTCTATCCTGCTGGTTATTTCTTCAGAGAATTCCAAGCGATTTATCAGACAAGGATTTCCCTTGAGGAAACCATGTTGACTATGGCCTATTTTACCATGTGCCTCCAAGTACCCTGAAACCCCATCCTTAATAATTGACTCCAATACCTTCCCAACCACTAAAGTCAGGCTAACTGGCCTTTGAGTTTCTTTCTTCTGCCTCACTCCCTTCTTTAAAAGTGGAGCAACATTTGTAATTTTCATGTACTCCAGAACCATTCCAAAATCTAGTGATTCTTGAATGATTACCACTAATCCCTCCATGATCTCTTCAGCTACCTCTTTTAGAACACTGGGTTGTAGTCCATCTGGTTCAAGTGACTTATCTACCTTCAGAACTGTCAGCTTCTCAAACACCTTTTCCCGAGTAATAGCAACTACACTCACTTCTGCCCTCTGACACTCTTGAACTTCTAGTGTACTGCTAGTGTTTTCCATAGTGAAGACTGATGCAAAATACTTATTTAATTAATCAACAATTTCCTTGTTCCCCATTTCTACCTCTCCAGTGTAATTTTCCAACAATCCCATATCTACTCTCGCTTTGACTTCCCTTGTCAGCCATAGTGTGTCATCTTGCCTTTAGAATTCAATTTCTTTGTTGGAATGAATCTATCCTGCCCTTCTGAATTGCTCCCAGAAACCTCAGCCATTGCTGCTCTGCTGTCATCCCTGCTAGAATCCCCTTTCAATCAACCTTGGCCAACTCCTTCCTCATGTCTCTATAATTCTCTTTTCTCCCGTGTCCTGATCATTTGACTTTAGCTTCTCTTTCTCAAAGGGCAGGGTGAATTCTGTCATATTATGATCATTGCTTCCTAAGCTTTCTTAAGCCTTTAACTTAAGCTCTCTAATCAATTCTGGTTTATTGTGCAAAACCTAATACAAATGGTTGATCCCCTAGAATACTCAACCATAAACTGCTCTAAAAAGCCATCTCATAGGCATCCTATAAAATCTCTGCCTTGGGATTTAGTGGCAATCTGATTTTCTCAATCTTCCTGCATATTGAAATCTCCATGGCTATCACAACATTGCCCTTTTTACATGCCCTTTCTATCTCCTTTTGTAATATATAGCCCACGTCTTGACTACTGTTTGGACTCCTGTATATAACTCCCATAACTCCAATCGGGGTATTTTAACCCTGCTGTTTTTTAAACTCTACCCACAAGGATTCTACACCTTCCATCCTATGTCAGCTCTTTTTAAAGATTTGCTTTCCTCCCACAGTTCAAAGACGTGTTGGTTAGTAGGTCATTGTAAATTGTCTTGCGATGAAGTAGGTGGGTGTTGGAAGCTCGTGATAAAATAGGCACTCTCTCCTTAATGGGAACCTTGTCTGACAAATGTGTTGAAATTCTTTAAAAAAATAACAGCCCGGATAGACTAAGGAGAGTCAGTGGATGTTTTGTATTTGAATTTTCAGAAGGTCTTTGACAGGGTGACACACATGCTTAACAAGATAAGATCCCATGGCATTACAGGAACATACTAGAATGGATCGCTGACTGGCAGGAGCCAGAGAATGGAAATAAAGCCTTCCCCACCATTGAGCATATCTGCACCAAGCACTGTCACAGGAAATCCATCATCAGGGACTTCCACCTTCTAGGTCATGCTCTCTTCTCTTGCATATGATGACACATACGTACTTCAATTATACATTTAGCTTGAACTATACTGGCCATTGAAAAGCAGGGTTCTGCAGGCATCAGTACTGGGACTGCTTCTTTCATGTTACACATGGATGATGGAATTGATGGCTTTGTGGCTAAATTTGTGAATGATACAAAGATAGGTGGAGGGGCAGGTGCTGTTGAGAAAACAGGGAGTCTGCAGAATGACTTAGACAGATGTGAGAGTGGACAAAATGCATCGTGGAATACATAGAAACATAGAAAATAGGTGCAGGAGTAGGTCATTCGGTTCTTTGAGCCTGCACCGCCATTCAGTATGATCATGGCTGATCATCCAACTCAGAACCCTGTACCTGCTTTTTCTCCATACCCTCTGATCCCTTTAGCCACAAGGGCCATATCTAACTAATACAATGTTACATTGCAGGGAAGTGTGAGGTCATGTACTTTGGTAGAAGGAATAAAGGCATAGATTGTTTTCTAAACAGGAAGCAAGTTCAGAAATCAGAATGGCAAAGGGACTTGGGAGTCCTTGTGCAGAATTCCCTAAAGGTTAATTTGCAGTTTGAGTCAGTGGTGAGGAAGGCAATGCAATGTTAGAATTCATTTCAAGAGGACTAGAATATTAGAGCAAGGATGTAATGTTGAGGCATTATAAAGTATTGGGCAGACTGTACTTAGAGTTTTGGGCCCCTTATCTGAGAAAGGATGTGCTGGCATTGGAGAGAGTCCAGAGGAGGCTCACGAGAGTGATCCCGGGAATGTCTGGTTTAATGTATGAGGAGCCTTTGATGACTTCAGCACTGTAATCACTGGAGTTTACAAGAATGAGAGGGGATCTTATTTAAATATATTGAATATTGAAAGGCCTAAACAGAGAAGACACAAACAGGATGTTTCCTACAGTGGGTGGGTTTAGGACCAGAGGGCACAGCATCAAAATAGAGTGACACCCTTTTGGAAAAGGGTTGAAGAGGAATTTCTTTAGCCAGATGGTGGTGAATCTGTGGAATTCAAAGCTGTGTGTAGGTCCAGGTCATTGGGTATATTTAAAGCAGAGGCTGATAGAGGTTATGGGGAGAAGGCAGCAGAGTGAGGTTGAGAGAGATAATAAACCAGCTGTGATGGAATGGCAAAGCAGACTCGATGGCAAATGGGCTAATTCCGCTTCAACCTCTTATAGACTTTTTTCAGTCTGGGGTTAAATATTCGCAGATTCCTCATAAAGATTCTCATGGAGGAAGTATTTCATTAGCAGACCCATAATTACCCACTGAGCTGCTGCACTCACTCTGTGGGTGAGTTACTGGCGTGTTAATACCCGGCTGTCTGGAGCTTTGAAGGAAAACAGATGTGACATTCCACACTCTGCCAGATCTGAATGTTTTGAAAGACGTCGAAGTTGTGTGACCGAGAAAGGAACAGGTCCACAACATCAACACAAGAGGTTCTGCGGATGAATGATTCCAAAGAAGTCGAAGTTGTGTGACTGCGAGCCAGTCATGCTGCATCCATGGAGAGGAGTCGATATTTCAGGCTGAGACCCTTCACCAGATCGGGAAAAGAATGGGGAAGAAGCTAGAATGAGAAGATGGGGGAGGGTTGAGGGAAAGGTGGACAAGCTGGCAGGTGATAGGTGAGACCAAATGAGATGGGGGTGGTGCTTGGGTGGGGGGGGGTGGATGAAGTAAAAAACTGGGGGGTGATATGTGGAAAAGGCAAAGGGCTGAAGAAGGAGGAATTTGATAGGAAAAGGAGAGTGAAGATAGAAGAGGAGGAGGAGGAGGAGAACCTGAGGGAGGTAATGGATAGGTGAGGAGAAGAAAAGGGATGAGGGGGAGCCAGAATGGAGAAAGAAAGGAGTGACAATGTGGAGAAATTACAAGAAGTTAAATAAATCATTATGCCTTATACCTCCAATTTCAGGTAACTCACTCCCCTCTAACCTCTTTCTCAGCTTTCCTTACCCACCCTGATCCTCCTACACCAATCCTGAACCCCGTTATCCTGTTTTTTTCATTCTCCACAACACTATCACATTCCATCACATTCCATCACATTCCAGTGGATTCACTGCTCCCACTGGTCCCAACTGCCTTCTCCACCTCCTTCCCTCTGCTCAATGCTCCATTTTCCTATCCTGTTAGATCCCACTATCTGTGGCCCTTTGTCACCTCCCAGTCTCTGTCACTATCCCCACTCTCCCATCCTCACCTGGACCCACCCACCACCTCCCAGTCTCTGTCACTATCCCCACTCTCCCCTCCTCACCTGGACCCACCCATCACCTCCCAGTCTCTGTCACTATCCCCTCTCTCCCCCCCCTCACCTGGACCCACCCATCACCCCCCAGTCTCTGTCACTATCCCCACTCTCCCCTCCTCACCTGGATCCACCCATCACCTCTCAGTCTCTGTCACTATCCCCACTCTCCCCTCCTCCATCTGCCCATCACCCCTCCTCACCTGGATCCACCCATCACCTCCCAGTCTCCGTCACTATCCCCGCTCTCCCCTCCTCACCTGAATCCACCCATCACCTCCCAGTCTCTGTCACTATCCCCACTCTTCCCTCCTCACCTGGACCCACCCATCACCTCCCAGTCTCTGTCACAATCCCCACTCTCCCCTCCTCACCTGGACCCACGCATCACCTCTCAGTCTCTGTCACTATCCCCACTCTCCCCTCCTCACCTGGACCCACCCATCACCTCCCAGTGTCTGTCACTATCCCCACTCTCCCCTCCTCACCTGGACCCACCCATCACCTCCCAGTCTCTGTCACTATCCCCACTCTCCCCTCCTCACCTGGACCCACCCATCACCTCCCAGTCTCTGTCACTATCCCCACTCTCCCCTCCTCCATCTGCCCATCACTCCTCACCTGGCCCCACCCATCATCTCACGGCCTCTGTCACTATCCCCACTCTCCCCTCCTCACCTGGATCCACCAATCACCTCTCAGTCTGTCACTATCCCCACTCTCCCCTCCACACCTGGACTCACCCATCACCTCCCAGTCTCTGTCACTATCCCCACTCTCCCCTCCTCACCTGGACCCACCCATCACCTCCCAGTCTCTGTCACTATCCCCACTCTCCCCTCCTCACCTGGACCCACCCATCACCTCCCAGTCTCTGTCACAATCCCCTCTCTCCCCTCCTCACCTGGACCCACCCGTCACCTCCCAGCCTCTGTCACTATCTGCACTCTCCCCTCCTCACCTGGACCCACCCATCACCTCCCAGTCTCTGTCACTATCCCCACTCTCCCCTCCTCACCTGGACCCACCCATCACCTTCCAGTCTCTGTCACAATCCCCACTCTCCCCTCCTCACCTCGACCCACCCGTCACCTCCCAGCCTCTGTCACTATCCCCACTCTCCCCTCCTCACCTGGACCCACCCATCACCTCCCAGTCTCTGTCACTATCCCCACTCTCCCCTCCTCACCTGGACCCACCCATCACCTCCCAGTCTCTGTCACAATCCCCACTCTCCCCTCCTCACCTGGACACACCCGTCACCTCCCAGCCTCTGTCACTATCCGCACTCTCCCCTCCTCACCTGGACCCACCCATCACCTCCCAGTCTCTGTCACTATCCCCACTCTCCCCTCCTCCATCTGCCCATCACTCCTCACCTGGACCCACCCATCATCTCCCAGCCTCTGTCACTATCCCCACTCTCCCCTCCTCACCTGGACCCACCCATCACCTCCCAGTCTCTGTCACTATCCCCACTCTCCCCTCCTCACCTGGACCCACCCATCACCTCCCAGTCTCTGTCACAATCCCCTCTCTCCCCTCCTCACCTGGACCCACCCGTCACCTCCCAGCCTCTGTCACTATCCGCACTCTCCCCTCCTCCATCTGCCCATCACTCCTCACCTGGACCCACCCATCACCTCCCAGTCTCTGTCACTATCCCCACTCTCCCCTCCTCACCTGGACCCACCCATCACCTCCCAGTCTCTGTCACTATCCCCACTCTCCCCTCCTCACCTGGACCCACCCATCACCTCCCAGTCCCTGTCACTATCCCCACTCTCCCCTCCTCACCTGGATCCACCCATCACCTCCCAGTCTCCGTCACAATCCCCACTCTCCCCTCCTCCATCTGCCCATCACTCCTCACTTGGACCCACCCATCACCTCCCAGTCCCTGTCACTATCCCCACTCTCCCCTCCTCACCTGGATCCACCCATCACCTCCCAGTCTCTGTCACTATCCCCACTCTCCCCTCCTCCATCTGTCCATCACCCTCCTCACCTGGACCCACCCATCACCTCCCAGTCTCCGTCACAAACCCCACTCTCCCCTCCTCCATCTGCCCATCACTCCTCACCTGGACCCACCCATCACCTCCCATTCCCTGTCACTATCCCCCCTCTCCCCTCCTCACCTGGATCCACCCATCACCTCCCAGTCTCTGTCACAATCCCCACTCTCCCCTCCTCACCTGGACACACCCATCACCTCCCAGTCTCTGTCACTATCCCCACTCTCCCCTCCTCACCTGGACCCACCCATCACCTCCCAGTCTCTGTCACTATCCCCACTCTCCCCCCCTCACCTGGACCCACCCATCCCCTCCCAGTCTCTGTCACTATCCCCACTCTCCCCTCTTCCAGCTGTCCATCACCCCTCCTCACCTGGACCCACCCATCACCTCCCAGTCTCTGTCACTATCCCCACTCTCCCCTCCTCACCTGGACCCACACATCCCTCCCAGTCTCCGTCACAATCCCCACTCTCCCCTCCTCCATCTGCTCATCACTCCTCACCTGGACCCACCCATCACCTCCCATTCTCTGTCACTATCCCCACTCTCCCCTCCTCACCTGGACCCACCCATCACCTCCCAGTCTCTGTCACTATCCCCACTCTCCCCTCCTCACCTGGACTCACCCATCACCTCCCAGTCTCTGTTACTATCCCCACTCTCCCCTCCTCACCTGGACTCACCCATCACCTCCCAGTCTCTGTCACTATCCCCACTCTCCCCTCCTCACCTGGATCCACCCATCACCTCCCAGTCTCTGTTACTATCCCCACTCTCCCCTCCTCACCTGGACCCACCCATCACCTCCCAGTCTCTGTCATTATCCGTACTCTCCCCTCCTCACCTGGACTCACCCATCACCTCCCAGTCTCTGTCACTATCCCCACTCTCCCC
The DNA here is from genome assembly GCF_030144855.1 of Hypanus sabinus. Taxonomy (NCBI): domain Eukaryota; kingdom Metazoa; phylum Chordata; class Chondrichthyes; order Myliobatiformes; family Dasyatidae; genus Hypanus; species Hypanus sabinus. Next base: position 5,706,660 of record NC_082716.1, read on the forward strand.
TCCTCACCTGGATCCACCCATCACCTCCCAGTCTCTGTTACTATCCCCACTCTCCCCTCCTCACCTGGACCCACCCATCACCTCCCAGTCTCTGTCATTATCCCTACTCTCCCCTCCTCCATCTGTCCATCACTCCTCACCTGGATCCACCTATCACTTGGCAGCTTTTCCCACCCTTTCTCCTTAACTTGTTAAAAATGGCTATTCCCACTCTATATTTCAGTTTGATGATGTTGTCTGTCCTCCCCTCGCCCACAGACGCCGAGACACCCCAGCACCCCTGCTCTCTTGTATCTCTAGAGGAACTTCTCCTCACTCACCTGCTTCTTTTCATCTTCCTTTTCAATTTTTTCTGCTCTTTGTAGTTTTTTTGTTCCAAAGTAATTGAGTCGCTTCACCTCTTTCTCGAAGTAAGCTTCCACAATGGACTTCTGCAAAAGGCAGAGAGCATCAGTCTGACCGACCTCCATCCTTGTTAATTCACCACTGCAAACACCGTCGTTTATCAGGTGCTGTCCGTGAGGGGTCAGTACATTCTCCTCTGTGACTGCGTGGCTTTCCTCCCACATTCCAAAGGCACATGGGTCAGGGTTAGTCAGCTGTGGGCTGTTACGTTGGGGCTGGACGCTGGCAGGCTTCCTCAGAGTGCGCTGGTCATTGTGCAAACAATACATTTCACTGCACGTTCATTGTATGAGTGGGAAATAAAGGTCATCTGACTTCTCTACCTTTAGTCATGCTCCTGATCATAGAACAGAGAACAGCACCGGCCCTTCAGCTGTGTTGTGCTGACCTTAAGATCAATCTAACCTTTCGCTCCCACTTACTTACTGTCCATTATGCTGCTGGTATTTAGGGCAGCAACGAAGGTCCTCCATCTCTGGCGGTGTTCAGGGCTTCCTTCATCATGTCAGTAGCTTCCTCTCAGTTTTCACTCCTGTCAGCCATACAAGTCCCAGTGGAGACTCAGGAATATCATCGCACTCGGATGGAGAAGGATTCTTCATTGCTGTTTCCATCTCAATTTTGTTTGACCAGTCAGGGTTCTTATCTCTGAGCTGTACCCCAAACCTGTAGGACTGGCGGACCACTCTTAGTCTGCCCTCTACCCTTTGATCTTTTTGGCATGAATGTCCCTACCAACAGTCAGTGCATAAAGCCCTGACTCCAGCCAGCATTGTTCTCTGGGTCATTGAAGCAGGCAAGCCTCCAAACCCAACGACAAGCTTGTGGTCACCTTGGAGGTTCCTTCCCACATAACACTCCATTTCTCTCACCTCCAAGTGTCTTAAATGTCCCTGACATATCTGCCTCTAGGTACCACACCTAGGTTCTTTCTAGGTAATTTTCCTTTGTGAATAGAAACAGACAATCTGAGGCGATGAATTTGGTGTGAAGTGAAGCTACAATGGTGGATTGCACAAAATGGTGGAAGAGGATTGACATGTCAGGCGTCACTCCTTGCCTGACTGTTCAGCAGGCGGGGTGCGAAGACAAGCTGAATTTGTCTGCCAAGCCTTGAGTTCTGATGGGACAGAGTTGGTGAAGACCTGCTGGAGATGGGGCAGCGAAACAATCACATTACTCACCTCCTGGCTAAGTGGATGTCTCAGGGACCAGGGCACCTCCAGAATGTGCAGGGTTCCAAAGTCATCAGACACTGCCAGGAGATGCTGCTTCTCTGTTGAGATAAACACAGAACAGAGACACTGGAGATTCTGCAGATGCTGGAAATCCAGAACAACACACTCAAAATACTGGAGGAACTCAACAGCTCAGGCAGAATTAATGGAAATGAATATACAGTCAACGTTTCAGGCTGAGAAGGTGGGAAGAGGAGAAGCAGGACAAGCTAGAAAGGGTGAAGCCAGATAGTTGGGAAAGGCAGATGAAGCTGAGAAGTGGTAGGTGGAAAGGGTAAAGGAATTCACAATCAATCAGAAACAGCTGTTAAAAGATATTCTGGAACGGTCCACTAGTTGTGAGTTGTCATTGGCGTTTCCTTACAAGAGATTCTGCAGATGCTGGAAATCCAGAGCAACACACGCAAAATATGGAGAAACTCAGCAGGTCAGACAGATTCAATAGAAATAAATAAAAAGTTGACATTTCATATCGAGACCCTTCATCAGGACTGGAAAGGAAGATGGAAGAAGCCAGAATAAGAAGGTAGAGGGAGAGGGTGGATGAAGTGAGAAGCTGGGAGGTGATAGGAACTTGAACTTGAATTTGAGGGGAGCCAGCATGGAGAATGGGAAAAAAGAGAAGGGGGAGGGAGAAGAAATTACCAGAAGATAGAGAAATTGATGTCCCAGACAAAATATGAGATGTTGCTCCTCCAACCTGAAAATGGCCTCATTGTGGCAGTAGGGGAGGCCACAGAGCAAGGAACAAGAGAGCACCCTGTCTGTGCTAACCCTGATGCCTTATCCCTGCTGACTGTACACAGTTCACATCCCTCCACTCTCTGCCTGCTCGTGTACCTGTCTAAATGCCTGTTAGACATTCCCATCAAATGTGTCTCCACCACCGCCCCTTGAAACCTGTTCCAGGCATCCATCACCTTCTGTGTAAAAAGTACTTGCCTCATAAATCCCCTTTCAATTTTCCCCTCTTTGACCCCTGCCCTTCAGTTTTTGACATTTGTTCCTTGGGGAAAAGGCTCTGCTCCTACATTTTATGGTCTTACGACAAGCCTTTCACTGTACCGTTCAATTTACCTCGATACATGTGACAATAATAAACCAATGCCAATACATACCCTCAGCCATTGGTCACAGAGGAGGCCATTCAATCCCTCATGTCTGAGGCAGAATCTTGATAAAGCAAAAGAATGGTCAATGGAAATGGGAGAGGAGGAGGTCAATTGGCCCCTCTAGTCTTTTCTGTCTACCGATGAGATTGTACCATCAGTAAAATTTGGATGTCCTCTCCAGTCAATGGACATTCTCTACAAGGACAGAAGATCTTTTCCCCACAGTCTCAGTCACATAGAAGAAGGCCCTTTGGCCCATCAAGTCCATGCCAACAAACACCCACCCATTGACCCCAATCCCATTTCCCCTCCACCCCTCACCCATACGCTGGGGACAATTTGCAGAGGCTGATTAACCCACCAACCTTTTGGGATGTGGAAGAAAAGCAGAGCACCTGGGGGCAAACCCACTCTGTCACAGGGGGAACATGCAAACTCCACACAGACAGTGCCGAAGGTTAAGTGTATGGAGCAGCATATCACAAACATGAGAGATTCTGCAGGTGCTGGAAATCCAGAACAACACACACAAAATGCTGGAGGAACTCAGAGCCAGGCAGCATCAATGGAGGGGGATAAACAGTTGATGTTTCAGGCTCAGGCCCTTCATCAGAAATGGAAAGGAAGGGGGAAAATGCCAGAAAAAGGTTGGGGGGAAGGGAAGGGGGATAGCTAGGAAGCGATAGGTGAAGCCAGGTGGGTGGGAAAGGTAAAGGACTGGAGAGGAAGGCATCTGACAGGAGAGGAAAGTGGACCATAGGAGAATAGGAGGGAAGAGGGGACCAGGGGAGGTGATATGCAGGTGAGAAGAGGTGAGAGGCCAAAGTAGAAGGAAGGGTGAGGAAAAATTTATTTTACCAGAAGCAGAAATTGATATTCATGTTGGAGGCTACCCAGATGGAATGAAAGGTGTTACTCCTCCCCCCTCAGCATAGCCACAAGAGGAGATCATGGACCAACATGTTGGAACAGGAATGGGAATGGGAATGTTTGGCCATGGGGAAGTCGTGTCTGTGGCATAGGTACCGGATAAAGAGATTCCCCAACTTACAATGGGTCTCACCAATGTAGATGAGGCCACATTGGGAGCACCGGGGACCGGACACAGTAGATGACCACAGCAGATTCACAGGTGAAGTGTTGCCTCATCTGGAAGCCCTGAATGGAGGTAGGAGAGGAGGTGAATGGGCAGGTGGAGTACATGGAGTGAGAGTTAGTGTGACAAGGTTGAAATCTGATCAATTTAGTTATAAATAATTGTTGAAAATATATTTTTAAAAATAATTAAAATAATTTATTTAATGTGAATATCATTTCAAGTTGAGGAAAAGAAAGGATATTACTTTAAAAACATGCAACTGTATTTGGTTGAAAATTCTGAGTATCTATGGGCAAGGTATTCTCCAATAGTATTGAGCCCCGACTCTGCCATCGACCTGTAAGGGCTCGCATTCAATCTTCAGCATGCAACTGCCTGCCGGAGTGCCTGGGGAGGGGCAGTGCACGTCATACTCATTCACCGCAAAATGACCGATGCATGAACATTACAGAGTTTATGTTTCATTTGTCTCCCCTTTCCAGGGGCACCACATTAGCACCGAATTGGTGGGCTAAGCACCCATTCCCATCCTGTGTCCCTGTGACTGTGTACCGGCCAGTTTTCCACCCGGATACTCACGTGACACAATGCAAGGCTTCATGCAACTGATTGGGACAGATGAAATGTTCTGTGTCTGCAAGGGCTCGTGTGTCTTTTCCAGTAAATCCCAGATATCGATGTTGCCGTCTTCTTTGCCGATGATGAAGACGCCAGGTCTGGAGAGGGACCAGTGCCCCGTGGTGCAGCGCCTGTCCTGGCAGGCTGAGTGCAGGAGAGGCCCAACCTGTGACATATAAAAGGTGAGTTTGACTTATTATAGGATTTCAGAGCATGTATCTCTCCTCAGCATCTGTCGCTCCAGAGAAAACAATCCACGTTTGTCCAACCTCTCCTTACCATTCATGCCCTCAAGTCCAGGCAGCATCCTGGTGAAACTTCCCTGCACCCTCTCCATCCTTCCCGTAATGGGGTGACCAAAAATAAATTCAATCCCCCTAATCAAGATTTACACAGCTGACTTCCTGAGTCTCATACTCAGTTCCCTGACCAATAAAGGCGAACATGCCAGATGTCTTCTTCATGACACAACTGTGGACGCTGCCTGGATTAGAGAGCATGTCTAGTGAGCTTGGGCTTTTCTCTTTGGAGTGAAGGAGGATGAGAGAGCATCCCACAGATTCACAACTCTTTGGTTAAAAAAAATTCCTCCTTAACTCTGTTCTAAAAGGTCACCCATAAGTTTTGAGGCTGTGCCCTCTAGTTTTGGATACACCCACTATGGGAAACATCCTCTCCACATCGACCCTATCTAGTCCTTTCAACATTCGGTAGGTTTCAATGAGATCCCTACGCATTCTTCTAAACTCCAGTGAGTACAGGCCCAAAGCTGCCAAACACGCCCCATATGTTAACCCCTTAATTCCTGGAATTATTCTCGTGAACCTCCAGTGGAATCTCTCCAATGAAAACAAGTCATTTTTGAGATATGGATCCAAAACTGTTGACTCCAATTATGGCCTGACTAATGTCTTTAAAGCCTCAGCATTATCTCCTTGCTTTGATATTCAATTCCCCTTGAAATAAATGCTAACTTTCCAATTGTCTTCTTTAACACAGATTAAACCTGAAAATTAACCTTCTGGGAGCCTTGCATGAGGACTCCTGAGTTTCTCTACACCTCTGATTTTTGAACCTTCTCCCCATTTATATAATAATCCACACTATTGTTTCTTTTACCAAAATGCACTATCATACATTTCCCAACATTGTCTTCCATCTGCCACTTTTTTGCCCATTCTTCCAGTTTGTTGAAGTCCTGCTGCAATCGCATTGCTTCCTGAGCACTACCTACCCCTCCACCTATCTTCATATTGTCTGCAAACTTTGCCACAAAGCCATCAATTCCATTTTCTAAATCACTGACAAACAACATGAAAAGTAGCAGTTCCAATACTGACCCCTGAGGAACACCACTAGTCACTGGCAGCCAACCAGAAAAGGGCCCTTTTATTCCCACTCGCTGCCCCCTGCCTGTCAGCCATTCCGCTATCCAAGCCAGTGTCTGCCAATAATGGTTATGCATTCCCCTTACACGTGACCTCGCATAAAGACCCTACGGAGACACTGGTACACGACACGTGTGTGGGAATGGAATCACAGAGTACTGCAGCACAGTAACATGCCAAACTATTCTTCTGCTTAGTCCTATCGAACTGCAGCTGGACCAGAGCTGTCCATTTCCCTCCAATCCATGTACCTACCCAAACTGCTCTTAAATGTTAAAATCAAACCTGCATTCACCACTTCCATTGGCAGCTTGTTCCACACTCAAACCACCCTCAGAGTGAAGAAATTCCCCCTTAAGTTCCTCTTCAAGTATTTCACCTCTCACCCTTGACCTATGATCTCTAGTTCTGGTCTCAATTGGAAAAGGATTTTCTGTATTTACCCTATCAAATATATACTGTATAAGATCAGAACACCATAACCCACAGGAGCAGAATTAGGCCATTCAGCCCATTGAACCTGCTCCACCATTCCATCGTGGCTGATTTGTTATCCCTTTCAACCCCATTCTCCTGCCATCTCCCTGTAACCTGACTATTCAAAAACCTATTAACCTCCGCTTTAAGTACGCTCAGTGACATGGCCTCCACAGCCATCTCTGGCAATGACTTTCAATGGCTAAAGAAATTCCTCCTTATCTCAGTTCTGAAGGGACGCTCTCCAGAACTATTCCATAATCCAGCGTATACACTTCTATCAGATCTTCCCTCATTCTCCTACACTCTAGGGAATAAAAGTCCTATCCTATTCAACCTTTCCCTATAACTCAGGTCCTTAAGTTCTGGCAACATCCTTGTAAATTTTCTCTGCTCCCTTTCAATCTTAGTTACATCATTCCTGTAGGTAGGTGACCAGAACTGTACACAATTCTCACCAATGTCTTATACAGCTTTATCATAACAGCCCAACTCCTGTACGCTTTACATTGATTTATGAAGGCCAAAGTGCCAAAAGCTCTCTTTATGGCTCTATCTACCTGTGATGGCACTTCAAAGAATTATGGATCTGCATTCCCAGAAAAAAACCCTAATACATGATGGCTGAGTCCTGAAAGGAAGTCACAGTGATGAGGAGTTGAGGCATTGAGAAGTGAGAAGCATTTGGAGTGTGCAGAAAACATTTGAGATTGACTTTGAGACAGCGAGCAGCTACTCACAGTGGCACCTTCTTTCCAAACTGCAATTGTCCATCCTCCGACGGTTAGGATGATATCCCTGAAGAACGGTGATCTTTGCACAGTGTTCACAGGTCCGTCGTGAACAGCGTAGCAGTGGGTGGGGCTTGGAGCTGTAATGGGAACATATACCAGAAGCCATGTCAGATACCAAGAGACTGGAACAGGAGCATTCTGTCCTACCGGTCAGCATATACATGGAAAGGTTTACATTAATTCTTCAGCTGCCCACAGAGATGAGCACACAGCCCAGTCCAGCACGTAAACCAGCTCCTCTCCTATTGATTGTCTTCATATCCTGCTGCCTCAGGAACGCAGGACTCTCTCTCTCATTTTCCATTCTCACCTGCCCTGTTGGGCATCAGTCTATATACTCCCATTGAGTATAGAGGTTCATTGTACAGGACACCTGTGGGCTGCACTTGGAGTATTGTGTTCAGTTTTGGTCACCCTACAGTAGGGAAGATGTGATTAACTGGAAAGAGTGCAAAAAAGATTTACAGAAGATATTTCCAGGATCTGAGGATTGATTTATAGGGAGAGATTGGCCAGGCTAATACTTGCTAGTACCCATGTTGAAGCTGGCTGAATTTACAATCCTCTGCAAATGGCTAACACGAGTGGGCACAGTCTTAAGGTGGTTGGAAGTAGGTACAGAGGGTATGACAAGGGCAAGTTTTTTTTACGCAGAGAGTGGTGAGCGCGTGGAGTGGGCTGCCAGCGACGGTGGTGGAGGTGGATACAATAGGGTCTTTTAAGACTGCTGGATGGATGGAGCTTAGAAAAATAGAGGGTTATGGGTAACCCTAGGTAATTTCTCAAATAAGGACATGTTCGACACAGCTTTGTGGGCCGAAGGGCCTGTTCTGTGCTGTAGGTTTTCTATGTTTCTTTGTTAACTCCATCACAGTCACAACTCTCCCCCAGCTCTGAGGACACCTTCAGAAGGCAAGGCCCCAAGAAAGTGGCATTCATCACCCAAGACTCTCATTATTCAGAACATGCCCTCTTCTCATTGCTACCATCATGGAGGAGGCCCAGGAAACTGAAGACTCACTCTCAATGATTCAAAAACAGTTTCTTCCCCTCTGCCATTGGATTTCTGAACAATGAACCCATGTACACCAACTTACGACTTCTTTTTGTCAACATTATTCATTTAGATTGTGAATTATAATATTTTTTAGCATTGCACTAGACTGCTGCCGCAATACACCAAATTTCATGACATATGGCCGTGATTATCAACCTCATTCTGATCTAGGTTACAATTCTGATTCTACCTTTGACATTTTTGGTCAACATTCACGGTCCATATTAAGCAACTAATAAATAAAATGAAAAAAATGTGGATTTCAGTTGCATCTTTCACAGCGTCAGGCCGTCTTTCAGGTGCTTCAGAGCAGCCAAAGACCTCTCTTGGACACAGTTGTTGATCTGCAGAGAGCAGTTTGCGACCAGTCACCACACACCACTCCCATCTGCACATTCCACCAGAATCAAAGACAGCTTCTATCTCACTGTTATAAGACCATTAGACTATTTAGACATTGGAGCAGATTAACAGAATTATTGAATGGCCCCCTGATACAATTAGATGGACTCTTGACCTCAGTTGATGTTAAACACAAGAGATTTGGCAGGTGGTGGAAATCCAGAACAACACACACAAAATTCTGAAGGAACTCAACAGTAAAGACAGCATCTATGGAAATGAATAAATTGTCGACAATTCAGGCATCATGCCCTTCTTCACAACTGGAAAAGAAGGGTGAATAAGGCAGAATAAAAGGTAGGGGAGGGGAAGGAGGACTACTAGAAGGTGATAAGTGAAACCAGATGGATGGGAAAGGTTAAGAGCTGGAGAAGAAGGAATCTGACAGGAGAGGAGAAGAGAGTGGGCCAGGGGAGAAAGGCAAGGAGGAGCGATATCAGGAGAGAAGCAACAGGCAGATGAGGAGAAAAGGTAAGAGGCCAGAGTGGGACTAGAAGAAAAAAGAAGGGGGAGGGAAAAATTACTGGAAGAAATTGATGTTCATGCCATCAGGTTGGAGGTTACCCAGATGGAATACAAGGTGTTGTTTCTCCACCCTGAGAGTGGCCTCTTCATGGCAGAAGAGGCCATGGACTGACATGTTGGAACGGGAATGGGGATAGGAATTAAAATGGTTGGCCACCAGGAAATACTTCTTTTGACAGATCGAGTTGAGATGACCCAACTTACGTCAGGTTTCACCAGTGTAGTAGAGGCTGCTTTGGGAAAATTGGGTAAAATAGATGACCTCAACAGATTCACAGGTGAAGTGCTGCCTCACCTGGAAGAACTGTTTGGAGGTGAGGGAGGAGGTAAATGGGCATATGTCACTTGCAGGGTTATATGCCAGGAAGGAAATTAGTGGGGAGCAGTGAAAGGACAAACAGATTACAGAGAGACCGATCCCTGCAGAAACAGAGAGTGAGGAGGGATGGAGATGAAGATGTGTTTGGCAGTAGGATCCCACTGAAGATGGCAGAAGTAGCAGAGAATGATGTGTGGATGTGTTAAGATGGCAGGAAGATTTCTCCAGCATTTTGTGTGTGTCGCTCTGGATTTCCAGCATCTGCAGCATCTGTTACGTTTATTGCGTTACCAACAATATTCACTGGACAACCACTGTGCAGGATACAAAAAAAACCTCCCATTACCCTGCTTCTAGAGGCACAGTTCGTCTTGTATAAACATCACTTCCAATACACAAGCTGTTTCATGCATGGGTTAGATTTATTTAATTTGAAGTGAACAGTGGAAAGACATATATCTTGAAATAGCCATATCTGTGAGTCTAAAGTTACTGGCAAACATTTAATTGATATATCTTGAAGGAAGTATTACGCTGCGTCAAAGTTTACTCTTGTTTACTCAGCATAGTTATGGAGTGATGTATATGTGTGAGAATGGTTGTATTAACAGCAGTTGTCAGAATTATTCGTGTATTCAGGTGTGCAATAATTCTGTATTGAATTTAATATATATATACAATCTCATATATATATGAGATTGAGAGGGGATCTGATTGAAACGTTTAAGATAATTAAAGGATTTGATAGGATTGAGGCAGGAAATATGTTCCAGATGTTGGGAGAGTCCAGTACCAGAGGGCATGGATTGAGAATAAGAGGTCAGTTATTTAAAACAGAGTTGAGGAAGAACTTCTTCTCCCAGAGAGTTGTGGAGGTGTGGAATGCACTGCCTCGGAAGACGGTGGAGGCCAATTCTCTGGATGCTTTCAAGAAGGAGCTAGATAGATATCTGATGGATAGGGGAATCAAGCGATATGGGGACAAGGCAGGGACTGGGTATTGATAGTGAATGATCAGCCATGATCTCAGAATGGCGGTGCAGACTCGAGGGGCCGAATGGTCTACTTCTGCACCTATTGTCTATTGTCTACTTTACTTAACTGTCTGCAGTTTAATACAAAAGAGAACTCGTTTAAAACCCTGAAGAAAGCTTCCATCGCAGGTGATTTTTCAGTTGTTTAGCCCGTTGCAGAGCTGTGTACATATACACAGTGAGAAAGTGGTTCACTTACTGGTCATTTTCCCAGTGTCCATGTCCTTCTCCACTTGCCAGTCTACATAAGTAACTTCTCCATCCTGGTTAAAAAGCACAAAACAATGCCATCAAGGACATATATTTATCTCTCTCTATATACATAGATGGACGGAGCGGACTTGGAGCGAGGGCCCGAAGGTCAGCGACACTCGGAGGAGGTCAACAGTGAATGATTGGCTTATCAGTGAGCTCCAGTATTGCTCATTAGACTGCACTATGCGTAATGGAAGAATTCGTTGGTATGAACATCGAATTCTCCAACTTCCGGTAATTCCCTCCCTCTCCCTTCCCCCATCCACTGCCTCCTCTTCCAGCTGCCTATCACCTCTCTCATGATCCTGTCTTCTACTACACATAGTGGTTTCCCCTTACATTCCTTCTTCACCTCTCCTGCCTATTCCCACCCTGCTTCCCCTTCCCCCCCCCTCCGATCTTTCCTCTGATTGGTTTTTCATCTGGCACATTCCACCCTCCTCCCACCTTCTTTATAGGGCCCCTGCCCCCTCCCTCTTGAGTCCTGACAAAGGGTCTCGGCCTGAAACGTTGACTGCTCGTTTCCACGGATGCTGCCCGACCTGCTCAGTTCCTCCAGCATGTTTGTATGTGTTGAGTTCCTCCAGTGTTTTGTGTGTGTTGCTTCTGATATTTCATCAGGAGTTTGAAGAGCATTGGTATGTCACCAAAGACATCCACAAATTTCTACAGATGTACCGTGGAGAGCATTCTGACCGGCTACACCAGCATCTGGTATGGAGGGGTGGGGGCACTGCACAGGATTGAAATAAGCTGCAGAGAGTTCTGAACTCAGTCAGCTCCATCGTGGGAACCAGCTTCTCCAGCACCCAGGACAGCTTCATGGAGCGAGGCCTCAAAAGGGCAGCGTCAATCATTAAGGACCCCTATCAGCCAGGTCACGCCTTGTTCTTATTGTTACCATCAGAAAGGAAATGTTGTCATTGGAGAGAGTATACAGGACATTCACGAGGATTATTCCGGGAATGAAGGGGTTAACATATGAGGAGCTTTAGGCCTTTACTCACTGGAATTTAGAAGAATGTGGGGGGGATCTCATTGAAACCTACCGAATGTTGAAAGGACTGGATAGGGTGGATGTGGAGAGGATGTTCCTTCTCATGGGGGTATCCAGAACTAGAGGGCACAGCCTCGAAGCTGAGGGGTGACCCTTTTAGAACAGAGCTAAGGAGGAATCTTTTTTAAGCCAGGGAGTAGTGAATTTGTGGAATGTTCTGTCACAGACTGCAGTGGAGGCCAAGTCTGTGCGTACATTTAAGACAGAAGCTGATCGTTGCCCGATAGGTCTGAACATCAGAGGACATGGTGAGAAGGCAGGTGTGTGGGGTTGAGTGAGATCTGGGATCAACCATGATGAAATAGCAGAGCAGACTTGATGGGCTGAATGGCCTAATTCTGCTCCTATATCTCATGGAGGTACAGGAGTGTGAAGGCACACACTCAGTGATTAAGGAACAGCTTCTTCCGCTCTGCCGTCAGGTTTTGGAATGGACATTGAACATTTCTCTCTTTGTCAGCTACTTATTAACACCGAGCTCCACAGTTCCAGACAATCACTGCAGAGACATTGTACAATCCGTTACCCGATGATTGTATTACCCTACTGCCACCCTGAAGCAACGTGGATAACCTCCCTCACCCCAACACTGACTGATTTAACAAGCAACAGACTCACTTCCAAGGACCCTACAACTCATTTTCTCAGCATTATCTATTTGCAATTTGTCTTTTGTACATCGGTTGTTTGTCGGTCTTTATTTACATATAGTTTTTCATAAATTTTTCTGTATGACTTTACTTTCCTGTGAATACCTGCAAGTCTTAAGGAAATATATGGTGACAGATCTGTACTGCGCTCTGCAGTCTGTGAGAGGATTCCGGGTGGCCAAGGCAGTGTGCACGCACCTCGTAGTGGGCAGGCTGAGGATGGCGCACAAACAATGCTTGGCTCCATTTCACCAAGTTAAAACTCCAACTGTTCGTCGATGAAAGCGATGAGAGAGCTTGAAACATCAAAGCAAGTGCAGAGGGTGAGCACTGGCTGCCGATCTTGGTCACTTCTGTGTCCGTCGCTTCACCCACAGAGTGTTTTCCAGGATTTTTCTGCTTTTCGGATGTGAACATTGGACGATAAGCTCTTTTTTTCAGTCTCATAGCTTTCATATGTGTTTTTTTTAACCAAATCTCTTTTTTTTGTGCAGGGAGAGTGGTATCGGGGTTATTGTGCCTGATCTGTTTTGTTTGTTCTTTTGTGTGAGAAGTGGGATTTGGGGGCCGATGTTCTCGTTAATTATTTTTGCAGCGAGGTGTGATCTGGGCATTGATGATCGCGCTGCCTTTCTTTTCTTTCTTGGTTTCATGTACCCAGAGAACTGAAGAATTTCAGAGTTGTGAACTTTGATAATAAATGAACTTTTGAAACTTAGATAATAAATTTAATTTGAAGTAGGGATTGGTGCTGCGCCCATTGTTTTTGTCATCTATATCAATTATCTGGATGATAATGTGGGTAGTTGGGTCACCAAATGTGCAGATGACACCAAGATTGGGGATGCAGTGGACAGTGAGGAAGGCTATCATGGTTTGAAGCAGGATCTGTACCACTTCGAAAAATGGGCTGAAAATGGAATTTAACGCAGACAAGTGTGAAGTGTTGTACTTCAGTAAGACCAACAAGGTTAGGACTTGCACAGTGAATGGTAGGGCATTGAGAAGTGTGGTAAAACGAAGGGCTCTGGGAACACGTCCGATAACTTGTTGAAAGGGGTGTCACAGGTAGATAGGGTGTAAAGAAAACTTTTGGCACATTGGCCTTCATAAATCAAATTATTGAGTACAGGAGATGGGATGTTATGTTGAAGTTGTATAAGACATTAGTGAGGCCTAAATTAGAGTATTGTGTGCAGTTTTGGTCACCTACATACAGGAAAGATGTAAATAAGGTCAAGAGAGTGCAGAGAAAATTTACAAGGATGTTGCCAGGTCTGGAGGATCTGAATTATAAGGAAAGGTTGACTAAATTAGAACTTTATTCCCTTGAACATAGAAGATTGAGAGGAGATTTGATAGAGGTATACAAAATTATGATGGGTATAGATATAGAAAATGCAAGAAAGCTTTTCCCACTGAGTTCGGGTGGGTCATGGGTTAGTGGTAAAGGTAGAAAGCTTATGCAGAACATGAGGGGAACTTCTTTCACTCAGAGGATTGTTAGAATGTGGAGTGAGCTGCCAGCTGCCAGTGGTCCATGTCAGCTTGATTTCTCCATTTAAGAGAAGTTTGGACAGGTACATGGATGGGAGAGGTATGGAGGGCTATGGTCCTGGTGAAGGTCAATGGGAGCAGGCAGAGTTTGGCACAGACTAGATGGGCCTGTTGCTATGCTGGAATTTTCTATGAGTCTCTGACAGATTTTGAGAGGTCCCTCTCATCAGCCACCATCATCCCTTTTGTCATTTATCTATCAAAGTTCAAAGTAAGCCAGTGAGGGTAGGAATAGGATGATTTGTCCGATGAATTGAAAGTGAATGAATGACTGGGATTTGTAGTTAAATGTCATTTTAATTTTGCTGGAGCCGTTGCTGCATTTGTAATTTATTTGCCACAGACTAGGCACAGTGGAGTAGGGGCTAATATAATATAAAAAAGAGCTGCATAATAAATAGCTAAACAAGAAAACTGCAAAAAATACAAACACTCCACAATACAATTCACTTCTAACCTACACAATCCACTTCTTACAACATTGACAACAACAGCAAAGTGGCAGACCAGCAGATGCATCGCAGCACATAAAAGATCCTTATTTAAAAATTTCCCTCCAATTTTCTACTACACCAGTAGAGTTTGTTCGCTCCAGTAAGTCAGTTGGCAGAGGTGAAGGGGAAATTGGGAGAGGTAATTCATGAGAGAGACGCTGATGTCACAGCCCAAGCTGTGTGAGACCATTCAATGCTCAGACAACGCACTTCACATTCCTCATCAGCCTACCGTCATCCCCTCCGTGCACTACATCCCTCACCAATGATCAGCCTACCGCCCTCCCCACCGTGCACTACATCCCTCACCAATGATCAGCCTACCGTCCTCCCCACCGTGCACTACATCCCTCACCAATGATCAGCCTACCGCCCTCCCCACCGTGCACTACATCCCTCACCAATGATCAGCCTACCGTCCTCCCCACCGTGCACTACATCGCTCACCAATGATCAGCCTACCGTCCGCCCCTCCGTGCACTACATCGCTCACCAATGATCAGCCTACCGTCCGCCCCTCCATACACTACATCGCTCACCAATGATCAGCCTACCGTCCGCCCCTCCGTGCACTACATCGCTCACCAATGATCAGCCTACCGTCCGCCCCTCCGTGCACTACATCACTCACCAATGATCAGCCTACCATCATCCCCTCCGTGCACTACATCACTCACCAATGATCAGCCTACCGCCCTCCCCTCCGTGCACTACATCGCTCACCAATGATCAGCCTACCGTCCTCCCCTCCGTGCACTACATCGCTCACCAATGATCAGCCTACCGTCCTCCCCTCCGTGCACTACATCGCTCACCAATGATCAGCCTACCATCATCCCCTCCGTGCACTACATCGCTCACCAATGATCAGCCTACCATCATCCCCTCCGTGCACTACATCGCTCACCAATGATCAGCCTACCATCATCCCCTCCGTGCACTACATCGCTCACCAATGATCAGCCTACCATCATCCCCTCCGTGCACTACATCACTCACCAATGATCAGCCTACCATCATCCCCTCCGTGCACTACATCACTCACCAATGATCAGCCTACCATCATCCCCTCCGTGCATAACATCACTCACCAATGATCAGCCTACCATCATCCCCTCCGTGCACTACATCACTCACCAATGATCAGCCTACCGCCCTCCCCTCCGTGCACTACATCACTCACCAATGATCAGCCTACCGCCCTCCCCTCCGTGCACTACATCACTCACCAATGATCAGCCTACCATCATCCCCTCCGTGCACTACATCACTCACCAATGATCAGCCTACCGCCCTCCCCTCCGTGCACTACATCACTCACCAATGATCAGCCTACCATCATCCCCTCCGTGCACTACATCACTCACCAATGATCAGCCTACCGTCATCCCCTCCGTGCACTACATCACTCACCAATGATCAGCCTACCATCATCCCCTCCGTGCACTACATCACTCACCAATGATCAGCCTACCGTCATCCCCTCCGTGCACTACATCACTCACCAATGATCAGCCTACCGTCATCCCCTCCGTGCACTACATCACTCACCAATGATCAGCCTACCATCATCCCCTCCGTGCACTACATCACTCACCAATGATCAGCCTACCATCATCCCCTCTGTGCACTACATCACTCACCAATGTGTGAGGCTGCAGCCTCTTTTTGCATATTTGCGTGGGCTGCTTCTCGCCTTCTGGCTGCATTTTAGTCCCACCCTGTTTATATATGGTCATCCAGTAAGGAAGGAGGCATGGAGGGATGAGGATGTCCTAGTCAACTTGCTCCTGGGGCTGGCGAAATCCGCCATCCGTGGGTCTTGGAAACGGGTGGCGGGAGGATCTCCCCGGGCAGACTGCCTGGCGATGTTTAGGGGGTATGTTCGTGCCCGGGTAACTATTGAAAAGGAACACGCGCAGTCCACAACGGCCTTGGAGGAGTTTCGAGACGGTTGGGCTCCGCGGGGTGTAAATGCCATCGTAGATAGGGATGGCAACATTCTGGTGTAATGTCTATTGTCTATTTGTAGTGCAGTAATTGTGTTTGCCACTGTTTTGTATATATTGTATAGCACCGAAATTTGTAATAAAGGATTTTGTAATAAAAAAAAAGATCAGCCTACCGTCATCCCCTCCGTGCACTACATCGCTCACCAATGATCAGCCTACCGTCCTCCCCTCCGTGCACTGTTTTATTATTATTATTATTATTATTATTATGACAAAAATGTTTACCTGGCCCAACTTGTGTCCAATAGCAACAAAGACCTGATTGACTTACCTCAGTACCGATGAAGAGGAAGGTGTTGATGTCTGTCAGGATGGTCAGATCTCTGGCTGAAGGAACATTCTTGCTGCTGTACTCTGTGTTTTCCCCTTTTTCTTTTAGGAGGTGAAGTTGGGACTTCTCTATAGGGAGGACAACCATCCATCACTATTGACGTCACAGAATTTTCATTGGAAACACTAGTGATTAAAATGTGGTTTTTAGAATGAGAACTGCCAAAACTCAAAATTCCAAATTCTGCACAATCCGATTTGCATCCACTGTGACAACAGGAGTTAGTCGGCCTTGCAGCTGGCTGTGGAATGATAGTGGACAAGTCCTGATCTGTAGACATTTCAGAACGTCTCCTGGATGCGATCAGTAAATATATTTACATGGGATTGCTGAGTTCCACAGATAATTTTGGAATTGGAAATGGTTTATTATTGTCACCTGTGCCGAGGTTGAGTGAAAAGCTCGTCTTGCATACTGTTGATACAGTTCAGATCATTACAGAGTGCACTGTGGTAGAAAAAGGTAAAACAATAGCAGAATGCAAAACAATGTGTAACAGTTACAGGGAAAGAGCAGCACAGACAGACAATAAGATGCAAGATCATATCGAGGTAGAGTTTGAGGCCAAGAGTCCACCTTATCATACTAAAGGTCCATTCAAGAGTCCTAGAGCCTGGTGGTACGTGCTTTCAGGTTTTTGTATCTTCTGCTTGATGGAGAGGGGAGAAGAGAGGATGTCTGGGCTGGGTGAGGTCTTTGATTATCCTGGGTGCTTTACTGAGGGGGCATGAAACCCATGGAGGGGAGGTTGGTTTCTCTGATATTCTGAGCTGTGTCCACAACTCTCCGCAGTTTCTTACAATCACGCATTGATAGAATGCAAATGAAGCTGTTTGTCTATGGGCCAAACATGGCAGATGGGATTAGTTTGCTGAGCAACAGAGTCAGCATGGACCATTCGGGCTGAAGGGCCTGTTTCTGTGCTGTGTGACTCTACGATTGTAACATTACAGCACAGGAACAGGTTTGCCAGCCCACAAGGTCTGCATTGATCACAATGCCACAGTAAAACTAAATCTCTTTTGACTCACAAATCCATATCCCTCCATTTTCTGAATACTCTAGTGTCTGACTAACAGTCTCTTGCATGTCCCTATCGTATCTGCTTCCACCACCATCCCTTGTGGTCTCTCCCAGGCAATCACCTCTCTGTGTTGAGAAAAATATGTTCAATGCTTCTACTTGAACTATTGAGTTCAGTTCTGGTTGCCTCATTATAGGAAAGATGTGGAAGCTTTAGAGAGGGTGCAGAGGAGATTTACCAGTATGCTGCCTAGATTAGAGAGCATGTCTTATGAGGAAAGGTTGAGTAAGCTGTGATTTTTCTCTCTGGAGTGAAGAAGAATGAGAGATGACTTGCTAGAGGTGTATAAGATGATCAGAGGCATAGATCGAGTGGACAGCCAGAGTCTTTTTCCCAGGAAATGGCTAATAAAAGGGGACATAATTTTAATGTGATTAGGGGACAGTATGGGGAGGATGCCAGAGGCAGGTATTTTTATGCACACAGAGTGGTGGGTGTGGGGCATGCTACCAAGGGTGGTGGTAGATTCGGGAGATTTAAGAGATTCTTAAATTGGCACATGGATGAAAGATGGTAGGCTACGTGAAAGGGAAGGGCTAGAACTGTGCTGTAATGTTCTATGATGTGTATATGGAGTCTTTTCCCCTCAGGTTGGGTGAGACTAGAACTGGAGGTCACAGGTTTAGGTGAAAGGTGAAATATTTAAGGGACATCTGAGGGGGATCTTCTTCAGGGTTTGATTCCTGAGGTTTGTATGTTACCTCCGTGAGATTGTGTGTTTTCTCCGGGTGCTCCAGATTCTCCCACTATACCAAAGATGTACTGGTTAGTCGGTTAATTGGTGACATGGGTGTAATTGGGCGGGGTGGGTTCCAAGGGTCAGAAGGGCCTGTTACCATCCTGTATCTCTAAATATAATAAAAATAAAAGAAAACATAAACTAAATAGCTTGCTAGGATAATAATTAGTTGAGATGGTTTGTATAGAGAAAATTTAACATTTCTGAAACAAGTTCTTCCCCTCCACCATCAGATTTCTGAAAGGTCCGTGAACCCACGAACACTACCTCAATTCCTGCCATCGTCTGTAAGGTGTTTGTACGTTGCCCCCGTGACTACACGGGTTTCCCCTGGGTGCTCTGGGTTCCACCCACATTCCAAAGATGTATGGGTTAGGATTAGTAAATTGTGAGCTTGCTGTGTTGCCGCCAGAGGCGTGGTGATGCTGGTGGGCTGACCCCAGTGTATCCTTGGACTGTGTAGCCATTGACATAAATTATGCGTTTCACGGTATGTTTCGACATATGTGTGAAATAAAGCTAATCTTTTTTTAATTACCCTCTGTGATCATTCCTGGTATCTGTCAAAAGCAGTGCGGCAAGAACCAAAACGTATTCCCTCTGATATAATACTCTCGTCACACAGAGACCTTACTTTAAACTCGCGGGGTGGGAGATAAAACCATACCGTTTATCCTGTCAGTGCATTTCTCTCTCATGCTTATTCGTATCGGGCTGTATTCCCCATTGCCTTCGATCCGAGGTAGTGACACCTGTGCAGAAGCAGGAAGAGAGAGATGTCAGACAATCACGGAATGTGTACTCAGCCCAAAACGTCACGGGCATGTACTCCCCACCATTGGTAATATCTGTATTGGAATTATTTAATATTGATATAACCGTGGACACCACGATTAGCACGATGCTATTACAGCTCAGGGCATCGGAGTTCAGAGTTCATTTCCAGCACTGTAAGCAGTTTGTACATCCTCTCCATAAATCCGTACTCCTCTCGGTGCTCTAGTTTCCTCCCACACCCCAAAAACGGACTGGTTAGTAGATTAACTGTAAATTTCCTGTGATTAGACTAGGGTTAAATAGGTGGCTTGCTGGGTCTGAAGGGCTTGTTCCATGCTGTACCTCTAAGTAAGCAAACAAACAAATAAATAATAAATAATAAACATCACAGGGTCGTCCCTCCCCACCATCAGTTGTGTCTGTAGGAGGCATTGCCTCAAGATTGCAACATTCGTCATCGAAGATCCACATGATCTGCTCCACACCATCCAACATCAGGCAGGAGGTACAGAAGCCTGAAGTCTCACACAACCATGTTCAGGAACAGCTACTTCCATTCAACCATTTGGTCTTTGAACCTGCCAGCACAACCCTAATCTCTGGCGTTTAGCAACACTATGCACGTGGTAGTGTAGGACTGAGTGTAACACTATTACAGCAGCAACCCATGTTCAATTCATTCTGCTGTCTGAAAGGAAATTGCACATTCTCCATAATCAATCTTAAATTCTTTTAAGGAATTTAGCAGGAAAGTTGACAAAGAGAAGCCAGTGGATGGCACCTACATGGACCTTTGAAAAGGCTGGTCAAGAACACAGAACAGTACAGCACAGGAACAGGCCATTCGGCCCACAATATTGTGCTGAACCAGCTAAAAAGCAAATCAAAAACACCCAAACACTGATCCCTCCTACCTACACCATGTCCCTGTCCCTTCATCTGCCTCACGTCCATGTGCCTATCCAACGTCTCTTAAAAGCCTCTAATGTATTTGCCTCTGCCACCGTACCAGGCAGCACATCCCAGGTGTCCACCATTCTCTGAGTAAAAAACTTGCCCCTCTCATCTCCTTGGAACCTACCCCTTCTCACCTTCAATGCATGCCCTCTGGTATTAGACATTTCATCCCTGGGAAAAGATACTCCCTGTCCATTCTATGTCTGCCTCTCATGATCTGGTAAACCTCTATCAGATTTTTCTTCAGCCTCCAGCGCTCCAGAGAAAACAACACGGGTTTATCCGGCCTCTTGTGATAACACATGCCCTCTAAACCAGGCAACATCTCTTCTGCATCCTCTCAAAAGCCTCAAATTCCTTCCTATAGTGGGGTGACCAGAACGGTAAACAATACTCCAGATGTGGCCTTAAGCAGAGTTCTATAAAGTTGGATCATAACCTCATGGCTTTTGAGGTACCATAGGGATCGGGGTTGGGCCTGATACTGTTTGTCATTTTTATCAATGATCTGGATGATAATGTGGTAAACTGCATCAGCAAATTTGTGGATGACACCAAGATTGGGAGTGTAGTGGACAGACAGGAAGACTATCTAAACTTGCAGCAGAAACTGGATCAGCTGGAAAAATAGGCTGAAAATTGGCAGATGGAATCTAATGCAGACAAATGCAAGGGTTTGCACTTTGGTAGGACCAACCAGGGTGAGCCTTACACAGTGAATGGTAGGGCACTGAAGAGTGAGATAGAACAGGGATCTGGAAATACAGATCTATAATTCCTTGAAAATGGCACCAGAAGTAGACCGCATGGTAAAGAAAACTTCTGACACCTTGGCATTCGTAAATTGTGTTGAGTATAGGAGTTGGGATGTTGTGTTGAAGTTGTTTAAGATGTTGGAGAGGCCCGCTTTGGAGCATTGTGTGCAGTTCTGGTCACCTACCAACAGGAAATGTCAATTGCTGACAGTAAAAAGCCAGAACTACCCCCAGAGGTCTTACTCTTCACTGCGGATGGGACACATTGACCCTACCTGATGCATCGGCTTCCAGTGGAGATCCAGATGCTTGAAGGTGTTGGGAACTCCCTTGGGATTCTGGAGTTCCTTCTCGATTTTCCGTTTCTGTTGCATTGAATGGACAGTAGATTTTGTACGTCGTATATCCCAGAATAGAATGGCGCTGCGGAGAGGGAATAAGGATTCCAACTATACAGTGAGGCTGCTTCTCAAAGAGGTCACTATAGTGATAGATCAGAATTCCCACTGGTGAAATTCTGGGAATGGTAGAGAGAGTTTATCTTTTGATCCAACCAGCAGATTCCTGACTTCTACAGAATGGTCTTTCAACTCATTCTGAAGTGAATAAGATCCAACACAGTCATACAGTGAGAAAGCATAGAAACAGGTCATTCTGTCCAACCGATCCATGCTGATCGTGCTGCCCAGCAAGTGAGTCCCATCTTCCCATGCCTGGTCCATAGCCCTTCAAACTTACACTGGCTCTGTGGTTCTCTAAATGGCTTTTAAATGGTGTTAATATGTCCAGTATTTCTGGCAGCTTATTCTAAATATGTGCCACCCTTTGAGCGAAGAAGCTGCCCCTGATGTCCTTCTCATTTTAAACCCCTGCCCTATTGTTGATAGTACCCCCTCCCTGGGGAGAAAGGACTACATGCTTTCACACTCTCATGGTCTGATATACTGCATCTCCAACAGGACACTCCTTAATCCACATTCCACGGAATAAAGTCCTAGCCTACACGATCACTCTTTGTAGCTCAGGCCCCCAAGTCTAGGCCACATCCTGCTTAATCTTTTCTGGACAAGTTCTAGTGTATAAACATCTTTCCTACAACTGGCTGCCTGGGGAGGTGGGAGAGGCAGATGGATTACAGGTTTTTAAGAGACATTTGGATTGACACATTACTGGGAGGAAAATGGAAGGATAGGCAGAAGTGATTAGTTGAGTTGGCCATTTGATTACTAATTTAATTGGTTCAACACAACATTGTGGGCCAAAGGCCCTGTACCTACTCTCTACTGTTCCAATCAGGATGGGGAAATTAGGAGAAGGTCCTAGAGAAAGATAGGCAGAGAGGGTTTTGTAATGGACACCGGAGTGGGTCAAGGCACTTTTGCTGGTGGCTGGGAGACAACAGGAGAGGAGATGGCCAAGGACGCTCCCTGCTGCACAAGGTGCTTTGTGCAGATGAATGGCCTCAAGGAGGAAGGACCAATAAACCCATGGGGGAGCCCATTTGTTCAAGATGAAGTTTGAATGACATTCAGAAGGTGGGTCCAGCGCATGAATTAAAGACAACTTCAAGATGAGCAAACATGAGGAAATCTGCAGATGCTAGAAATTCAAGCAACACAGACAAAATGCTGGTGGAACACAGCAGGCTAGGCAGCATCTATAGGGAGAAGCGCTGTCGACGTTTCGAGCCGAGACCCTTCGTCAGGACTAACTGAAAGGAAAGATAGTAAGAGATTTGAAAGTAGGAGGGGGAGGGGGAAATGCAAAATGATTGGCAAAAGGGATACAGAGCTGGAGAAGGGAAAGGATCATGGGACGGGAGGCCTAGGGAGAAAGACAGGGGGAGGGGAGCACCAGAGGGAGATGGAGAACAGGCAGAGTGATGGGCAGAGAGTGAAAGAAAAAAAAGCAAGAATCGGAAAAAACTAAATATGTCAGGGATGGGGTAAGAAGGGGAGGAGGGGCATTAACGGAAGTTAGAGAAGTCAATGTTCATGCCATCAGGTTGGAGGCTACCCAGCCGGTATATAAGGTGTTGTTCCCCCAACCTGAGTGTGGCTTCATCTTGACAGTTGAGGAGGCCGTGGATAGACATATCAGAATGGGAATGGGACGTGGAATTAAAATGTGTGGCCACTGGGAGATCTTGCTTTCTCCGGTGGACAGAACGTAGGTGTTCAGCAAAACAGTCTCCCAGTCTGCCACGGGTCTCACCAATATATAAAAGGCCACACCGGGAGCACCGGACACAGTATACCACACCAGCCGACTCACAGGTGAAGTGTCACCTCACCTGGAAGGACTGTCTGGGGCCCCGAATGGTGGTGAGGGAGGAAGTGTAAGGGCAGGTGTAGCACTTGTTCCGTTTACAAGGATAAGTGCCAGGAGGGGAAGGGATGGGGGGGGGAACGAGCGGACAAGGGAGTCGCATAGGGACTCCCAGTGGCCACACATTTTAATTCCACGTCCCATTCCCATTCTGATGTAGGGAGTTCGAGAAAGATGGCTTTCTCACCTCAGGGTCCATTGACTTGATAGTGAGGGGCTAACCAGCCAAGTTTCTAGAGGCATGTTTCATTGTGGGAACTCATCTCTGATCTGATTCGCTAATGCTGTGTATTTGCTGAAGGTAATGATGAAGTGGTTAGTGTGCTTAAGCCTGTGTTTAAACTAGTGCTGGGAAAGTGATTAAGATACTTGATTATGAACACCGTAGAGATTAAGCGTTGGTGCGATTCAAAGAGATTACCCACAAGAAATCACAAACAAGACAAAATCTGCAGATGTTGGAAAACCAAGCAACACCCACAAGAAATGAATAGGGTGGATATCCGCAGCCCAGATGAATTGTTGATTAGTGTTTTAAGTACATTTAAAGTATTAGGGAAAGTTGCGATCATAGAATGGCAGTTTGACTAAACAGCAGGCAAAGATGTCATTTCAGTTCAGGCTAGCGTGAACGTGACTAGGGTGGATCTGCCTGGTATCACTGGGGTGCCTGGACAAGCAGGGCTATGGGCCTTCCATAGTTTTAGAGAAGGGGGAAATGCAGGACAGGGTGGAGAATTGGGAGTCGAGTTTCCCATAGCTGCAGGTGGAGACATTAAAGACAATTTACTCCCATTTGTGTGAAGTGAGGGGAGGGAGCTGCCTGACCTGAAATGTCTAATGAGTCCTTCAACTATTGATTTAAATTCCGAGCTCATTTTGGCTATTACATCACTCGTTCACAAATGCAGAAGTATATCTGTGGAGAGCCAAAGTTATCGTAGGCTGGGCATGTTCTCTGGGGTCAAGCCCACAGCCGATGGGGAAGACGAACGTGAGGCTTGGGCTGAGCAGACATTCATCTGCCTGGATGAATGGCAGAGCTTGGATAATGTGAAAAAACAGACTGGTGGAGAGTTTAAAGGGTCTGGTGGCTAATATAATGAGGTTCCGCAAAGCAGAAAATCCACTAGCCATCTCAGCTACTTACCTGCAAGCTGTGGAAGATGCATTTGGCCCTGCTGGAAGTGCAGCCGACCTTAGGTTGAAGTTTAAACACTCATTCCAGAAGGATGTGGAGAAGTTGTCTGCCTACATTTTCAGGGTGGAGAAGCTGCTGCACTGTTTGTGCCACAAAGGGGGCATTCAACTGTTTGAGAGAAATTGCTTGAGGATGGAGCAAGTTGTGAAGGATGCATTGTCACACGATGTGATTGCTCTACGTATTCCAATGACCCACAGGATGCATCCTCCTCCATCTTTTACCACGTTACTCAGAGAAGTGAGAGAGGAGGAAACGCAGTGGAGGAGCTGGAGGCCTCCGTCAGCAGGGCAAAGTCCTCGGTCGTAGCCTCTGTTGCTGAAGCGATCCCTGATGTCACACAAGCCGGGTTTTGCAGGATGTTGTGAAAGATCTGAGGACCAAGGTATTTCGTATGATATCGGTTGGTGTTGCTACCAAGCATAACAAGGCCGACAGGAAGCTGGACCTGCTGGTGGGACATACCAAGATGAGGGCTGCCACTGACCAGGGTCCCTTGACCAGGGAAGTGACCAGTGTTTCTGGAGAAGATGGACATTTCAAGCAGGAGTATGAGGAACTGGAAAATCTTCAGAAAGTAAATCGGCAGTTTATCAAACAGAGAAGAAAATAGGTAAAACTACCAAGGGATCCAGTAAAGGAACAGACTGGCATTTCAGAGAGGGTACAATCCTATTAGTGTACCAAGGGAAATACTAAATTACGCAACACTATTCCTGAAAGTTTTGTGGGACCAAGCTCTGATGTATCCACACGGATTGAAGGTGTTTATGCTAGAGCCACACTTGACACAGATTCTCAAGTTACTTTTCTCTATAGATCCTTTTACAACCGGTATTTGACACACTTACTGTTGATGCCTCTCGGTGCCCTTGAGATTCAGGAGCTTAGTACTGATGGGTACCCATATGATGATTACTTGTCGTTGAAGTTGGAGTTTTCGGAAGCAGATGTTGGAGCAACTGAGACAATTGACACACCAGAGTTGGTCTGCCCAGATCCGGCTGAAAAGGGTGGAGCTTCCATTCTTGTGGGAACAAGTACTGCCGTTGTGAGAAGGCTCCTGGGAGCATTCGAGGAGAGGAATGGAGAGAACTTTTTGAAAACCTTATCCATTCACTGTGTTCAAAGCTGCTTTTGAGAAGGTGCAAGTTCCCTCTGAGCAGGATGATGAGCAGAAATGAGGAACTGTGTGGTACACCCAGTCTAAACCTGTCATGTTACATCCTGGAGGAGCAGCAAGAGCGACAGGAACACCCAAATTTACCGGAATGTCTGAAGAATGGAAAAGGGGATTAACTGAGAAGATACTGAGATGTGAAGATGCATTTTCTACTGAGGAGTCTGATGTTGGTTACACCAGGAGTACTTGCCACACTATTAGAGTGACTGAGGACACCCCTTGCCAAGAGAGGTCTCACCAGTCAGCACCAGCGGAGGTTGAAGATGTTTGGCAGCACCTGCTTAAACTGAAGGAAGTTACGTTCAGTCACGAAGCAGGGGTTCCTGAGCCACCAAGGACACAAGCGATAGACAGAGGGAGGCAACCTCTAGTAGACTGGAAGGGTCACAAAGCATGGTTGAAGCTGGAGGAGCCAAAGGTGGGTTAAGGAGGTCGCAAAGAGTCAGGAAGCCCCCAGAGAGGCTGGCCTATGACACACCAGGGGAACAGAGTGTTGAGTCTATCCCCCTAGTGAGATATGTCACTCCGTTCACAAATGGATTGGAGGTCCAGACATCAATAAACTCCTTTGGAAACTGTGTTATTAATGGTGGGTTAACGAAGTTCAAAGTCATGAGGGCATGACTATTTTTGGTGGTGGCGGGAGGATGTAATGCCCTGGCTGAGATTTTTACTGCTATGCTGTAGGGATTTCATTTTGGCAGTTCTGTAAGAGCAGTCTGTTCTGCTTTCAGTATGTTTGGGTTTGATCTAAAGATAAGGGGCTTTGTTGTTCAGCTTAGGAATGTTGTGTCATCCAGTCAGGTTGGTGGAATTGGGAGAAGGTTTGAGAGAACACGGGGCAGAGACGTTTTGTGATGGACACTGGTGGGTTCAAGGTCTATTTGGCGAGAGCTGGGAGAAGACAGGAGGGAAGGAGGCTGAGGATGCAGAGCTTGTTACACAAGCTGTTGGTACAGATGAATGGCTTCGAGGAGGAAGGACGAGTACTCCCGTGGGGGAGCCCGATTGTTCGAGATGGATTTCAAGCGTCATTCAGAAGGTGGTGTGAGCTTTCATGCAGAGCGGGGACCAGCATGCGAGTTAAAGATTACTTCAAGACGAGCTCCAACTTGTGTGTGCATTTGGACTGGGTTAACTATAATGGGGCCTTTTTATTTTTTCTTTTCTTTTTCCTACCAACTGTTTGATAAAGCTGAAATTTGTAAGTATACTTCCTTTATAATTGTATGTAGTGTACAATCACAAACAGGAGAAAATCTGCAGATGCTGGAAATCTAAGCAACACACACAAAATGCTGGAGGAACTCAGTTGGCCAGGCAGCATATATGGAAAAGGGTACAATCAACATTTTGGGCTGAGACCCTTCATCAGGACTGGAAAAAATTATGAGGAGTCAGTGTCAGAAGGTGGGGGAGGGGGGGAGGGGAGGAAGATATACAAGGTGATAAGTGAAACCAGGAGGGTGGAGGGGTGAAGTAAAGAGCTGGGAATTTGATTGCTGAAAGAGATACAGGGCTGGAGAAGCGAGAGTCTGATTGGAGAGGACAGAAGGCCATGAACGAAAGAAAAGGGGGAGGTAAATAGATTCTTGATTGGTCAGGGCATGAACAGTTATGGGGAGAAGGCAGGAGATTAAAGCAGAGAGGAAAATTGGATCAGCCTTGATGAAATGACAGAGCAAACTCAATGGGCCAGTTGGCCTAATTCTGCTCCTATATATTATGGTCTTATGGCATCCCTTCATGCCCTGACCAATCAAGAATCTATTAACCTCTACCTTAAATATATATAAAGACTTGGCCTCCACAGCTGAATTCCGCAGATTCACCACTCTCTGGCTAAAGAAATGGCCCACTTCCCATTCCTCCATGGTCTTCTGTCCTCTCCTATGAGATTTCCCTTTCTCCAGCTCTGCATCTCTTTTACCAATCAACTTCCCACCTCTGTACTTCATCCCTCCCCCTCTCCTGGTTTCACCAATCACCTACCACTTTGTACTTCTGCACCCCTCCTCCTCTCCTGGTTTCACCAATCATCTACCTCTTCAGCCCTCCCCCCACCTTCTCATTCTGCTCCTCCTTTCCAGATCTGATGAAGGATCTTAGCCCAGTCATCAACTGTTAACTCTTTCTGATCGATGCTGTCTGGCTTGCTGAGTTCCTCCAGCATTTCGTGTGTGTTGCTTTGGATTTCCAGCATCTGTAGATTTTCTCATGTTTGGGGTCCTGGACTTCTCATGTGCTTTGCCACTAAGCCCAATGGAACCGTGTCTACTAACAGGAGAAGGGGCAAAGGCGGGTTATTGGTGCCCTGAAACCAGTCGCTTTAGGCAGATGGGGCTTGATAGCTGTGGTTGCAACTCCTCAAGGAGAAAGAAAACTTGGATCTCAAACCTCTGCTGCCTTGTGGCTATACCAACACAGTGGGGAAAGCTTCTGGAGTAAACCCTGAGGAAAACTCCAGAGCCGGAGTCCCTAAGGCAGTCCTACGTTGAGTTCAATGCTGACTGGCAACTCCTGTGACACCGCCGTTGCCAAACTGTATCAGTCTTTGCCATTCCTTTGGATCAATCAGCTGCGTGGAGAGGGGGCAGCCTGTTACATGGGCAACAGCTTGCCCTCCATACTGTACTGCCCTGGCCTGTGTATTAACCAACAGTGGTCCACCGACAATATAGTCAGATAGGATGCATCTTCCATGGTTGATCCAGATCATATTACCTAAGATGAATGGTTGATGGATACCTGTGTGTGATAAATATGAACACACAGTATATACCTACCAGTCCGGAGAGCAGGTGATAAGTTGGACACAAAGCCCATCCGTGTTCTCATATGGGACCCCATACTTTGTTAGCTGGAAATAAACATACATTTAATTTAAGTAATGCCAGATAAAACATAGAAATATAAAAAATGGGAGCAGAATGAAGGCATTTGGTCCTTCCATTTCAAGATTCAAGAGAATCATGTTTGATCATCCAACTCGCCTGTTCCCACTTTCTCCCCATATCCCTTCATCCCTTTGGCATCAATTATGTATCTTGTTTTTACCCAGGACTCTGGTTAATTGGCATAGCCTTTTATTTGGACAACTCTTAAAGAACAAAAACTCTTTGAGGACTATAGCTTGGATTCCCTTCGTTTATTTTGGGACATTTTGCCACTTAATTGGGGCAGGAGACTGTTGCCGAACAATTTCGAACTAGTGTCTGTCATTTGCACTTGTCTTGCAGTTAGACACTGCATTGTGCATAGAGTGAACAGTTTTTAAATAGCATCAATTATGTGTTCTTGTGTTATTCATTTGGGTCAATGGACGCCGGATCCAAAATCAGTGATTTTTGATATTGTGCCAGGAAACTGATTGTTGGATTGTAACACTACTTCATGCAGGAAGACAACGAAGGCATTCTGTTATCTGTACTGATTTTGTTTATTTACAGTCAGCCAAAAGAACCTGGTATGAATTCCACTGTCGATAACTATAAGGAACTGATGCACGGTTTTATAGTACTGTAGTCATATTGGTAGTATTCTAATTTGTTCTATATTTCATACACATATATATCTTTTCAACTATTTCCATTAAACTTCAGCTAATTGAGGCAGCCACTTAAATGGGCCAAAATGTACTGGCCCCGATGTGTCCCAATTAACCAGAATCCATAATGACTTGGTCTCTGCTGCCTTCTGCGGGAAAGAATTCCATACAGTCAACACCCTCTGAGATATTTTCAAGAGGTGATGTCTCAAGAAGGTAGCATCCAATAATGAGGACCATCTAGGACATGCCTGCTTCTTATTACTACCATCAAGGAAGAGGGACATAAGCCTGAAGACCTACTTTCAATGATTCAAGAACAATTCCTTCCCTCCTGCCACAAGATTCCTGAGCATTCTGTGTATAAACCTTGTTACTTCTCCCTGTCCTGGCAGAGTACTCTTGCCACAAAAGAACAAATTTCACAACAACACACACAAAATGCTAGAGGACCTCAGCAGGTTAGGCAGCATCTATGGAAATGAATTATCTGTCAACGTTTCAGGCTGATACCTCACATCAAGACTGGGAAGAAAAGGGGAGAATGCCAGAATAAGGTGGTGGGGGGAGGAGGAGGATGAGCTAGAAGGTGGCAGGTGAAGCCAGGTGGGTGGGAGAGAAGTTGAAGTAAGAAGCTGGGAGGTGATAGGTCGAAAAGATGAAGGGCTGGAGAAGGAGGAAACTGGTAGGAGAGGAGAGTGAACCATGGGAGAAAGGGAAGGCGGAAGAGTACTGGGAAGAGGTGATAGGCAGGTGAAGATAAGAGGTAAGAAACCAGGAAGGGACATTGAAGAAAAGAGGAGGGAAGGGAAAGAAATACTGGAGAAAAATTGAAGTTCATGCTATCAGGTTGGAGGCTAACCAGACAGAATATAAAGAGTTGCTCCTCCAACCTGAGAGTAGCCTCATTGTAGCAGAAGAGGAGGCCATGAACTGACATGTCAAAACGGACTGAGGTTAATTTTACACCATCTGTCAGTGATTCAGATTCAATAATTTCTCCTGATTTTGGTTCTGTATCAGTTACCTGAACCATTGAATGGTGGGTCAAAACTCTTCATCTCAGGAACACCTTTCCCGTATCTGGTCTGTCTAGGCCTTAAAAATGTTTCTTTGATATCCACGCACCTTCCCCCCCCCCCCCACTCTTTCTTAACTCCAGTGAATACAAGCCTAACAGGCCCAGTCTCTCCTCCTACATCATGAGGTGTTTGTAGATCAAGTGGACGTTCAGAGACATTTTACCAGACTGGAAATAGCTCACCCACCTTCTCAATGACGGTGAGAGCAGGGCACAAGTCTAAGGAGATTGGAGGAAGGTATAGGCGGTGATATCAGAGGTAAGTTTTTTTGACACAGGGAGCGGTAGATGCCCGGGGGGGTGGTGGAGGTTGATACATTAGGGATATTTGGGTGCCACATTAGCGTTGTGGTTAGCACTGAGCTCCTACAGCTTAGGGCATTGGAGTTCAGAGTTCAATCCTGGTGTCCTCTGTAAGGAGTTTCTATACACTCCTCGAGGAATGCATGGGTTTTCTCTCAGTGCTTTGGTTTCCTCCCACAGTCCAAAGATGGGCCGGTTGGGCCAGTAAATGGTCCCACGATTGTGCTCGGGTTTAATAGGTGGGCTGCTGGCAGCCCAGCTTGTTGGGCTGGAAGAATCTGGTTAGTGCTGCATCTCTAAATAAAATAAAAATAGTTTAAGAGGTTCTTTGGTAGGCACACGAATGATAGAAAAACAGAGGTATGTCCGAGTAAAGGGTTTGATTGACCTTAGGGGAGGTTAGAAGTTTCATACAACATTGTGGGCTGAAGGGCCTGTACTGAGCTGTGCTGTAATATTCTATGTGTTATGTTTATTGGTATGGGGGTACAGGCCAAGGTTTCTTGAATAAACAGTTGACTTTTCATGCCGAGGTCCTTCATCAGGATTGGAAAGGAATGGAGAAGATGCCAGAATAAGCAGGTGGGAGAGGGAAAGGAGGAAGAGCTGGAAGGTGAAGCCAGATGGGTGGGGGGAGTGGGGGGGTGAAGTAAGAGGCTGGGAGGTGATAGGTGAAAAAGGTAAAGGATTTTAGAAGAAGGAATCTGACAGGAGAAGAATCTATAGGAGAAAGTGAAGGAGGAGGAACTCCAGGGGAGGTAGTGGATTCGGCCCAGTACATAACAAGTAAAGCCAGCCAGACCACTGAGCACATCTACATGAAACACTGTTGTAAAAAAACAGCGTCCATCATCAAAAGTCCTCACCATTCAGGCCCTGCTCCTTTCTCACTGCTGCTTTCAGTTAGAAGGTACAGGTGTCCCAGGAGTAACACCACCAGGTTCAAGAACAGTTACTACCCCTCAACCATCAGGCTCTTGAACAAAAGGGGATAATTACACTCATCCATTGAGATGTTCCCACACCAATGATCTGACTTTAAAGACTCTTTATCTTGTTGCTTCATACTCTTGTTATTAAATGCTATTTATTTATATTTGCATTTGCACAGTGTGTTTTCTTTGCTCGTACTGTTTCGCTGATCCTGTTTACACTCACTATTTGCTGAGTATGCCTGCGGGAGAAAGAATCTCAGGGTTGCATGCACTCTGATAAAAGATTTTACTTTGAACTTTAAGGTGATAGGCATGCGAGGAGAAGAGGTAAGAGGCCAGAGTGTGGAATTGAAGAAGGGGGAAGGAGGAGGGGGAAAAATTACCGGAAGTTGGAGAAATCAATGTTCATGTTCTTGAAAATGACCTTTTTGCAACAACAGCAGCACAATACATTATTGACTAGACAAACATGAATTACATCAACTAATATCAACATATATTATATGACAGTACTATTGGAACGAGGCATAATGACGTTAGTGTAAATTGAGGGAAATATCATCCAGACAAAATTAGGAATTTTCAGGTTGGTTCAAGAGAGAATGGGGACAAAGCTGTGGTCAAACTTTGAGGTGTGAGTCTTCAGGTCCCTGTACCTCCTGATTCCTTCTCAGAACCATGACCTTGACCATCAAGGAGGGTGGAGGTTCCTGCAGGTTCCCCACTGAATTGTCAGCCCATGTAACATGGAAGTTTGTATCTAACTGCCTCCCTGACGGTGCTAAGGGAGCCCCTTCACCTCAAGGATTGCAGTGGATCGAGAAGGCGGCTCTCCCCCAACTGAAGAAAAAGATTTCAGGGTATATATTGTAAACATTTCTCTGACATTAAAATGTACCTATTGAACTCAGAGAGCAGGAGGCCAGGGGTGATAAATGGTGACCTTCCCAGGTGATGACCACAACCAATAGAACGCCACAGCACAAAAGCAAGCCCTTTGGCTGATTTATTCCATGCCAAACTGTTATTATGTCTAGTACCATTGACCTGCACCCAGACCATATCCCTCCATATCCCTCATCCGTGTATCCGAACTTCTCTTAAATGTTGAGATCAAGGCCAGCACCACCACGTCTTCTGGTAGCTTGTCCCACACTCTGAGCATCCTGTCATTGAAGAAGTCCCCCCCTCAGCTTCCACTTAAACATTTCAACTTTCAACTTTAACCCATGACCTCGAGTTCTCATCTCACTTAACCCCAGTGGAAAAAGCCGTCTTGCATTTACCCAATTAGTACCCCTCATAGTTTGTATAGCTGGGAACTGAGAAACAGATTTGGACGAGAAGTTTTTCTTACCTGAAAGTGATCGGGTAGCCAGCACAGGTCAGTGATGAGGGATTTGTGCCCATTTTCTATGGATGACACTGCACAGTGACGAGCAATCGGGACTTCACAATGAGATGCCGGATCCAACTCAGGCTGGGAAATGAAACATCAGGAACAACTTTACCTTCACGTTCACCACCGAAATAATCTTGTAAGCAGCATTCCAAACAAACACAGAAAATACTGAAGGGGCTCAGCAGGGCAAGCGGCGTTTGTGGAGAGGAATAAGCAGTCGACGTTTCAGGCCGAGACCCTTCATCAGGATTGCAAAGGAAGGGGGAAGATGCCAAAATAAGAAGGTGGGTGGGGGGAGGGGAGATGAAGTGAGAAGCTGGGAGGTGATAGGTGGAAAAGGTAAACAGCTGGAGAAAAAGGAATCTGATAGGACAGGAGAGTGAACCATAAGAGAAAATGAAGGAGGAGGGGCACCAGGAGGAGATGATAAGCAGGTAAGGAGAAGTAAGGGGTGATGGGGAAGGGGAAAAAATTACAGGAAGTTAAAGAATTCAGTGTACATGCCATCAAGTTTGTTGGAAGCCATTGTTTCTTTTAATAACATTTTCTATAACATTTGTACTTTTAACAAATTTTTCACAGTCAGTGTGCTCATCCCCACTCACTGGCAGAAAGTTGTGTAGTAGCTAAACAAACAGTTTACCACCTTACAAATCAGAATTAAGAGAAGCAGATGCTAGAAATCCAAAGCAAGTCACGCCGAATGCAGCAGGCCAGGTAACAACCATGGAAAAGAGGAAACAGTCAACATTTTGGGCTAAGAACCTTCATTAAGATGGGAAAAAGGAGATGAGAAATAGAGTGAGAATGTGGGGGAGGGGAGGAAGAAGTACAAGGTAGCAGGTGATAGGTGGAACTGGGAGAGAGGGAGTGGTGAAGTAAAGATCTGGGAAGTTGATTGGTGAAAGAGATAAAGGGCTGGAGAAGGGGGAATGTTAAAGGAGAGGACAGAGTCCTGGAAGAAAGGGAAGGGTGAAGAGCACCAGAGGGAGGTGATGAGCAGGTAGGACACAAAGTGATAGAGGGAGAAAGGAATGGGGAATGTGAAGGGGGACAAACAGTTACCAGAAATTTGAGAAATCAATGTTCATGCCATCAGGTTGGACGCTACCCAGACAGAATATAAGTGTTGCTCTTCCAACCTCTTAGCATTGTTTCGCAGCTCTTTGTTTTGTTTTCTTAGCATTTGTAAGTTTGTTTGTACTCTAAGATAAACAGATCGTCATTCCTGACTCCTGGAAGAACTGTGAGGATGGGAAAATAAACAGAGATCCATCAGGTTGCAGGCTACTAGACGGAATATTAAGAGTCTCATCATGGCAGAGAGGAGATCATGCCATAATGGGAATGGAGATTAGAATTGAAACGGTTGCCCACTGGGAAATCCTGCTTTTTGCAGATAGAGGGAAGTGCTCGACAGCTTTGTTCAATCCTTAGGGCTGAAGATGATCATCAGTGCTTACGGGGGATTAGAACATAGAACCTTACGGCACTGTACAAGGAAGTCCATGGGTTGTGGGATCTCTTCAGCCTTGGGGCAGATAACATTGAGTGAAGTTATCCCACTGGTCCAGATGTTGACGCAAGTGACATGTTTCACTCTATGTTATGATGTATGCCAGATAAATTGTTCTGAATCCGAATCTGAGGGAGGGGTTAGATTGATCTTAGAGTAGATTATAAGGTTGACACCACATTGTGGGTCAAAGGGCCTGTACTGTTCTATGTTCTATCCAACCCTACTAGACATGTCAACTCCTGAAGTATTTCTGAAGTTTGGCTGCTGTTTTGGCTGTGCAGTGATTCCAATCTAGAATCCACATTCCATTTACTGTTCATGGATTCTGGGGAATCAGTGGGATCTGCTGGGGGCTTCACTATTGTCTGCCTTTACTAACATCTGCCTAATTCATTTCTCAAACAGAAATAGCCCAAGGTTTACCAGAGAGTCCCTGAAGCACAGTTGGAATTCTCTGGGAAAGTGAAGGGAGAATCTAGTCTGGTTAATCGGATTGAGGAGCTTGGCAGAGACAGGATGAGAGTCCTGACAGGTTACATCATGGCCTGGTATGGAAACACGCATGCCCAGGAATGGAAAAATCTACAGAAGGTAGTGGAAATGGCCCAGTACATCACAGGAACTTATCAACCTCCATTTTAAATATGCTAAACGACAGCCTCCACAGCTGTCTGTGGTAAGGAATTCCATAGATTCACTACCCCCTGGCTAAAGAAATCCCTCCTTGTCTCTGTTCTAAATGGACATCTCTCTAATCTAAACTATGTCCTCTGGTCCTAGCTTCCCGCAGTATAGGAAACATCCTCTCCACATCCATTCTATCTAGGCCTTTCAACACTCGATAGATTTTTGTGAATCTCCTCTGGGCCTCAATAGTGTTTACTGAAGCCATCATCAAATGTTTCAATTGTTTTAAATTATTTTTAATTAAAGAACAACTTTCTTATAAATTCATTATGATCCTGCACTTCTATGTTTACCTGCACTGTACTTCTTCACTAACTTTTACGTAGATTTCCCGTTCTACCTCACTGCACTGTGTAATGATCTGTATGGACAGTCTGACAGTATCTCAGTATATGTCACAATGATAACCCAATTCCAATTTCCTCCCTCTCACAAAATTACACTTTGTGTCTTCCTGTACTCACCAGCAGGTTTGATTTGTGGGTTTCGGGCTTTGCGTTTGGAAGGTAGCCCCGCAATCTCTCTGCAAACTCACTGATATCCCACAGCACGACCTGCTCAGGGGTTAGAGAGCAAACATCATTAACTGTGATAACCTTCCTTTATATACACCCCCTCCACTTGTATACGACAACCCAGGGCAATTCACAGGGGTATCACAAAACTAAATGCACCACCCCACCACAAGCATTACAGCCGCGCTGTAGGATAGTGGTCAACATAGCATCCCCACTACTTCTGAACCTAACCCGTACATCTTCGCAACGTGGGAGGAAAACGAAGCACCTAGAGTAAATTTGGGGATTTGGGGATACAAAAGTTGGGGAAGTTGTTGGTAGTGTGGAGGGCTGTCAGAGGTTACAGCGGGACATTGATATGATGCAAAACTGGGCTGAGAAGTGGCAGATGGAGTTCAACCCAGATAAGTGTGAGGTGGTTCATTTTGGTAGGTCAAATATGATGGCAGAATATAGTATTAATGGTAAGACCCTTGGCAGTGCGGAGGATCAGAGGGATCTTGGGGGAAAAGTCCATAGGACACTCAAAGCTGCTGTGCTGGTTGACTATGTGGTTAGGAAGGCATATGGTGCATTGGCCTTAATAAACCATGAGATTGAGCGCAAGAGCTGAGAGGTAAGGTTACAACTATATAGGACCCTGGTCAGACCCCACTTGGAGTACTGTGCTCAATTCTGGTCACCTCACTACGGGAAGGATGTGGAAGCCATCGAAAGGGTGCAGAGGAGATTTACAAGGATGTTGCCTGGATTGGCGAGGATGCCTTACGAGAATAGGTTGAGTGAACTTGGCCTTTTCTCCTTGGAGTGACAGAGGATGAGAGGTGACTTGATAGAGGTGTACAAGATGATGAGAGGCATTGATCGTGTGGATAGTCAGGGGCTTTTTCCCAGGGATAAAATGTTACAGACAGCGGTGGGAATTGAACCCTGATCACTGGTGCTGGGAAACATTACGTTCACTGCTACGCTACCATGCTGCTGCTAACTATCGATGAGCTCTTGTAACTCACTCATGGGTCAGTCCATACCTGGCCATTCCTGCAGCCACCCGCCACGATGTTGGTGTCTGTGGGACAAAACTGGAAACAGTAAATTTCATCTGGAGCCTCCAACATGATCTGGAAAACAGTGGGAGGTGAGGGTTAGAGAGAGAGTAGGGGTCCATCCACTCACACTACCTGCACACATTCAGAGTGGGGTAGGGGTCAGCATTGGGATTGAGTCGGGGTCATGATCTGTGATGGGCATGGGTCCTGAGTTGGGGCTTCAGACTGGAATGAAGGATGCTGTTGGGAAGGAATAAGGGTTTGGGATTGAATGTGGGTCGGGTCTCCGGACGTTCTTTAAGGTTGTTACAGCTGGGAGTGGTGATAGGGACAAGCTCCCACTACCTATTAAATGCTCCCAATGGTGTGCATCTGAAATAGCCTCTGACAACCAAGGGCCCCTCCTGAACTTCAGGTGTGGCTTAGCTACTAAGCCTGGTGGAACCATTTCTTCTGACAGGGGAAGGGGCAAAGGTGGGTTACTGGTGCTTTGAAACCAGTCGCTCTGGGCAGATGAGGCTTGTCAGCCATGGTTGGCAGCTCATCTAGGAGAAGGAAAACTCTGATCTCAAACTTCCACTGCCTTGCAGCTATACCCACTCATGGGGGAGGCTTCAAGCGTAAACTCCAAGGAAAAATCTGGAGCTGGGGTCCCTAAGGCAGTCCTACTTTGAGTTCAACACTGACTGGCAACTCTTGCGATGCCACTCGTAGCAAACTGTATCAGTCTCTACCGTTCCTTTGGATTCATCAACTGCATGGAGAATGGGAGCCTGCAGCTTGTACTACAGCTTGCTCTCCATATTGAACTGTCCTGGCTTCTACACTAACTTGCACATTGATGGTAGACAGCTAGAATGATACATCCATGGTAGATCTTGACCAGTGGAAAGCCTCTCTCTAGGGTTAGGCTTGTGATGGGGCCAGGGTTGTGATTACAGTTGGGGTTGTGATAGGAGGTAGGGCTGCGGTGAGGGTTAGAGATGGAAACATGGTTGTGATAGGGTCAGGGTTGTGATGGGGGTCAGGGCTAGTTTGCCCCTTATTCTCAGAGTCACAGAGACTACAGCACAGAAACAGGCCCTGCAGCCCATCCACTTCATGCTAGCCAGGTCTTCGGCCTCGTCCCCATCTACCTGCTCCTGGACCACAGCCCTCCATCGGTCTCTCATTGAGAATGTTTATAATCCCAGGTGATGCCTGGATTTGACAACGGGACACATGTTAGTTCTGTTCTTTGTGTACCCGTGTTTGGACAGTAGGTTAATTGCCCCTTTTATACTCCGGAATCACTTACTTGGGTTAATTATTTACCAGCGATCTTTAGAGTTAGGATGAACTATCCTACTATTCAGACTGAGCACCTCGAGGGAGTTGGATGTCTTTCAGACACAAGCCCATGCTGTCTTCTAAATAGCAGGTGGCGCTAAAGCCAGCAGACACAGTTCTAATGTCCCTCCCTCGAGGAGCTGCAGAGAGGAGCAGCCCCTCATGGAGAATGAGGGGCTATTAAACCTGATTTCAGTGGCAGGGTGAAGTTGGTAAATTGGTTTATTATTGTCACATGTCCTGAGATACAGTAAAAAATTGTTTTACATGCCATCCATATAGATATTTTCATTACACAGTGCATTGAGGTAGAACAATGTTAAAAGAAAAACAAACACTGAATAAAGTGTCACAGTTACAGAG
The DNA here is from genome assembly GCF_030144855.1 of Hypanus sabinus. NCBI lineage: Eukaryota > Metazoa > Chordata > Chondrichthyes > Myliobatiformes > Dasyatidae > Hypanus > Hypanus sabinus. Next base: position 5,745,241 of record NC_082716.1, read on the forward strand.
AAAGTGCAGTGCAGACAGACAATAAGGTGGACTGTAAAGTTAAGTGTCCTTTTATTGTAGTAGGGGACTGCTCAGCAATCTTATAACGGTGGGGTAGAAGCTATGCTTGAGTCTGGTGCTATGTGCTTTCAGGTATTTGTCCTTCTGCCCGACGAGGAGAAGAGAGAATGTCTGGGTTGAGTGGGATGCAGGCTGCTTTCCCCAGACAATGAGGACTGTAGACAGAGTCCATGGAGAGGAGGCTAGTTTCTGTGAGGTGCCGAGCTGCGTTCACAACTCTCTGGGACCAGGGGCAGAGCAGTTGCCGTACCAAGCTGAGAAGTTTCCAGCAAGGATGCATCGATAGTGAGTGGTGAGGGTCAACGGGGAAACGCTGGAAGTGAAGTCATCACTGTCACTGCTGGCTTGCACATGAAACTGAGCCACTGGGCTTGTCTCTGGACTTCCCCTGTATTGAAATACACTAGGAGGGAGGGGTTAGATTGATCTTGCAGCACAACACTGTGTGTGCGGAGAACGGCCTGTACCGTGCAGTACCGTTCAAGGTTCTACATATTCAGCTTTGAACCCCATCTAGTGGCCGCAGGAGGAATTTGCAGGTTGAGCAGCAACCTTGGGGGAGGGGGACAAGTAGGGGGACAGAGAAAGAAATAATTGACACTTTGGGTTGAAACCCTGAATCAGAACACTTGTGTCCCTGTCTAGTGGTTTAACTGGAAAAGATCAACAAACCTAAAACGTTAAAAAAAAGCAACGCACACAAAATGCTGATGGAACGCAGCAGGCCAGGCAGCATCTATAGGGAGAAGTACAGTCGACGTTTCGGGCCAAGACCCTTCGTCAGGCTTCAGGAGACGTAAAAAAAAAGTCCTGATGAAGGGTCTCAACCTGAAACATTGGCTGCTTATTTCCCTCCCTAGACACTGCCTGACCTGCTGAGTTCCTCTGGCATTTTGTGTATACTGCTCTGGATTTCCAGCATCTGCAGAATCTCTTGTGTTTAAAAAAATTGCTGGTGGGAATCTGAAACAAGACCAGCAGATTAAGAGGAGAAACAGAGATATTGATTCTGATCACTCACCTACAGGAAAGATGAAAACAAGATTGAAAGAGGACAGAGAAAATTTACAAGGATGTTACCAGGACTTGAGGACCTAAGTTATAGGGGAAGTTGTGTAGGTTAGGACTTTTTTTCCCTGAAGCGTAGGAGAACAAGGGGAAATTTAATAGAGGTTTACAAAATTATGAGGGGTATAGATAGGTTCTGAAAGACTGCACAACCCAGCTGACGATAGTGCTGACAGATATATTCAATCTCTCTCTCTGGAACAATCTACTGTCTACTCAGTCTTCAAGGTGGCAACTATCATTCCACTGCTAAAGAAGGCAACAATAACCTGCTTAATTGACTATCACTGGTGGCATTAACATCAAACGTTATGAAATGCTTTGTGTGGCTGGTCACAGAGCACATGAGAGCCTTTCTCCTGGGACTGGACCCTTTCCAGTTCATTTATCACTCACATCAGTCCACTGATGATACAACAGCCTCTGCCCTCCACCCTCCCCTGTCCAACCTTGAAAATGAGGTCTCATACCCCAGACTGCTGTTTATAGACTTCAGTTTGGTGTTCAACACCATCATATCCCAGAAACTGGTGGGGAAACTGTCCTCGGTAGGTCTCACCTCCCTCTGCAATTGGATACTGGCCACAGGGTCAGTGTGGGCAGCAGTGTCTCTCATCCCATTACGCTGCTGTCAACACTGCTGACACATGACTGCGTTGCAGGGTCCAGCTCAAACCCTGTCATCACGTTGGTGGATGACACGATTGCAGCTGGTCTCATCAATAATGATGACAAGACGCAGTTTAGAGAGGAAGTGGAGTGGCTGGTGGACCTGAAGCTGAACGTGGAGAAAACAAAGGAAGGTGCAGACAAACCATCCCCCTCTGCGAATACATGGCTCCCGAGTTAAATGCACTAAGTTCCTGGGAGTTCAAATCATGGATGACCTCACCTTGTATCTTAATACCACTTCCCTGAACAAGGCGGCATAGCAATGCCTCCACTGCCAAAGATTGAGGCAAGAATGGTTCCCCCACCCCCATCTTGCATTTTACAGGAGCACCATTAAGAGCATACTGACAAGTTACATCTCCGTCTGGTATTGGACCGGAAGTCCCTACGAAGGACTGTGAGAACAGTTGAGAAGATCATTGGGGTCTCCCTACATCTATCTAGCATCCTCTTTGAGTTTTTACAGATAGGAAGGAGACTCCAAAGCATAAAGACAAGAATGGTCAGGATGGGAAACAGTTTCTTCCCTCAGGCCATTAGGCTTCTGAACTCCTTGCCACATCGTATTCGAAATCTTGCTGGTTAACCTATTCCGTACCTTACAATATTTAATATTAATGCACTTTAGTTTGTTATTTATGTGCATTTCATCTGTAGATTTTATCCTTACTTTCATAAGTTACCATGCATTGGGTGTTATGTGCACCCTGGTTTGTAGAAACATCTCATTTCTACATACATTATATGATTATGTATGTTGTATATACTGTATGTATATAGTTAAATGACAATAAACTTGATTTGACTTAAACTTCTTCTCGCAGCTTGGTGAGAATGTGGAACAAGTTGCCAGTGGAAGTGATGGATGTGGGTTTGATTTCAACGCTTAAGAGAAATTTGGATAGGAACATGGATGGGAGCGGTATGGAGGACTATGGTCCAGGTTCAGGTCAATGGGACTAGACAGAATAATAGTTTGGCATGGACTAGATGGGCCGGAGGGCTGTTCCTGTGCTGCAGTTCTTTATGAGCATTGGTGTTTGACGGGAGTTGTACTGAAGACGTTCAGGTACCTGTGGGTGAATTGGGTCACTGAAGTTCCAGAAGAGGACGTACGAGTGACTGCGGACTGTTCTGTTGATCGACTTTATCCTGTCCTCCAATGTTATGATATCCACTACAGACACAGCCACCAACCCTTGAAAACAAATGCGGGGTTTTCCAAGTTTAGCTGAAGAGTCACTGACAAAAACATTGAAAATAACTCCACAAAACCGATTTGACTGTTTCAAAATGAGGAACCCTTGGTCTGTCTTAATTTAATCCCTGGACCTGGCTTGGTTTTGAACGGACTTTCCAGCTCATGTGACCACACAGGTTTCCCCTAAGTGCTCCGGTTTCCTCCCTCAGCCTAAAGATGTACGGGTTGGTAGGTTAATTGGTCATTGTAAATTGTCCTAAGGTTAGGCTGGGGTTAAGGTGGGGGATTGCTGGCCAGCGTGACTTAAAGAATCTCTGTTCTCTGCTGTGTCTCTAATTAAATAAATGAATAAAGTAGGAGAAACCTTTAGTTCTGGCCCAGACCTGGCTCATTGCAATGGCACGAGAGAGGTCAATATGGTGCTACTAAAGGTGAGCCACAGCTTACTGGTGGTTCAAAAGGCAATAAATTCAACTGAAAACATAATTAATAACACCTTTTCTGAGTAGGTTGTGGTAACCTAGCACTGCAAACAATGAAGAGGCAAGCAAATGCGAAGTGAATTTGAGGGATGATCCATGTTGTAAAATTGACGTAAATGGAGTTGGAGGAAGCGATTCAAAGAGGAGGCGTTTCAATTTTCGTCCAACTAACCTGGGTGTGAGGTTGGATTGCCAAGCCAGTTTGGAGAGATCAGGAATGGGTTGGGGCTGGGCGGTGAGGTCTAGGCCCAGAGTGAATCACTGGGCAGCCTGGACTAGGCCCGGAGAGTTTTGCTGCAGTGGGCTCCGGGTCCTAATGTGAGGCACGTTCTGCTGTTTGGACAATTTAAATACCAGCCCAGATAGACTGGAAAGGCTGGGTGTAGGGACCAGAAGCAAGTGTCAGGCTGATTTTGCACAGAGGCTGTGAGACTGTCCCAGCTGCCGTGCTTCTTGTCTGCAAGCTTCGTGGCAATTTGCCGCACTAACGTGATGAACTGAGACTGAGGCTTTGGGCCTACTCTGAGGCTGCTCTGGGATTTGGAACTAAGGACTCATTTGGTCTGGAATACTGTTGCTTGCTTCTACTATTTGCATGATTTGTGGTTTTTCCTCTTTCTGTGCACAATGGGGTTGGTCTTTTTTAAAATTGGGTTCTTTAGGGTTTCTTGCTTTGTGTCTGCCTGCAAGAAGGCAAAGCTCAAGGTTGTGTAATTTGTACGTCCTTTTATATTAAATGACTCTTTGAATAAACCCATTTGTAGGTTGGGTGGCCATGTTGCCTCCAGCCATGCACTGGGTGGGAGTGTGTGGGGATCACTGAGGCCACGTGTAGGGCGGGAGGGGCTCCAACTAGAACATTCTCAACCAGCCTCCCCTCCACGGACTCTGATCTGGCATCATCAAAACCCCACCCACCCTGGACATTCTCTCTTCTTCCCCCCCACGCCCCCCATCAGGCAGAAGATACAAAAGTCTGAAAGCCGAGATGATCAGGCTGAAGGGAAGCTTCTCCTCATTACTGTGAGACTATTGAATGGTTCCCTGGTACAGTAAAATTCAAAGAAGCTTAGCTTCATTTATCAGGTGTACATCAAATCAAAGTTCAAAGTAAATTTATCATCAGAATGCATACCTGTCACCACATACAACCCTGAGATTCCTTCTCTGCAGTCAAACACAGTTCAAGGATGTGCTGAGGCAGCCCTCGAATGTCGCCACACTTACCCTAACCGTACGGAAACCAGAGCACTGGGAGGAAATCCACACAGTAACAGAGAGAACGTACAGTAGGGGGAAATTAAATTCCGAACCCCTGCGCTGTAAAGTGTCAGTCTAACGCAGGGGTCCCCAACCTTTTTGATGCCATTGAGCCTTGCAGTTAACTGAGGGGTCCACGGACCGGAAGTCGGAAACCCTTGTTCTGCTGGCTATGCCACCCAGATGGACTCTTCACCTCACTACCTACCTCTTTGCCATCTCACACATTATTGTCTTCCTGCACTGCACTTTCTCTGTAGCTGCTACACTTTGTTCTGCATCGTTATGGTTTTACCTTGCACTGTTGCAAGACTTGGTCTGTATGAACAATATGCAAGACAAGCTTCTCACCGTATAATATACCAAATCCCATTCTTGGAACAACTTTATAAGACAATGGTTCATCCACAACTGGAGGACCGTTTGCTACAATATAGGAAGGATGTAGCTACACTGGACAAGATGCAGAGGAGATTCACCTGACATTTTCTGGGATTTAGTTCTATTGTTTTTAATTTGGAGTCACAGCTTAGTAACAGGCCATCTGATCCAACTAATCTGATCCATCTGTCCCACCCAATTACCCCCAAGTGACTAATTAACCTATTAACCTATACATCTTTCAAATGCTGGAGGAAACCCATGGGTCATGGGGGGAACAATCCAACTCCTTACAAGCAGTGACAGGAATTGAACACAGTTGTTAATTGTAAAGCGGTTTGCTAACACTATGCTACAGAACCACCCTGAACATTTTCAGTAATCAGGAAAGGGTGGAGATGCTGAGTTGTTTTCCTTGGAAGGTGAGTAAGTTGAGGGGGAACCTGAAAAGTGCACAGAATTCTGAGGGGTAGACATAGGCTATAGTGTAGTCAACACTTCCTCAGCTGAGGTACTTAGCATTGGAGAGCAATAGTTTAGGGGATGGGGTGAGGGTTTAGAAGGGATCTGGGGAAAGGATTCTCTGCCTGAAGGAGTGGTACAGACAGAGACCCTTACAACATTGAACAAGCATGTGGATGAACACTTGAATCACCAAGGCAGAGAGGGGTATGGAGCAGGTGCTGGGGAATGGGTCTCTTTAGGACAGAGATCAGGAGGAGTCACTTTGGCAAGACAATGGTGAACCTGTGGAATTCACTGTCATGGTCTGCTCAGGAGGCCAGCCATTGGGTATATTTAAAATGGAGGATGGTAGGTTCTTGATTAATCCGATTACTGGGAGAAGGCAGGAACATGGGGTTGAGAGAGATAATAAATCAGCCACGATAGAATGGTAGAGCAGAGTTGATGGGCTGAATGGCCCAATTCTGCTCCTATGTCTAATGGTCTTATCTACTTTGTTAAGATCTTGTGTTTTATCATTTACCTGAGCTGCACTTTCTCCGTAGCCGTTACACTTTATCCTACACTGTTAGTGTTTTCCCTTGTTCTACCTCAGTGCACTGGGTAATGATCTGATCTGTATGAACAGTGTGGGAGACACGTTTTCACTGTATCTCAGTACATGTGACAAGAATGAACCAATTCCAGTACCGGTCACCCCGTGCGCATGCTGCATCCTGTGGGCTGCCCTCACCAAGGATCGCGGGGTGCCATTCGATGCTGCTGATTCTTCTGCCCTGGCTCTTCTGCAGGTCTGTGAATGACTGGTACTCCTTCAAGTGGCCGTCGGCCTTCCCTCCAAAGGTGCTGTCCTCCTCCGAGAGCCCCTTCCAGTCATCATAAAATACGTCCATGATCTCGTTTTGCTGGAGTGCCAACTCAAACCTGTGACCAACGTGCAGCAAAGCATCCATTAATAACCTGTACTGGAATTTCAGGATACCCACTGTTTCAAACCTGTCACCAACACACAACACAGCATGCATCAATAATCTGTCTCGGGATATCAGAACTCTATAATACACCCAACTCAAACCTGTCACCAACACACAACGAACTGTGTATCAATAATCCGTACTCCTCAGATTCCCTTTAAATCTTCCCCCTCTCACCTTAAACCCATGTCTTCCAAAAATAGTGTAGAGGATTCTAAAGCTACAGACTCACAGCACAACAAGCTTAAACAGACCCTTCAGCCTAACTAATCTGTGCTAATCCATTATTCTGGCAAATCCAATCATAGAAACCCTACAGCACAATACAGGCCCTTCGGCCCACAATGCTGTGCCGGACATGTACCTACTTTAGAAATTACCCCAGGTTACCCATAGCCCTCTATTTTTCTAAGCTCCATGTACCCATCCAGGAGTTGCTTAAAAGACCCAATCGTACCCACCTCCACCACCATTGCTGCCAGCCCATTCCACACACTCATCATTCTCTGAGTAAAAAACTTACCTCTGACATCTCCTCTGTACCTTCTTCCAAGCACCTTAAAACTGTGCCCTCTTGTGTTAGCTATTTCAGTCCTGGGAAAAAGCCTCTGACTATCCACACGATCAATGCCTCTCATCATCTTGTATACCTCTATCAGATCACCTCTCATCCTCCGTCGTTCCAAGGAGAAAAGTTCACTCAACCTATTCTCATAAGACATGCTCCCCAATCCAGGCAACATCCTTCTAAATCTCCTCTGCACCCTTTCTATGGTCTCCACATCCTTCCTGTAGTGAGGTGACGAGAACTGAGCACAGTACCCCAAATGGGGTCTGACCAGAGTCCTATATAGCTGCAACATTACCTCTCGACTCCTAAACTCAATCCCACGAATGATGAAGGCCAATGCACCACATGCCTTCTTAACCACAGAGGTAACTTGCGTGGTAGCTTTGAATGTCCTATGGACTCGGACCCCAAAATTCCTCTGATTCTCCACACCGCCAGGCGTCTTACCATTAATACTATATCCTGCTATCATAGTTGACCTACCAAAATGAACTACTTCACACTTATCTGAGTTGATGTGATTTGCCGTTGCCTTCTTCTGGGCAGTGTCTTTACAAGATGGGTGACTCCAGCTATTATCAATACTCGAGAGATTGTCTCCCTGGAGTCAGTGGTTGCATAACTGGGACTTGTGATATGCACCAGCTGCTTATACGACAATCCAGCACCTGCTCCCATGGCTTCATGTGACCCTGATCAGGGGCTAAGCAGGTACTACACCTTGCCCAAGGGTGATCTACAGGCTAGCAGAAGGAGAGTGAGCATTATACCTCCACTTGTAGAGATATATCTCCACCTTACCCACCACATGTGACAATAAACCAATTCCTATTGGGCAGGTAGTGTGGAAGACAGAGAAAGAGAGCTGCTGTTAGGAGGTGGACTCTCTAACAAGACACCTGACCTAATTCTCAGCCTAATACAAAACCTGTATCAATGGGAAACAGCAAGCAGTAGTTGTTACTGCACTAGTACCTTGAGCAAACAGCAGATCACCTCCAATCCCAGCAACAAGGGAGTTTACAGTAAATCCTTGTGTGGCCCTCCCTTAGTCGAGGTCGACCATGGATGTTGCATCCTAGCTCTCTACAGCACGTTGTTGGTCAGCACTGTGCAGGGCTGCTAAGACGAAAGTGAGAGTGGCAGTCTCTTTCGCAAAGGTCACATCTATAAGTAGTCTCAGCTGGAGACGCATCCTTCCTTTCTATCGGCCCATTTGTTTTTCTTTGCCTGAGTTAAGGTGTTGTTTCAGGATGTTTCTCCATCTGGTGCGGTCGGCTGCAAGTTCCTCCCAGAACTCAACGTTGATGTCCAGCTTGCAGACATCGTTGTAGGGCAGTTGTGGGCAGCCAGTGGTTCTCTTACCTGAAGCCAGGTCACCGTAGAGGATGCGACCATCCTGCACGCAGCAGACGTGGCCCAGCCGACACTACCCGAGCAGGGTGTAGACGTACAGTAGACACAGTCCAGCCTACACTACCCGAGCAGGGTGTAGACATACGGTAGACACGGCCCAGCCTACACTACCCAAGCAGGGTGTAGACATACGGTAGACAGGACCCAGCCGACACTACCCGAGCAGGGTGTAGACATACGGTAGACAGGACCCAGCCTACACTACCCGAGCAGGGTGTAGACGTACGATAGACACGGCCCAGCCTACACTACCCAAGCAGGGTGTAGACATACGGTAGACAGGACCCAGCCTACACTACCCAAGCAGGGTGTAGACATACGGTAGACAGGACCCAGCCTACACTACCCGAGCAGGGTGTAGACGTACGGTAGACACGGCCCAGCCGACACTACCCGAGCAGGGTGTAGACGTACGGTAGACACGGCCCAGCCTACACTACCCGAGCAGGGTGTAGACATACGGTAGACACGGCCCAGCCGACACTACCCGAGCAGGGTGTAGACGTACGGTAGACAGGACCCAGCCTACACTACCCGAGCAGGGTGTAGACGTACGGTAGACACGGCCCAGCCGACACTACCCGAGCAGGGTGTAGACGTACGGTAGACACGGCCCAGCCTACACTACCCGAGCAGGGTGTAGACGTACGGTAGACACGGCCCAGCCGACACTACCCGAGCAGGGTGTAGACGTACGGTAGACACGGCCCAGCCTACACTACCCGAGCAGGGTGTAGACATACGGTAGACAGGACCCAGCCTACACTACCCGAGCAGGGTGTAGACGTACGGTAGACACGGCCCAGCCGACACTACCCGAGCAGGGTGTAGACGTATGGTAGACACGGCCCAGCCGACACTACCCGAGCAGGGTGTAGACGTACGGTAGACACGGCCCAGCCGACACTAACTGAGCAGGGTGTAGACATACAGTAGACAGGACCCAGCCTACACTACCCGAGCAGGGTGTAGACGTATGGTAGACACGGTCCAGCCTACGCTACCCGAGCAGGGTGTAGAGATATGGTAGACGTGGTCCAGCCGACACTACCCGAGCAGGGTGTAGAGATATGGTAGACACGGCCCAGCCTACACTACCCGAGCAGGGTGTAGACGTACGGTAGACACGACCCAGCCTACACTACCCGAGCAGGGTGTAGACATACGGTAGACACGGCCCAGCCGACACTAACTGAGCAGGGTGTAGACGTACGGTAGACACGGCCCAGCCGACACTACCCGAGCAGGGTGTAGACGTACGGTAGACACGGCCCAGCCGACACTAACTGAGCAGGGTGTAGACGTACGGTAGACACGGCCCAGCCGACACTAACTGAGCAGGGTGTAGACGTACGGTAGACACGGCCCAGCCGACACTAACTGAGCAGGGTGTAGACACTGGGGAGGCTGACACGAGAGAGAACCTCTCTGATTCTGCAGGAGATGTCCCAGGGGTGACAAAGCCTCCTTAAATGGAGGTGTTGGGCTTTCTCTCCTGCTTAGTGCATGTTGTCCTGGTCTCGCTGTTGACCAGCAGTGTGCTGGTGACACCAGTGTTGTACACTGTCATCTTTGTTTTGACTGGGAGTTTGCAGTTCTCCCAGACCCGTGTGGTGTGGCAGCCTTCCCGATGTGCTCGTCGATTTCTTTTATCCGAGGAGAGTTTGTCACTGACAATGGACCCCCGGTATGAGAACTGATGAACAACATCGAGTTTGGAGTTATCGGTGGTAGTGCCTCCCTGTCTTGTCCCAAGACGTTTGTCCTTTTCTGGCTTGATAGTCGGACCAAATTCCTCACAGGCCTGGGAGAAACGGTCCATCGAGCTCTGGAAGTGCTGCAGAGTGAGGGTTGTGAATTATCACTGCCTCGCGCACTTTGGTTTTGGCTCTTAGGCGGTGGGGTTAAAAAGCCTGCCCTCTGATCTAGTGTGGAGGTAGATCCCCGCTGTTACTGTGTCAAATGCTGCCTCGGGAGAAAGGCAAAGAGGATCCTGAAGAGTGCTGGGGTGAGAACAGCCTTGCTTAGCACCACTCTCATGTTGAAGAGCTGCTGTAGGACTGCACCGTCCCCTTCATGTTGTTGTGGAAGGATTTGATCGTGTTCTCAGGCAGTCCAGTTTAGAGAGGATCTGAAAAGCCCAGCTCTGCTGACCAAGTCAAATGTTTCGGTGAGATCAATAACTGCAACATTTGTTCTTTGCACTTCTCCTGGAGTTGGCAGAGAGAGAAAATTACGTTGTGACCTTCCAGCACAAGCCTCTCTGTGACTCCAGGTAGACATGGTTATCAACTTCCGTAGGCTTGGAAGACTTGGGAAAAGAGCCTATGAATTTAATTAATTAATTTAATTTAACACAACTGTAATTAAAAATAGTTTGTAATGTCAACTATGATAGTCATTAAAACCCCCTGAGCTTCATCAATGTCATTACTTGGTCTGGTTTATCTGGTTTATACTCTGTCTGCACTTTACGCTGCCTCAACAAAGCAGCTAGCATAATCAAGGACAGCACTCACCCCGGGCATTCTCCCTTCTCCCGTCTCCCATCGGGCAGAAGATACAAAAGCCTGAAAGCACGTACCACCAGGCTCAAGGGCAGCTCTAACCCGCTGTTATAAAACTATTGAATTTTTCTCTAGTACAATAAGATGTAGGATGATGGGGTCAAGATATGTCACTCTCAAAGGAGGTATAAGGTTTCTGGTTATGTGACCATCGACACCAGACAATCTCTGAAGAGTATTGATAATGGTTGGGGCCGCCCATCTTGTAAAGACACTGCCCAGAAGGCAACAGCAAACCACTTCTGGCAAAAAATTTGCCAAGAACAATCATGATCATGGAAAGACCATAATCATCCATGTGATGGCATGGCCCATAATGGTGATGACAGTAAGATGGGCTCTTGACCTCACAATCTACCTCATTACTGGCTGTCTGCACTGCATTTTCTCTATAACAGTAACACTTTATTCCACATTCTCTATTGTTTAACCTACCTCGCGTACAGATGTGGTGAACTGATTTGTATGGATGACATGAAAGCTTTTACACTCTACCGCAGTACATGTGATAATAATAAACTGATTTTCTATGTGACTTCAAACCCTGTGGTTAGCACTGAACTATCCCCTGACAGGCCCCAGAAGGTCTTCCATGAGCAGAGGGATCTTGGGGTCCATGTTCATAGCTCCCTGAAAGTGGCTACACAGGTTGATAGGGTGGGTAAGAAGGCATGTGGTATGTTTGCCTTTATTAGTCAAGGCATTGAGTTCAAGAGTCAGGAAGTCATGTTGCAGCGGTATAAAACTCCAGTTTCACTGCATCTGGAGTATTGCATACAGTTCTGGTTGCCCATTATAGGAAGAATGTTGAGGCTTTGGAGACGGTGCAGAAGAGGTTCACCAGGATGCTGCCTAGAGGGCATGTGTTATAAGAAGAGGAGAGGCTGCATAAACTTGCGTTCTTTTCTCTGAAGCAGTGGAGGCTGAGGGGAGATCTGATAGAGGTTTATAAAACTATCAGAGCCATAGCTAGAGTAGGCAGACAATATATTTTTCCCAGGGATGAAATGTCTAATACCAGAGGGCATGCATTTAAGGTAAGAGGTAATTTCAAAGGAGATGTGAGGGGCAAGTTGTTGTTGTCTTACACAGTTTAAAAAAAAGAGTGTTCGGTGCCTGGAATGGTGGTGGGAGCAGATACATTAGAGACTTTTAAAGGATATGCAGATAGGCACGTGAATGTGAGGAAAATGATGGAACGTGGACATTTTGTAGGCAGTAGAGATTAGTTTAGTTGGCCATTTGATTACTAATTTAATTGGTTCAGTACAACATTGTGGGCTGAAGGGCCTGTTCCTGTGCTGTACTGGTCAATGTTCTAAGTCAGGTTTGGGGCAGTTAGGGATGGCAAAGAATGCTGGTGATTTCTATGAACAAAGATAAAAGAAAGGAACCTCGAGGCCACAGAGTTAATGAAGTTGTTGAGGGCTTCAGACTTCAGAAGCTGCTCCTTCTCCTCCGTGGCGAACTCTCTGGGTGTGTACTGGGTACAGGCATTCCTTGGGTAGGTCCTGGAAAAGTAATGGATAATAGTTTTACAAGAAGAAAACACAAATAGAATCCTTTACATCACTTACTGCTCTGTCTCAGAGTCATAGAGACATAGAACACTGCTGCACAGACAGACGCCCTTTGGCCCATCTAGTGCATGCCAAACACTTAATCTAGTCCCACTGACCTACACCTGGACCCCATACCCCCCTCATCTTTGTACGTACCTATCCAAATTTCTATTAAACGTTGTGGAATGATTGAACTGGAGAGGGTTTCAGCTCCTCGTGCCTGAGCCGCCTTTATCAAACAGCGAACAATGAGTCACCTTCTGAAAGGAGCTGGAGCTGAAATCCCAGAGATGACACTTTTAGTGAGGTGGTCACAGCCAGAGTGCAGGTTTCAGATTGCAGATGGGGAACTCTGCTCCTATATGCCTTAGGCTGCATTCTTGCCACTGCCTGGAATATGTTTTCATCCATTTTCCAGCCAGTCCGATGGAGAGTGCAACAGCTTACTGGATTAAACCTCCTACCAACTGCTTCCTGTATCTGTTATCCTTTAGCTGCTTCAGGTTGCCTTGGCTAGACTTTAAAACATAGGAGTAAAATTAGGCCACTCAGCCCATCATGTCTGTTTTGCCATTCCATCGTGGCTGATTCACCGTCACTCTCAACCCCATTCTCCTGCCTTCTCCCCGTAACTTTTGACACCCTGACTAATCAAGAACCTACCAACATTCACTTTAAATATACCCAATATCTTGGTCTCCACAACTGCTGTGGCAATGAATTCCATCCCTTGACTAAATAAATTCCTCCTCATCCCCACTCTAAAAGGATGTCCTTCTATTCTGAGGCTGTGCCCTCTGGTCCTAGGCTCACCCACTATATCCACTCTATCTGGCCTTTCAATATTGAAAGTTCAAAGTAAGTTTATTATCAATCTTCATATACATCCCTGACATTCATTTCCTTGTGGCCATTCACAGTAAATACAAGAAAGGCAATAGAATTAATGAAAGATTACACCTCATAGGACAAATAAACAAGCAATGTACTCATACAAAATGAGAAAATAAAACAAAAAAAGCAATAAATATCAAGTATGTGAGATACAGAGTCTTTGAAAGCGAGTCCGTAGGTTGTGGAAACAGTTCAGTGATGGGTTGAGTGAAGTTATCACCTCTGGTTCAAGAGCCTGATGGTTGAATGGTAATAACTATTCCTGAATCTGATGGTGAGGGTCCTGAGGCGTAACTCTGCCTGTCCTGATAGACCCATTGTTTCTGCTTGTCGCTGCCTCACCAAACTTATGTCTGTATGCCTCAACTCTGTTTTACCTCCCCAGTGACTACACCCATGACACTTCACATACTCCTGATGTTTTCAATGGCTGCATTCCCTGGCCCCGATTGTCTCATTTTCACTAAGGATGTCCAGACTCTATAAACCTCCAGCCTATATCAGGAGGGATCATTCTTGTTAACCTCTTCTGGACCCTCTCCATTGTCAGCTCATCTTTTTGAAAATATCAGAACTGCTCACAATAATCTACTGAGTCATTGACCTTGTAGGTTATCTCAGTTATTGTATTAGTTTGCCCGTACCTGTCCCAGGTTACCTTGGTTACTGACTGTCCAATCAGAAAAATACACAACCCCTTTACAGTGTAGATGTTCTGCACTCACTGGTTGAGAGACATGGCTGGTGAAGTGCTCATGAACAGCCTGTGACCACTCACCATTTAGTCTGTGTGCTGCTTTCCCATAATTTCGGCACCGCCTGAATCCCGATATCCCGCTCCAGCTTCCTGATGCTGAAGCTCTTATCCTGATAGGATGCACACTCCACATAGCTGTCCTTGGCATCAGCAACATTCCAATCAGACAAGGTCACTGGAGCCCCAAACTGCCTACGGATGCGTGACACCATGAATTTCATCTGTAATGGATTATGGAATATCATCATGGGCACAACCCTTCCCACCATCAGTACGTGATGTAGGTGGCATCTATCACAAAGGACCATCACCATCTGCAACATGCCCTCTTCTCATTACTACCATCAGGGAAGAGGTACAGGAGTCTGAAGATCCACACTCAATGTTTTAGGAACAGCTCTTTCACCACCAACATTACATTTCTGAATGGCCCATGTATCCATGAATACCATCTCATTATCCTATTTTTCCACAATTTACCTATTCTTGTAACTCAATGCCTTTGTGATGTACTTCTACCACAAAACATCATCTAGTTCAGTGATGATAAATCTGATTCTGATTTATATTGCTGCTTTTCTATCTAGATGCAGATCTGACATTAATAATCCAGCCTCAGGCAGCATAGTCAAAGACCCCACCCATCCTAGCCATTCTCTCTCCCATAAGGCGGAAGGTACAAAAGCTTGAGATCACGTGCCAGCAGCTTCAGACTAGCCTCCGTTCGACTGTCGTGAGACTCTTGAACAAGCCTCTCCCACACCAAAGATGAACTCTTGATTTCCTCATCTACCTCATCACAGCCCTTGCAGTTATTTGGGAAGTAGCTTCTTCTCCATAGAAACATAGAACATTACAGCATGGAAACAGGCCTTTTGGCCCTTCTTGGCCGTGCCGAACCATTTTTCTGCCTAGTCCCACTGACCTGCACCTGGACGATATCACTTCAAACCCCTCTCATCCACGTACCTGTCCAAGTTTTTCTTAAATGTCAAAAGTGATCCTGCATTCACCACTTCATCTGGCAGCTTATTCCACACTCCCACCACTCTCTGTGTGAAGAAGCCCCCACTAATGTTCCCTTTAAACTTTTCTCCCTTCACCCTTAACCCATGACCTCTGGTTTTTTTCTCCCTTAGCCTCAGTGGAAAAAACCTGCTTGCATTCACTCTATCTATACCCATCATAATTTTATATACCTCTATCAAATCTCCCCTCATTCTTCTACGCTCCAGGGAATAAAGTCCTAATCTATTCAACCTTTCTCTGTAACTCAGTTTCTTAAGTCCCGGCAACATCCTTGTAAACCTTCACTGCACTCTTTCAACTTTATTAATATCATTCCTGTAATTAGGTGACCAAAACTGCACATAATACTCCAAATTCGGTCTCATCAATGTCTTATACAACCTCACCATTTCATTCCAAATCTTATACTCAACCACCATCCTCCACCATCAGATTTTGATTCGGGGCTCTTGGATTCTTGAACTCACATCCTGCCTCATTATAATCTTGCACTTTATTGTTGACCTGCATTATACTGTCTGTAGCTAAAGCTTTATTCTGAATCCTGTGGTTGCTTTACCTTGTTCTGCCTCAATACACTGTGTAATGATCTGATCTACATAAACTGTATACAAGAGAAGCCTTTCACTATATCCCAATACATATAATAACAAAATAGACTAATTCCTACATCACAAGAGTTGCCAGTCAGCGTTAAACTCAACATGGGACTGCCTTAGGGACTCTAGTTCTGCATTTTCCCCTTGGAGCTTCCCCCCAAAACCTTCCCCATGAGTGGGTATAGCTGAAAGGCAGCAGAGGTTTGGGATCAGAGTCTTCCTTCTCCTCGATGACCTGCCAACCATGACTGATGAGCTCCATCTGCTTGAAGCAACTGGTTTTAAGGCACCGGTAACCCACCTTTGCCCGTTCTCCTGTCAGTAGAAATGGATCCACTGGGCTTGGTAGCTAGGCCATATGTAAAGGCCAGGAGCTGAACTCAGTTGTCAGAGGCTATTAGAGATGCATGTCATTGGGAGCTTCTCCCCGTCATCACCCACCCAAACCCGCTCCTCCCCTCACCCAGCTATGACAACCTTAAGGAACCAGCTTGCACTGGTGCAGATAATGAGGTTGGCCAAAATAACAAAAGCCCAGGCAATTTAGATTTTCAGCCTTGCCATCTCCATCCCAGTAAATATGCACATTGATATAAGCTGTGACCTTAGTTGGAGCTTCTTCAAACTTTTCCTCTTCGATTTCAACGCCGCTACCCAGGTCAACCCATGGCTTTCTTTTGATTTCATTCACCACATCAAAGTCAGAAGTTTTATTCTCAGTTGCCTCGAAAGACTGCAAGAGAGAGACCAAGATTTGGAATCAGTTCCTTTCAGGTGATGTTTTCTTTTGCATACTTTTTATGATTAGCTTTGTGCATCGATGCAGTGAAATGCGTCATTTTGTGTCAGTGACCAATGTGGTCTGAGGATTGTGGTGGCACAGGAGTCACCACACTTCCTGTGTCATCATAGCATGCCCTCAACTCACTGACTCTCACTAAACATCTCCAGGATGCAGGAGGAAACCCACACAGTCACTTGGAGAACATAAGCTTCCAGTGGTAATGGAACCTCAGTTGCTGATATTGTAAAATGTAGCACCAAATGCATACCACCATGGCACCCGGTAAATGCTGGTGTTTCCAGCAGTGAACGAAATTCCCTCAGACTGATGGTCACTGCCTTTTGCAGAAGTCATTATGGAAGGTTACTTTGAGAAAGAGGTGAAGCAACTCGATTACTTTTAAACAAGATAACTAGTCCATCTTTGGACTGTGAGAGGAAACCAGAGAACCTGTCACTGAGTAAACATACAAACTCCTTATTGACAGCAGCGGGAACTGAATTCTGATCAGTCATCGTGGATGCTGTAAAATGGTTGTGCTAACTGCTACCCTACCTCTGCCATTTTGAAAGGTCAGGAGATTGAGTCAGAGAGATACAGCTTAGAAACAGGTCCTTCAGCCCACTCTGTGTCCTGACTGGTGTTGGATTAGACTGCTTAATTGTCATCATTTTTGCAGTTTAACAATTCTTGCCTGTTAATATTTTTTATAACTACTTCAATATATGTAACTGTATAGTATGTTTCCTAGTGGTCCCAGTATGTATACACAGTTGTCCAGTGCATCCTCCAGTAATTACAGTATTTTGTATCATTCTGGAAAGATCTGGAAGCTTCTCCAGTGTTGAATTATTTGAATAGGGGCTATCTGATTGGTTAACGCATATCATAGCTGCTCTGTGTGCAAAGCAGCTGTGTGGAGTCCTCCAGCACATTTCCAATCTGGGTCTCAGCCTGGAAAGGGTCCCGACTGGGTGGAAAACATCGTGTGGTCCCAGTACCCAAGAAGGGCCAACCAAAAGATTTGAATGACTACTGTCCAGTGGCCCTGACCTCAAACATCATAAAGACCCTAAAAGGCTGGGCCTGACTCACCTCTGACCCCTGGTCATATCAGCCTTCAATACCCTGCAGTCTGCCTACCAAGAGCACACTGGAGTTGGTAATGCTGTCATCTATCCACTGAGCAGAGACTACTCCCACTTGGATAAGCAGAGCAGGACTGTGAAAATCATGTTTTGATTTCTCAAGTGCCTTCAATATTATACAGCCCTCATTGCTGGCGTTCAATGCAGGTTGGCTCTTCCATTGTGTCCTGGATAATGGACTACCTGATTGCAGATCACAGTTTGTGCAGCTTCAGAGCTGTGTGTCAGACATGGCTGTAAGCAGCTCTGGGGCCCCACAGGGGACCGTATCGGCTCCCTTCCTGTTTACCCTGTATACCTCGGACTTTAGATACAACACTGAGTCATGTCATCCACAGAAATACCCTGATGACTCAGCAATAGTTGGGTGTATAAAGGGAGGACGGGGGGGATGAATACAGGGCCCTGGTGGAGGACTTTGTCGAATGGTGCAAGCTAAATCATCAGCAGCTCAACATCAGTCAGACAAAGGAGATGGTAATGGACTTTAGGAAGACTTAGACTGCAATGCTCCCTGTTACATTTGATGGTGAGGATGTGGATGTGGTGAGAACCTATATGTACCTGGGGTGCACCTGGATCACCAACACAGAGGCTGTGTACAAGAAGGGCCAGAGCTGCCTCTACTTCCTGAGGAGACTGAGGTCCTTTGGAGAGTGCAGGCCTCTCCTTCACATGTTCTACCAGTCTGTTATTGCCAGTGCAATCTTCTATGTGGTGGTGTGCTGGGGCATTGGCATCAACACAGGTGATGCCAACAGGCTCAATAAACTGATTAGAAAGGGTGGCTCTATTATAGGAGTCAAACTGGACACACTGGAGGCTGTGGTAGGACAAAGGAACCTACGGAAAATCCTGGCAATTCCGGACAATGTTTCTCACCCTCTGCATGCCACCTTGGCTGAACAGAGGAACACTTTCTGTGATAGACAGCTGCACTGTTCCAAAGAGTGCTAAATGAGGTTATTCTTACCTTTAGCCATTAGGCTCTATAGTGAGACAACCTAGCTGGGGAAGTGATGACCCCCTCCTGTATGAGGTAACTTATTTTTTTATTCTTTCTTATGTCTCTTCTAATCTTTCTATATTTGTATATCCATGCACTTGTAATGCTACTGTGACACTGTAATTCCTTTGGGATCAATGAAGTATCTATCTATCTATGAATTTGAATGGAACGTTTCTTATTGATGGGATATAAAAAGAGCTGACCATGAGGCTCTGCCATCTTTTGCTTCTTCTCTCCCTTTCACTACTAGCCTCTGTTGCGCTTAAGGTCCATTTCCAATTTTCTTTGTTCTATTAGCACTTAATATAACAACTGGGAAACACCAAGTGTTGTGTCTTTTTCCTGACTTCTGAAAGAACCTTGGATTAAAACCATCAAAACCCAATACTGATCCCATCATGGTCTGATATCCTGGAGAAGGGAATGACTTAGGGACAGGGCTGAGACCAATGGGCTACTGGGAATCCTGGCAATGGGAATGACTCTGGGATAGCGATGAGAGCGATGGGCTACTGGATATCCGGATATGGGAATGTCTCAGTGATAGGGCTGATAGCAGTAGGCTACTGAGAATCCTGGCAATGGGAATGACTCAGGGGAGGAATGAGACCAAGAGGCTGGTGGGAATCCTGGAGATGGGAATGACTCAGGGATAGGGATGAGACCTATAGGCTACAGGGTATCCAGGAGATGGGGATCACTGGGATAGGGATGAGAGTGATAGGTTATTAGTATTGGGAGTAAATTGGGAAAGACACATACTCAGCACTTCAGGACAGCTTCTTCCCATCCACAATCCAATTTCTTAATGTATGTTGAACCCATGAACACTATCTCACTAATTTTATTTCTCTTTTTGCACTACTTGTTTAATTTTATCTTTTAAAAATATAGATAATTCTTGCTGTAATTTAGTTTAATTTTATTAGCGGTATGTATTACAATGTAGTGCTGCCACAAAAGAACAAATCTGACAACATGTGCTGACGACATTAAAGCTGATTCAGATTCTGGTTTATTTGACATGTGCACATTGAAACACGGTGAAATGCCTTGCCTGAGTTAACAACCAACACAACCTGAGGATGTACTGTGGGCACACATCCTGGCACCAGCGTAGCATGTCCACAAACAACAACAGTAACAGCAACACAAGGCAAGTCAACAACAACAAAGCTATGCAGGTCAGGCAGCATCGATGGAAACAGAACGTGTTTCTGGTTGAGCCCTTTCATCAAGACTGGAAGGGAAGGGCGAAGAAGCCGGGGACGGGGAAGAGTAGAAGCTAGAAGGTGATTGGTGAAGCCAGTTGGGTGGGGAGGAAGCGAGAAACTGGGAGGAGTTAGGTGGAAAAGGTAAAGGGCTGGAGAGGAAGGAATTTGATAGAAAAGAGTAGATCATGGGAGAAAGAGAAGGAGGAGGGGCACCAAGGGGAGATTATTGGCAAGTTAAGAGAAGAGATAAGAGGTTTAGAATGGGGAATAGAAGAAGAGGGAAGAGGGAGGGGGGAAATACAGTAAATTGGATAGAAGCATATCCTCAAGATCCAAGAAACTAGCTTAGGTAGGTACCATGGTGTGTGTCTCTCTCTCTCTCTCTCTCTCTCGCTCTCGCTCTCGCTCTCGCTCTCGCTCTCGCTCTCGCTCTCTCTCGCTCTCTCTCTCTCTCGCTCTCGCTCTCGCTCTCGCTCTCGCTCTCGCTCTCTCTCTCGCTCTCGCTCTCTCTCGCTCTCTCTCTCTCTCGCTCTCGCTCTCGCTCTCGCTCTCTCTCTCGCTCTCTCTCTCTCTCTCTCTCTCTCTCTCTCTCTCGCTCTCTCTCTCTCTCTCTCTCTCTCTCTCTCTCTCTCTCTCTCTCTTATATATACAGGAATTACACAACTATTTTAATCCACTGCCCCTTTTGAGCCTCCTTGCTGTATAATAATTTAAACTCAATAATCCTTTCCTGGTTACTGTTACCAAACCAGATGGAACAAGGATTTCTGGAGTGTGTTTTCACAAATCACACATAATCATACTGAATGAGTCCTCCTTTCTTTCCTTAGGAATAAAATTACTTACATTTAGGATTATCCCCTTCATCATTTCGTTGAGCGCAAGGTAGAAATTTTGTCCGTACATGGAATCGATATCATAGACGACTAGAAGTTCATCGCCCTGATAATCCTGTGTTGAACGAATAATTTATTAAAAGCAGCCTTAAAAGTTCGGTAAAATTCCCAGAAAGATATATGGGGGTGTGTACAGCTACAGGTAAATACATTCAGGCTTCTGTGTGTTATGCTACAGGAGTCTCCCCCATTACAAAGGTAGAGTGTTCCTATGAAACATTTCTTGAGCCAAAATGGCGTAAAGGAAAGAACCATTAATTTATAAGGGGAAAATTTTTGTAAAGGCGAAAATCTTCTTTGTAATGTGAAAACAGGTTACTTATGTAGGTCTTTTGTAAAAGCAAACTGGCGTAAAGTGAACATTCATAAAGCGGGGGACACCTGTATTTAATACTCAGTCATCTGCTAAATTTATGTATGTAATCAGGCTTTGAGAGATTTATTAGAACATAGAACTGAGAACAGTACAGCACCTTCAGTTAAATTAGTAATCAAATGGCCAACCTAACTAATCTCTTCTGACTACTCAATGTCCATAAACATCTTTTAAAAGTCCCTACTGTATCTGCTTTTACCACACCTCAGCCAGCACATTCTAGGCAGCCCCCACTCTCTGTGTAAAAACCATGCTCCTCACATCTCCTTTAAACCTACCTCCCCTCACCTTGACTGCACGTCCTCTGGTATTGGACATTTTAACCATGGGAGAAAGATACTGCCTGTCTACTCTATCTTTGCCTCTCATAACCTTATAAATCTCTGTCAGATCTCTGCTCAGCCTCTGGTGCTCCAGAGAAAACAACCCAAATTTGTCCAGCTTCTCATGATAAGCACATGCCCTCTAATCCAGGCAGCATCCTGGTGAATCTCTTCCACACCCTCCAGAGCCTTGACATCACATTTTTGCTATAACAGGGCGACCAGAACTACATGCAATATTCCAGATGCGGCCTAACCAGAGCCTAATAAAGTTGCAACATAACTTCCTGACTCTTGAACTCAATGTTTCGACAAATAAAGGGAGTCATGCCATATGCTTCCTTAACCACCCTGTCAACCTGTTCTTTCATTCAATATCAGGATCTAAACTTCGCCAGTAAGGCCAATATTATTCCCTGTTCTTCCTTCAGCTCGATGTGAAGAGTTTGCTGGGTCAGACATAGAATCAACTCCTGTGTTCTAGCTTAAAGTCTCTGTATTGTTCACAAACTCCTTTGCCTGAAGAACATCAGAAAACAAGATGGAATTTTGTGATTATCTGGGTAGCTTCAACTTCACTGCAGTCTGAATTTAAACTCCCCAGTTGCCATGGTGAGATTGCAACCAGGATCTTATTCATCGGGAGCTTTGGATTAAAAAGGACAAAACCAGAAAACCAACATACTGTTCTAGACCACAGAACAGCATTGGACAGGCCATTCAGCCTACAATGTTGTGCCTATCTTAATGCCAATTTATACTAAATGTCCTTCCTCTGCACATCATCCCTATCCTTCCATTCCATTCATCCTCATGTGTCTATCTAAAAGCTCCTTAAACTCCCCCAAAATGATGACTTCCATTACCACCAGATAACCCACTCCAGATACCTATCACACCCTGTGTAAAAAACCTGCCCCTCACCTTTAGACTTCACTCACCCTATCCCCCAGAAACTTAAAAACATGTTCTCTAGTGTTAGGGATTTCTACCTTGGCAAAAAGATTCTGACTGTCTATGCCTCTCAGCAATTAAGAACCTCCATCAAATCTTCCTTCAGCACCTGATTCTCAGTCAGGTGGCCTGCCTAAAGCTTCAGGTAAATAGGATGCTGGTTCCAATCTGAACTTGGCAACAGAAGAATTTAATTTTAGACTGCATTCCCTTTAATTAATTAACTTAGCAATAGAGCACAGAACAGACCCTCCCATTCCAATGACAGGCACCACCCAGCAACCCCCAATCGAATCACAGGATAATTTGCAATGCCGAATTAATGTACTAACCTGTGGGTGGAAGCCGGAGCACCCGGAGGAAAGCCACACAGACGGGAAGGAATGTACTCACAGAATGCGTTAGAGTTGAACTCTCAGCTCCAGCCTCCAAGCTGCAATAGTGTTCTCTAACTGCTATAGTACCATGGTGACTTTTTCTGTCCTTCGGCTGCAGTCTGTCATTGATTCTATTATTCTCCTTAGATTTACTCAGAATGCCCGCAAGAAAATGAGCCCCAGTGTTGTAGATGGTGACATAAATTTATTATCAAAGTACATACACTTTGAACCTACCTGGATAGCTGTAAAAACCTACATGACTTTCTGCTGTCTTTGAAGCAAAGGGGTTTGTCTACGAAGATTTATCTTCCCTCAGCTCTAAGGAGAACAAGCCATGTTTATCCAACCTTTCCTTATAGCTAGTACCCTCTAATCCAGGCAGCATCCTAGTGAAGCTCTTCTCCACATCCTTACTGTAATGGGGTGACCAGAACTGTACGCAATACCCCATGTGCAGTCAGACTGAAGTTTCATAGAGCTGCAACTTGACTTCCTTGTCCTTATACTCAACACCCCAAGTATGCCTTTGTTAACCACCATACGAAGATAATGATTGAACGGTCATTTATTGTGCCTGTTACTGATGAAACAGCTATTTTACCATGCTGTAGTACGGTTGATACAACACTGATACTTCGTAATTATGCAGGTTATTCTAGTCCAGCAGAATAAACAAGACTAAACGCTCTGAGTTATTTTGGACAGTTACAAACATTCGTCATCTGGGACCATCAAGAAGGAACTACAAGACCTTGAAGTCACACATCATTTTAAGAACAGCTTCTTCCCCTTTACCATCAGATTATTGAATGAACATGAACCCATGTACACTACTATTGCCTTTTTACATTATTTATTTATTTATGAAATTTATTGTGATTTATGTCTTTGCACTGTACTGCTATGACAAAACAACAAGTTTTAAACTAAAAGATTCTGCAGATGTTGTAAAACCAGAGTAACACACCCACAAAACGCTGGAGGAACTCAACAAGCCAGGAACCATCTATGGAGGAGAATAAGCAATCAACATGTCAAATGGAGTCATAGAGCACTAAAGCATAGGAACAGGCCTTTTGGCCCATCTAATTTGTTCCAAGTCAATAATCTGCCTTGTCCCATCAACCATAGCCCTCCATACCCCTACCATCCATGTACCTGTCCAATTGAACCCACATCCACCACTTCCATTGGCAGCTCATTCTGCACTCTCACCACCCTCTGAGTGAAGAAATTCCCTCTCATGTTCCCCTTAAACATTTCACCTTTCACCCTTAACCCATGACCTCTAGTTGTAGTCTCATCCAACCTCAGTGGAAAAAGTCTGCTTTCATTTACCCTATCTATACTCCACATAATTCTGAATACCTCAATCAAATCTCCCCTCAGTCTTCTACACTCCAGGGAATAATGTCCTAACCCATTCAAACTTTCCCGAAAACTCAGGTCCTTCAGTCCTGGCAATATCCTTGTAAAGTTTCCCTGCACTCTTTCAGTCTGATTTTCACTGTTTCTGTAGTTAGGTGATCAAAAATGGACACAATATTCTAAATTAGGTCTCACCAACATCTCATCAATAAGCTTCAAGACATCGGCCTCAATACCAGTCAGTTTGGATTGGCAACAACATCTCCCCCACGATCTCCATCAGCACAGATGCACCACAAGGCCGTCTGTGTGCTTAGACCCCTACTCTGCTCGATTTACACTTACGACTGTGCCATATATGACAATGCCTTATTCAAGTTTGTCTGACAACACCACTGTCATAGGCCAAATCAAAGATGGTGATGAATCAGCATATAGGAAGGAGATTGAAAATCTGGCTGACTAGTACCACAACAACACCCTCTTATTCAATGTCAGCTGGACCGAGGAGCTGATTATTGACGTTCGGAGGAGGAAACCAGAGGTCCATATCCAAGTCCTCAATGGAGGATCAAAGGTGGAGAGGGTCAGCAACTTTAAATTCCTCAGTACTATCATTTCAGAGGACCTGTCCTGGACCCAGCACACAAGTGCAGAGTACGAAGAAAGCATGGCAGGGCCTCTACTTCCTTAGGAGTTTGCAAAGATTCAACAGGATATCTAAAACTTTGACAAACTTCTATAGATGTGGAGAGTACATCACAGCCTGGCATGGAAACATCATAACCCTGGAATGGAAGATTCTACAAAATGTAATGGATATGGCCCAGTCCATCACAGGCAAAGCCCTCCACACCATTGGCACATCGACATGAAGTATTGTCACAGGAGGGCTAAGTGCAAGTCAGTGGGACTAGGTGAGAGTAAGCATTCGGCACGGACTAGAAGGGCCGAGATGGCCTGTTTCCGTGCTGTAATTGTTATATGGTTATATACTCTTAGAGACTTTGTATGCATGAGCTTTTAGTTTGATGCCTTCTTTTATTTCCTTAGTTATCCAAGACTGGCTCTCCCCACCCTCACTGTCCTTGCTTTTAACTGGAATATACTTTTGTTGAGCACTGTGAAAAATCTCTTTGAAAGTTTTACACTCTTCCTCAACTGTCCCACCATATAGCCTGTGTTCCCACTGTACACTAGCCAAATCCTCTGACATCCCATTGTACTCTCCATTGTTTAGGCATAATACACTGGTTTTAGGTCAAACTATTCCACCCTCCATCTGTATGAAAAATGCAATCATACTGTGATCACTCTTTCCAAGAGGATCCCTGACTACAAGATCACTAATTTTCCCTGTCTCATTCCACAGGACCAGATCTAAGATAGCATGTTCCCTTGTAGGTTCAGTAACATGCTGTTCAGGAAAGCCATCATGGATGCGTTCTATGAAGTCCTCCTCAAGAAACGTGAGAACCTCTGACAGGATCATTGGGGTTCTCCCTTCCACTTACTCAAGATATTTATAATGAGCACTGCATGCGCAGGCCCCTTGGCATTGTCAGTGATCCTTCCCATCTGTCCAACAATCTCTTTCACCCCTACCATCGGGCAGGAGGTAACATGGCATTAGGTCAAAACCTGTTTGTGTGGGAAGCAGCTGCTTCTCCCAGGACATAATACCAGGCATGGCTCTCATCATGGACCTCATCACGCATGAAGCACCAGTACTGTTATACAGTGTACTTTTTAAACGTGTATTGTATATGCACCTTATTAATTTACTTGTGGTAATATAACTTTATGTGTTGTGTGTGATTTATATGTACTGTGTTGTGCACCTTGGTCCAGAGGAATGTTGTTTAGTTCAGGGGTGTACTATACATGGGTATGGTTGAATTTGAACTTAACTCAGTACCAACCATGATTGGGTGTTTGTAGGGATGAAAATCTGACACAGCTGCCCTTGTCTTCATGTCATTGATGATGAAATCCTTTTTGATTAACTTGTATGGCTTCTCCTGGGTGACGTCCCGGTCAATTACACATTGAAAGATTTCCTGAGTCTTGGAGGTGAGATAGAGAGGGGCCACGGCTTCAGTGAACACTGTAAAGAAAGACAGAGATCTCTAATCTCACATACTGTTTAGCAGCAGAATATCAAAGTTCAAAGTAAATTTTTTATCCAAGTACATTTATGTCACCATCTACAACCCTGAAATTCATTTTCTTGTGGGCTTCACTGTAGATACAAAGAAACGTAACAGAATCACTGAAAGGCCACACACAAATTAGATAACCAGTGTGCAAAAGACAACAATCTGGGCAAATACACAAAAATTTTAAATAATAATAAATAAATAAGCAATAAATATCGAGGGCATGAGATGAAGAGACCTTGAAAATTAGCCCACGGGTTATGGGAACAGTTCAGTGTTGGGGTGGTTGGTTGTTCCTGAACCTGGTGGTGTGAGTCCTGAGGCTCTTGTAGCTTCTTCCTGATGACAGCAGGGAGAAGAGAGCAGGATGGGTGGTGGCTGCCCTAGGTAATAGATGGGTTCTATTTTCACAGATGCCCTTCAATCCAGTTTGCCCATAAGTCTGAAAATACATTTCCTGTGATAACAATCCCTTCAGGGATGTAATTAGAGACTGCTTATGGCAAATGCTCTGTGCACAACCACGAAAAACTGCAGAGCTCAGCACATCACAGAAACCATGGGGTCTGTCTACACTTCTCACTGCCGTAGTAATGCATCCAGCATAATCAAATTCCCCCTCTCTGGACAGTGAACGATGGAACAAAGGGGGATCCATTAGTGGAAGTCGATTTCTCATATAGTAATGAATGACATCAAAATCACAGAGCAAAACATTCAAAGAGCTGCAGATACACAGAGATCCATGCAGTACCTCTGCAAAGATGCTCTGCATAAGTGATCAGCATCTCTGGCTTCATCCTCCTTCTTTCTCAGCCCTGATGAAGGAGTTTGGGCCAAGGCGTCAACTGTTTATTCCCCTCCTTAGATACTGCCTGACCTGATGAGTTCCTCCAGCATTTTGCGTGTGTTGCTCTGGATTTCCAGCACCTGCAGAATCTCTTGAATTTATGCTGTGCTGCCTTGTTATTCCTCTTTTGTGTACACAATTTATTTTATAATTTAGCAGAATTCTACATCTTTGCATGGTACTGCAGTACAAAATAATAAATTCCACATCATATATGACAGTGATTATAAAACTGATTCTGATTCTGAATTACTGGAGCCCAAGTTTCCTTCAGCAAAGTGCCACCAAGCTGCACACGTGTTGATGATTGAGGTTTGTTCCCAGGTTGGGAATGTCAGATACAACGGTATATTGTTTGTTGTCTTTCTAGTCCTTCGAAGGGATTGGATTATAAAAGAAAGCATGTAATGTTGAGACTTCATAAAGCATTGACAAAGCCTCACTTGGAGTATCGTGAGCTGTTTTAAGACCATAAGACATAAGAGCAGAATTAGGCCATTCAGCCCATCGAGTCTGCTCTGCCATTCCAACATGGCTAATTTCCCTTTACAGAAACCGTGCTGACTTTGACTTTTTTTATCAGTAGTCTCCAAGTACACCAAAACCTCATCCTTAATAAAAGACTCCAACCACTTTCCTAACCACTGAATGTAGGCTAACTGGCCTATAATCTCCTTAAAGAGTGGAGTGACATTTGCAATCTTCCAGTCCTCCGACCATGCCAGAATCAAGTGGTTCTTGAAAAATAATGACCAATGCATCTGTTACCTCTTCAGCAACCTCTCTCAGGACTCTGGGATGTAGTCCATCTGGTCCAGGTGACTTATCCACCTTAAGACCCTTGAGATTCCCTAACACTGATAGCAATGGCACTCACTACTGCTCCCTGACACTCATGGACCTCTGGCACACTGCTAGTGTCTTCCACAGTGAAGACTGATGCAAAGTACCCATTACTTTGCCATTTCTTTGTCCCCCATTACTGCCTCACCAGGATCATTTTCCAGTGGTCCAATATCAACTATCACCTCCCTTTTACTCTTTACATAATTGGAAAATCTTTTGGTATCCCATTTTATATTATTGGCTAGTTTAACCTTATATTTCATTGTTTCCCTTTTTTAGTTGCCTTTTGCTGGATTTCCAATCGTTGCCATTTGAGAACTTCTTCTGTGGGGTATATCTATACTACACCCTTGTGAATGATTCCCAGAAACTAAAGCCATCTCTGCTCTGCTGTTATCCCCGGCAGTATTGTCCTCCAATCCACCTGGGCAAGCTCCTCTCTCGTGCCTCTGTAATTCCCTTCATTCCATTGTGATACTGATACATGTGACCTATGTGTCTCCCCCTCAAATTGCTGTATGAATTCAATCATATTATGATCACTGCCTCCTAAGGGTTCCTTTGCGTTAAGCTCCCTAATAAGATCTGGGTTATTACACAACACCCAATCTAAGATAGCCTTTTCCCCAAGTAGGCTCAAGCACAACCTGCTCTAAAAAGCCATCTCGTAGGTAATCAACAAATTCCCTCTCCTGCAATCCAACACCAACTTTATTTTCCCAATCCCCTTGCATATTGAAGCCCCCAATTACAATTGTGTCACTACCTTTATTACATTCCCCTTCCTGCTCCCTTTGCAATCTCAACCCCACATCTTGGCTACTATTTCGAGAACTACATATGATTCCCATAATGTTTTTTTTTACCCTTCTTCACCCACAAAGATTCAACACTTCATTACCCTATGTCACCTCTTTCTAAAGATGTAATTCCATCTCTCACCAACAGAGCCACACCACCACCTGTGCCTTCTTGACTGGCCTTTCAACTTAAAGTATATCCTTTGATATTAAGCTCCCAACTGTGGCCTTCTTTCAGCCATGACTCAGTGATGCCCACAACGTCATACTGACCAATCTCTGACCGAAAACTCAGGTCCTTCAGTCCTGGCAATATCCTTGTAAAGTTTCCCTGCACTCTTTCAGTCTGATTTTCACTGTTTCTGTAGTTAGGTGATCAAAAATGGACACAATATTCTAAATTAGGTCTCACCAACATCTCATCAATAAGCTTCAAGACATCGGCCTCAATACCAGTCAGTTTGGATTGGCAACAACATCTCCCCCACGATCTCCATCAGCACAGATGCTGGAAATCTAGAGGAATTCAGGGATCAGGAAATGAGCAATTTGGTATCGGTTTATTATTGTTAAGTGCACCAAGCTACCGTGAAAGGCCAGTGACAGCCAACGCTTTGGGTCGAGACTCTTTGTGAGGATGGCGCACTAGTGTAGCAGTTTTAATTCCTGCCACAATCTGTAAGCAGTCTGTACATTCTCCCCGTGACTGCTCTGCGTTCTCCCCATATTTCAAACGTGTGCGGTTTAGACTTAGTGAGCTGTGACCATCCTACACTGGCCGCAGAAGTGTGGGGAGACTTGCTGGCTGCCCCAGCTCATCTTCCGACTGTGTTCCAATGTTTCTCTGTACACGTGACAAATAAAGCTGACGATTTTTGAAAATTGTCAGTGAGGAGCAGATGCTATCACTTCCTCAGCTCAGGTAGGCAAGGTCGGTATGGATGGGTTGGGCTGAATGGACTGTTCTCAGGTGGCACATTGACGCAGCAGCTAGTGTAATACTTTACAGGACCAGCGCTCAGCATTCAGCTCCTGCCACTGTCTGTAAGGAGTTCTTACGACTTCCCTGTAATCCTCCAGGAACTCTGGTTTCCTCCCACATTGCAAAGATGTACCAGTTAGGGTTTGTCAGTCGTGGGCATGCTACGTTGGTGCCGGAAGCAGTGTGACATTTGCGACCTGTTCCCAGGACAATTTTGTACTGTGCTGGTTGTTGACACAAGTGACACATCTCACTATGCTTTGATGTTTCGATGTACATGTGACAAATAAAGCTCATCTTTAACTCACCAGCAGATTTGGCTTTCCTTGCTGATTTTAATGGCGTCTTGGACCTCCGTCTCTCTGAATGTTTCGGAAATGCTTTCATATCTTTGGCTATTGAAAGCCTTGAAGTTTGGAGGTCATCTTTCTTGTCCTCAGACTGCAGAAGCAGATACAGTGCGAGTTAGAGACACTATGTGCAGGGTGGGGTTAAAGGTCACAGTGCATATAAGTGCAGTAATAAGGAAAAAATATCATCATGTGGTCACTCTTCAGTCTAACAAATTGAAGACCCGCTGTCTGGGAGTCTCAGGCCAAAAACCAACGGGAGGCCCTGAGGTGGCCTGTCCTGGGGTTGGAGGCTTGACAGTGAGAGTAAATGGGGGGGTGTGGGTAGGTGAGTGAGAGGATATGAATAGACCTCATTTTCAGTTATTGTTGCTCATGGTTCAAGTGGTGCCTCTTTCGATGATGTCGAGGGATGTTATCGAGGTTCTGCGTTTTTGGATTGGACTATTGCGTTTACGGACTGTGGACTGTTTTTTGCTTATCTGGTTTCTATATTCTGTGCTTTCGACCATTCTTTTGTGTTTTGGTGTGTGAGGGAAGGGGGTTCAGGGGCTAACATTCTTGTTGCATTTTGTTTTTTTTTTGTATGGGAGACTGGGGTTGGGGGGTTGGTATTCTGTTTTGTGTGGGAGACAAGGGTTTGGTGGTCGATATTTTATTTTGTGTGGGGGAATGGAGTTTGGGGGGTCGATGTTCTGTTTTGTGTGGGAGAGAGGAGTTGGGGGGTCAATGTTCTGTTTTGTGTGGGGGAAACGGGGATTGGGGGTGTCAATGTTCTGTTTTGTGTGGGAAAACGGGGTTTGGGGGGGTTGATGTTCTGTTTTATGTGGGAAAATGGGGTTTGGTGGTTGATATTCTGATTTGTGTGGGGAAACGAGGTTTGGGGGTCGATATTCTGTTTTGTGTGAGGGAATGGGGTTTGGCGGTCAATATTCTGTTTTGTGTGAGGGAAAGTGGGTTTGGGGGGTCGATGTTCGGTTTTTTGTGGGGAAAAGGGGTTTGGTGGTCGATATTCTGTTTTGTGTGGGAGAGTGGGGTTTGGGGGGGTCGATGTTCTGTTTTGTGTGAGGGAATGGGGTTTGGGGGTCGATATTCTGTTTTGTGTGAGGGAACGGGGTTTGGGGGTCGATATTCGGTTTTGTGTGGAGGAAACGGGGTTTGGGGGTCAATATTCTGTTTTGTGTGGGGGAAATGGGTTTGGCGTCGATGTTCTGTTTTGTGTGAGGAAAACGGGGTTTGAGAGTCGATATTCTGTTTTGTGTGAGGGAATGGGGTTTGGGGGTCGATATTCTATTTTGTGTGAGGAAATGGGGTTTGGGGGTCGATATTCTGTTTTGTGTGAGGAAATGGGGTTTGGGGGTCGATATTCTGTTTTGTGTGAGGGAATGGGGTTTGGCAGTCAATATTCTGTTTTGTGTGGGGAAACAGGGTTTGGGGGTCGATATTCTGTTTTGTGTGGGGGAAACGGGGATGGGGGTCGATGTTCTGTTTTGTGTGGGGGAAACGGTGTTTGGGGGATCGATGTTCTGTTTTGTGTGGGGGAAACGGGGTTGGGGGGTCGATGTTCTGTTTTGTGTGAGGGAATGGGGTTTGGGGGTCGATATTCTGTTTTGTGTGGGGGAAACGGGGTTGGGGGGTCAATGTTCTGTTTTGTGTGGGAGAGTGGGGTTTGGGGGGTCAATATTCTGTTTTGTGTGAGGGAATGGGGTTTGGGGGTCGATATTCTGTTTTGTGTGGGGAAACGGGGTTTGGGGGGGTCGATATTCTGTTTTGTGTGAGGGAACGGGGTTTGGCGGTCGATATTCTGTTTTGTGTGAGGGAAAGGGGGTTGGGGGGTCAATATTCTGTTTTGTGTGAGGGAAAGGGGGTTTGGGGGTCGATATTCTGTTTTGTGTGAGGGAAAGGGGGTTGGGAGGGGTCGATGTTCTGTTTTGTGTGGGGAAACGGGGTTTGGTGGTCGATGTTCTGTTTTGTGTGAGGGAATGGGGTTTGGCGGTCAATATTCTGTTTTGTGTGAGGGAAAGCGGGTTGGGAGGGGTCGATGTTCTGTTTCGTGTGAGGGTAGATTTGACATTTCTCTTTGAATGTCGTCCGTGGTTTTTCTTTGTTTCATGGCTACCTAGAGAAGATGAATTTCAGAGTTGTACACTGCATTTGTTTTTGATAATAAATGGACATTTGAACCTTTTGAGTTGTTCTGCAGTGGGCACGTTATGTTGGAGCTGGACTGTGTTGTGGCACTCATGGGCTGTCCTGGCACACCCTTGCACATGTTGGCTGTTAATGCAAATGACACATTTCACTGCATATTCTGACTCTGGCTCTAAATGAAAGGTGCTGGAATTTGGAGTAAACGAGAAGATCCTGGAGTGCAGCAGGAGTGGGAAAAGAGACTGGTAACAAAGGACATAGCTTGTGCTGATGATGAATCAGGGAGCCAGTGAAAAAGTTCAATAGTGGAAGTTGGGATCAAGGCAGCCTTAACTTCTCTGAAGTCCAGAGATTTGATGAACCACTGCTGTTTTGCTGTTATTGAGGTTGAAATTTAGAGAGTGTTGTAAGCATACCAGGCGAGTTTCAGTGAGTGGCTTTATTTTATTTGGAGATACAGAACAGTAACAGGCATATAAGGTAGCAAAAGTAAGTGGGAAGTTGGATGATTGGGAAGCTTTTAAAATCCAACCAAAGGCAACTAAAAAGTCTATAAGAAGCGAAAAGATGAAATATGAGGGCAGACTAGCCAATAATGTAAAGAAGGACACTAAAAGTTTTTTCAGTTATATAAAGAGTAAAAGGGAGGTGAGAGTAGATTTTGGAGCACTGCAAAAATGATGCTGGTGAGGTAGAAATGGAGGACAAAGAAATGGCAGATGAAATTAATGGGTGCTTTGCATCTGTCTTCGCTGTGGAAGACACTAGCAGTGTGACAGAGGTCCGTGAGTGTCAGGGAGCAGCAGTGAGTGACATTGCTGTTACAAAGGTAAAAGTGCTAGGCAATCTGAAAGGTCTTAAGGTGGATAAGTCACCTGGGCCAGATGGACTACATCCCAGAGTCCTGAGAGAGGTTGCTGAAGTGATAATGGATGCATTGATCATGATCTTTCAAGAATCTCTAGATTCTGGCATGGTCCCAGAGGACTTGAAAATTGCAAATGTCACTCCACTCTTTAAGAAGTGAGGAAGTCAAAAGAAAGGAAATTATAGGCCAGTTAGCTTAACCTCAGTGACTGGGAAAGTGTTGGAATCTATTTTTAAGGATGAGGTTTCGAGGGACTTGGAGACTAATGATAAAATAAGTCAAAATCAGCATGGTTTCTTTATAGATAAATTTTGCCTGATAAATCTTTTAGAGATCTTCGAGGAAGTAACAAGCAGGGTGGACAATGGAAGGGCAGTGGATATCATTTACTTGGATTTTCAGAAGGTGTTTGATAAGGTGCCACACACAAGGCTGCTTAACAAGATAAAATTCTATGGTGTTACAGGAAAGATACTGGCATGGATAGTGGAATGGCTGACAGGCAGGAGGCAGTGAGTCGGAACAAAGGGCTTTTTTCTGCTTGGCTGTCGGTGACTAATGGTGTTTTTTCACATTGTCAATGATTTGGATAATGGAATTGATGGCTTTGTGGCAAAGTTTGTAGATGATATGAAGATAGGTGGAGGGGTAGGTAGTAATGAGGAAGCAATGCGATTGTAGTAGGACTCAGACAAATTGGAAAAATGGGCAAAAAAGTGGCAGATGGAAGTTAGTGTTTGGAAATGTATGATAATGCATTTTGGTAAAAAGAACAATAGTGTGGACTATTATCTAAATGGGGAAATGTTCAAACATCAGAGGTGCAGAGGGACTTAGGATTCCTCATGTAGGACTTCCAGAAGGTTAATTTACAGGTTGAGTCTGTGGTAAAGAAGGCAAATGCAATGTTATCATTTATTTCAAGGGAAATAGAATATAAAAGCAAGGAGATAATGCTGAGCCTTTATAAGACACTAGTCAGA
This sequence comes from Hypanus sabinus, assembly GCF_030144855.1. Taxonomy (NCBI): domain Eukaryota; kingdom Metazoa; phylum Chordata; class Chondrichthyes; order Myliobatiformes; family Dasyatidae; genus Hypanus; species Hypanus sabinus. The sequence continues at coordinate 5,779,640 of NC_082716.1, forward strand.
CTACACTTAGAGTATTGTCAACTGCTTTAGGCTCCGTATCTCAGAAAAGATGTGTTGTCATCGGAGAGAATCCAGAAGAGGTTCATGAAGATGATTCCAGGAATGAATGGGTTAATGGATGAGGAGTGTTTGGCAGCTTTGGGCTTGTACTCACAGGGATTTAGAAAAATGTTGGGTATCTCATTGAAACCTACCGAATGTTGAAAGGACTAGATAGGGTGAATGTGGAGAGGATGTTTCCTATGGTGGGCGTAGAGGGCACAGCCTCAGAATTGAGGATTGGCTCTTTAAAACAGAGGCAAGAAAGAATTTTTTTAGCCAGAGAGTAGTAAATTTGTGGAATGCTCTGCCACAGACTGCAGTGGAGGTCAAGTATATTTAAGGTGGAAGTTGATCGTTTCCTGATCAGTCATGGCAAAGGACATGGTGAGAAGGCAGGTGTATGGGGTTGAGTGGGATCCGGGATCAGCCATGATGAAATGGCGGAGCAGACTCGATGGGCTGAATGGCCTAATTCTGTTCCTATGTCTTATGGTCTTCCGGTCTAAATTTTTCCAGATGTATGATGGAGAACATTCTAACCAGTTGCATCAACATCTACCCTGGAGGGACCGCTGTACAGGATCGGGAAAAGCGTAGCAGAAAATTGTAAACTCTGCCAGCTCCATCACAGGCAGCAGCCTCCCCAGCATCCAGGATATCTTCAAAAGGTGATGCCTCAAAAACTGGCATCCACCATTAAAACAATAAAACCTAGTAGCAGAATTAGGTCATTCAGCCCATCGAGTCTGTTCCACCATTCCACCATGACTGATATATTGTTCCTCACAGCCCTATTCTCCTGCCTTCATCCTGTAAACTTTGATGCTGTGATTAATCAAGAACCTATCAAACTCCACCTTAAATATAACCAGTGACTTGGCCTACACAGCCATCTGTGGGAAAGAATTCCACAGATTCACTACCCTCTGGCTAAAGAAAATTTTCCTCATCTCTGTTCTAAATAGATGCCCCTCAATTCTGAGCCTGTGTAAAGAGTTGGAAGGTTGATTGGTGAAATAGATAAAGGGCTGGAGAAGGGGGAAATCAGATAGGAGAGGGTAGAGGGTCCAGCCATGCTCATGCCTTTCCTGTAATAGCATGGGCTCTTATCTTGTCAAGCATCCTCATGTGTGGCACCTTGTCAAATGCCATTTGAAAATCCAAATAAGCACCTTTGTGTAACGTGATCGTTACTTCTTCAAAGAATTCCAACAGATTTCTCTTTAAGGAAACCATGCTGACCAGGGCTTATTTTATCATGTGGATCCAAAACCACAACCTTAGCAATCAACTCCAACGTCTTCTTGACCATTGAGCTGACTGGGATTAGCACCTTCTTCTGCCTCTCTTCCTTCTTAAAGAGTGGAGTGACATTTGCAATTAACCTGTTCAGAAGAACTTTTCCAGAATCCAGTGATCCTTGAAAGATTATTACTAATGCCTCCACGATCTCTTCAGCCACCCCTTTCAGAACTCTGGGATGGTCCATCTGATCCAGGTGACTTTTTACCTTCAGACCTTTCAGCTTCCCAAGCACCTTCTCCTTAGTCATAGCAACAACACTCACTTCGATCCGCTGACACTCTCACATCTTTGGCATTCTGGTTGTGTCTTCCACAGTGAAGACTGATGCAAAATACTTACTAAGTTCCTCCACCATTTCTTTGCCCCCCGTTTCTATCTCTCTAGCTGTCTGATATCCATTCTCATCTCTCTTTTATTCTTTATATAGCCAAAAAAAACATGCTTGGTACCTACTTTTGTATTATTGACTAGCTTAGCTTTCTTCTTCATCTTTTCTCATTGTATCGCTTTTTTAGTTGCTTTTTGAAAGGTTCCCAATCCTCTAACTTCCCACTAATTTTTACTCTATTATATACCCTCTCCTTTGCTTTTATTCTGTTTTTGGCTTCCATTGTCAGCCACAGTTGCCTCATCCTCCCTTTAGAATGCTTCTTCATCTTTGGGTTGTAACTTTCCTGCACCTTCTAACTTTCCCCCAGAAATAGCAGTCACTGCTGCTGTGCTGTCATCCCTGGTGGTGTCCCCTTCCAATCAATTCTGTCCAACTCCTCTCTCATGCTCTGCAATTCCCTTCACTCCACTGTAATACTGATACATCTGACTTCAGCTCCTCCTTCTCAAACTTCAGGGTGAATTTGATCATATTATGATCACTTTCCCTCTGAGGGTTCTTTTACCTTAAGCTCTCTCATCAATTCCAGTTCATTGCACAACACCCAATGCAGAATAACCTTTCCCCGAGTGGGCTTAGCCACGAGCTGCTCTAAAGTGCCATCTCAAAGGCATTCTACAAACTCCCTCTCCTGGGATCCAGCATCAACCAGATTTTCCCAATCTACATGCATATTGAAATCTTCCATGACTATCATGACATTGCCCTTTTGAGATGCCGTTTCTATCTACCACTGTAATTTGGAGCCCACATCCTGGTTTCTGTTTGGAGGTCTGTGTGTAACTTTCATCAGGTTATTCTCACCCTTGCAATTTCTTAACTTTATCCACAAGGATTTTACATCTTCCAGTCTATGTCACCCCTTCCTAAGGATTTGATTTTACTATTTACCAACAAAGCCACTCCACTCCCTCTGTCTACCTGCCTGACCTTTCAATACAATATATACACTTGGATGTTAAGCTCCTAACTATAATCTTTCAGCCACAATTTGGTGATGCCCATGATATCATATCTGCCCATCACCACAAGATCACCTACCTTAATCCATATGCTGTGTGCATTCAGTTAGAACACCCTCAGTCCTGTATTCATCACCTTTTTCAATTCTGGCCACCGTAACTCATCCCACTGATTCCAATTTTGCCCCATCATCAGGCTCTCCTTCCTCACAGTCTCGCTTCACACTGCACCTACTTGTATACCAATTGCCCCATCACTCAGTTTCCCATCCCCCTGCCAAATTAGTTTAAACCCTTCTCTACAGCTCTAGAAAAAAACAACCTGCAAGAATATTGGTTCCCCCTCCGGTTCAGGGGTAACGCGTCCTTTTTGTACAGGTCATACCTTCTCCAGAAGAGATCTCAATGATCCAGAAATCTAAAGCCCTGTCCCCAGCACCAATTCTTCATTCATGCATTCACCTGCCAAATCATCCTATTCTCACCCTTATTGGAACCTGGCAGCAATCCTCCTGCTTTTCAGCTTCCTGCCTAACTCCTCACATTCTCTCTTCAGGACCTCTGCTCTTTTCCTACTTCTGTCACTGGTACCAATTTGTACCACGACGTCTGGCTGTTCACTCTCCGCCTTTAGAATGCCATGGACCCAATCCAGTGCAGTCCTGACCCACTTGGGGAGCAACATACCATCTCAGTGTCTCTTTCACATCCGTGTAATCTGCTCCTCTAGTTATAGAATTCCCTATCACAGCTACACTTCACTTTCCCCCACCCCCCGACCCTTCTGAGCCACACAGTCAGAGACACTATTGCTGCAGCTTCCCCCCGTAGGTTGTTCATCCCAGCAGTATACTTGTTTTTGAGGGGATCAGCCACAGGGGCATGCTGCACTGGCTGCCTATCCCCTTTCCCTCTCCAGCAAGTCACCAAGGACCTGCCTCCTGCAACTTAGAGGTGCCTGCCTCCCTGTAGCTGCTATCACCTCCACATTTTCCCCAATAAGGATTAAGAATTCCCCCCCCTCCCCACGTAACCCAGGACATGCCTTCTCTTTGCTACCATCAAGGAGGTGGTACTGGAGCCCAAAGAGACATACACACAAGTTTCAGGAACAGCTTCTTCCCTCCACCATTAGATTTCTGAAAAGATCTTGAACCCACAAACGCTTCCTCAATAATTTTCCCTCTTTTTGCATTAAGTATTTAATTTATATATACTTTTTATTACAATGAATTGCAATGCACTGCTGTCGCAAAACAGCAAATTTCATGACATATATCGGTGTGGTGAAACCCGATTCTGACATATATCGAGGTACGGTGAAAAACCTGTTCATACAGATCAAAGCATTGTATTATTCATTGAGGAAGAGCAAGGTAAAACAGTAACAGAATGCAGAGCAAGAGTAACTAAGGACGAAGTGCAGTGCAGGCAGACAATAAGGTGCGAGGTAGATTGCCCTACAGTTGTATGAAGGGAAGGAGAGGGGCACTGCAGGTCAGACCCAGTGTCGGACACTCGTCTGGCCTTCGATCTGGTCCCGAAGTGCAGAAAGTCCCGGCCAACCGTCATCGGGTTTGCGACCGGTGGGGTCGCTGAAACACTCGGGGGAAAGCCCATCCAACTCCCGGCTGCTGCGGCTAACGCGGCCAAGTGGCCCCGGGACACTTACATTCATCCTGGCCACCACAGCCGTTGTCGGCCTTCCCCTCCGATTGACCACCGCTCCCTTCCGGCGTCCTCGGTCTCCAGGGGCGTTGCTAAGTGTCGGCGACAAGCGCTGCTGATTGGCTGTCGCGGCCACTGTACGCATGCGCGATCCGCTGAATTCCCAGAGGGCGTTTCAGGTTGAATATTTAAAATGGTTTTTAACAGACTTAGAATTATTTTTGCTGCTGATATATCATTACACAGGTTAATGTGGTCATATTGCCACTCCAGCATCACAGTGGATTCCTCATTGCGAATTGTTTTATTATTGTGACATGTACAGTGAAAAACTTGCATTGTTCATACAGATCAAATGATTACACCATGCATTGAGGGAGTACAAAGATAAACAATCATGCAGAATAAAGTGTTACAGTTACAGAAAAAGTGCAGTGCACTTTTAATCAGGTATAACGGCACAACGAGACACAGACACAAAATGCTGGAGGGAAGTACTGGCGTTGCTCAAGCCTTTTTGTATGTGTTGTTCATAATCTACCTCGTTATGACCTTAAACACAACAGACTCAGCATCTCTGAATCGGGTTTAATAGCACCGGCATATGTCATGAAATTTGTTAATTTACCGGCAGCAGTACAATGCAATACGTGATAAATATAGAAAACAAAATAAATAAGTCAATTTTGTATATTAAAAAGTTACATTAAAATAGTGCAAAAACAGAGATAATAGAAGAGAGGTAGTGTTCACGGGTTCAATGTCGAATGGCAGAGGGGAAGAAGCTGTTCCTGAATCGCTGAGTGTGTGCCTTCAGGCTTCTGTACCTCCTACCTGATGATAACAGTGAGAAAAGGGCATGACCTGGGTGATAGGGGGTCTTAATGTGGCCGCCGCCTTTCTGAGACACTGTTCTTTGAAGATGTCTTGAATACTATGCCCATGATGAAGATGTCTAACTTTACAACTTTCTGAAACTTCTGTCTATCCTGTGCAGAACCCCCTCTCATGCCAGACGGTGATGCAGCCTTTCAGAATTGTCTCCACCTGTAGAAGTTCGTGAGTGTTTTAGGTAATAAACTAATGAAATAATGCAATATAGTCTGCAGGTTCTCTTGTGTTTAAAGTCAGAATGAGATAGTCTGCGAGATCAAGAGTCAATCTCATTGCACCAGGGAAACACAGCTTGATAGAGGACTTCATCTCTCCATAGATGCTGCCTGGCTGGCTGAGCCGGCCAACGTTTTGTGTGTTACTGTTCATTCCAGCACCTACAATATCATGACTCCAGTCTGAATGGACAATCTGAATAAGATTTTAATCTGGCGCCTCCCCCCCCCCCCACTTCCTTTCCAGTCCTGAAGAAGGGTCTCGGCCAGAAACATTAACTGTTGTGACGGACATGGACTGTGTCTTTAAAAAAGAGAGCGAGAGAAAGACACGGACTGCCTGCTTCTGAGTTGCTATGGAGAGAGAAGTGGAGTTATATGATGGAGAGTTGATGTTTGCTTTTATACAAGGGCACGTTCAGCACACAGGCAGTGTCACAGCTGGATAAAACTTCCGAGTGCCCACAAGGGTGGGCTGAGGATCAATCAGCAGCTATCACGGTGTGCGGAAGGGCCGACCCTCTAGAGGCTACCGGTGTGTTTTCCTTTGCCTGGGTGGTAGTTTTCCCTTTGTGATAAGCTACGTTTGGTTAACTCGGGAGTGGATTCGGTGTCCGACGATGGAAGACCAAGGAAACCTGGTTATTCGTTCTTCTCCTATTGTGGATTTCACCTTGGATTACAGATGCCTCCCTCTCTCTTTCCCCCCGCCAACTCCGTGCATTGAACTGAACTTTCTTACAGTACCATTGTAGGACTTTAAACCTTGCCACCCGAGTTTAAACGAGTTTGGGAATTATAGTTACACACATATTGTGGTGAACTACATACACCTGTCTGGACACGCCCCCTGCTGACTGCTCCTGTGGCTCCTCCCACAGACCCCTGTATAAAGGCGATTGAGGCCTGAGCCCTGCCCTCAGTCTCCAGGATGTAGCATGGTGGTCAATTGCTGCTTGTTCTTTCTTCAAGCCAATAAAAGCCGATATCTCGCCTCACGTCTCGGAGAGTTATTGATGGTGCATCACATATATACGCATAAGATTGCTAACTGTTGATTTACCTGGTTTAAGTTACTATATTAAGTAGTTACTATTAAATAGTGGTTTTTGGCATCAAAACCAGACTCCAGGTGTGGTCAATTGCTGCTGGTTTATTTAAACCATTGCGTGTACGTAACACTGTTTATTCATTTCCATAGATGCTGCCCAACCTCTTGAGTTCCTCCAACGTTTTGTGTGCGTTGCTCTGGATCTCCAGCATCTATAGAATCCCATGTGTTAATGATCTACTGCTCCACTACGAAGTCTGATGCAGGGATGCCTACCCTGAAGAAGTTTAAATCCTCTCTTTGATGAGAGTTCAGCAAAACCCTCTCTCACTGCTCCCCCCTGGGATCTCTGCTGCCCTCCGAATCTTTGACCATGTACTCACTCAGACTTGCTACCACAGCCACATATCCTTCCTGTGAATTTGTCTTCATTGCCATCTTATTGTTCTCCTATCACATTCCTTCTTCTCCAGACTATTACCTTGCCCACCCACCTGGCTTCACCTATCACCTTCGAGCTTGCACTTCTTCCCTTCCCCCACCTTATTATTGTGCTTCTTTGACCGTAAGATATAGGAGCAGAATTAGGCCATTTGCCCCATCGAGTCTGCTCTGCCATTTCAACACGGCTGATCAATTTTTTTCTCTCAGCCCTAGTATCCTGCCTTCTAACCATATCTGTTCATGCCCTGGCCAACCAAGGATCTTCCAACCAATGCCTTAAATATACATAAGCACTTGGCCTCCACAGCTGCAAGGAATTCCACAGCTGCACTACTTCTTGGCTAAAGAATTCTATTAGTTTCTGCTTTCTATTAGTTAACCAATCCTCTTTGCACGCTAATACATCACCCCCAACTCTATGCATCCTTATCTTATGGATAAGTCTTTTATGAGTCGCCTTATCAACTGACTTCTGGAACTCCAGATAAATAACGTCCACCTGTTCCCCTCTATCCACTGCACTCGTTATATCCACAAAGAACTCCAGTAAGTTTGACAAACAGGACCTGCCTTTGCTGAATCCAAGCTGCATCTGCCTGATGGATCCATTTCTTTCCAGATGCCTCGCTATTTCTTCTTTAATGATAGATTCAAGCATTTTCCCAACTACAGATGTTAAACAAATGGCCTATAGTTACCTGCCTTTTGCCTACATCCTTTTCTGAACACTGGCATGACATTCACCATCTTCCAATCCGTTGGGACCTGCCCAGAGTCCAGAGAATTTTGGTAAATTATCACCAAAGCCTTTGCTATAACTTCTGCCTTTTCTTTCAGTACCCTGGGATGCATTCCATCAGGACCAGGGGACTTGTCTACCTTTAGCCACCCTTTTCCGCTTTATATAACTGTAAAAACTTTTACATCTTGTTTTTATATTTTGTACTGGTCTATTTTCATAGCCTCCTTCTCTTTCTTTATTGCTCACTTACTGGTACTTTGTTGCTTTTTGAAGTTTTCCCAATCTTCCAGTTCCCCACTACTCTTGGTGATTTTGTACACACGAGCTTTTAGTTTGATGCCTTCTTTTATTTCCTTAGTTATCCAAGGCTGGCTCTCCCACCCTTACTGTCCTCACTTTTAACTGGAAGATGCTTTTGGTGAGCACCGTGAAAAATCTGTTTGAAAGTCTTGCACTGTTCTTCAACCATCCAACCATCTAGCCTGTGATCCCAGTCTGCACTAGTCAAATCCTCCCTCACCCCGTCGTAGTCTCCATTGTTTAGGCATAATACATTGGTTTTAGGTCAAACTATTATACCCTCCATTTGTATGAGAAACTCAATCACACCGTGATCACTCTTTCCAAGAGGATCCCTGACTACAAGATAGTTAATTTTACCTGTCTCATTGCATGGGACCAGGTCCAATATAACATGTTTCCTTGTAGGTTCAGTAACATACTGTTTATGAAAGCAATTACGAGTGTATTCTATGAAGTCCGTCTTAAGACTACCTCAACCAACTCGACTCACCCAATTTATGCATAAGTTAAAGTCCCCCATGACAACTGCTGTTCCATTCTTACATGTCTCAGAAATTTCTCTGTTTATTGCCTGTGCCACTGTAACAACAATTTTTTACCTTTACTGTTCCTAATCTTTATCCAGATGGATTCAACATTCTGTTCCTTAGATCTTATATCATCTCTCACTATCGCCCTGATCTCATCTTTAATTAATAGTGTTACTCCACCTCACTTACCTTCCTGCCTGTCCTTCCATAATACCTGATATCTTTGGATATTTAATTCCCAATCCTCTCCACCCTGCAACCACGTTTCTGTAATGGCTACTAAATCATACCCCTTTATACTGATTTGTGCCACAAGTTCACTGACCTTATTTTGAATACTGAGGGTATTCAGATAAAAGGCCCTTACACTCATTGCGCTTTTAAAATCTAGACTTCTTGCATTTGACTTTTCTTTTTTAACTTTTGCTTTTATTTTATCTTTATCCACATTTTTCTCTTTTACTTTATTCATACTTCTGCAATCTGTTGAACCCACCCTGCTACTATTTAGTTTAAAGCCCTATCCACAGCCCTAATTATATGATTCTCTAGGATCCAGGTTCCATCGCAGTTCAGGTGCAGCCCATCTCATTGAAACAGCTCCCTCCTTCCCCAATACTGGTGCCATTCTCCCATGAGTTCAAACCCACTTCTCCTGCACCAATCCTTGAGCCACACTTTTAACTCACTAATCTTCTTGGCCCTGTGCCAATTTGCAGGTGGCTCAAGTAATCCAGAAATTACCACCTTTAATCCAGAGGTAAACACCTTTCCACAGGTCATACCTTCCCCAGAAGAGATCCCAATGACCCAGCAATCTGAACCCCTGCACCAGTTCCTCAGCCACACACTCACCTGCCAGATCACCCTATTCTTGCCCTCACTGGCATGTGGTACAGGCAGCAATCCAGAGGTTACTACCCTGGTGATGCTGTTTCTCAGTGATTTACCTAGCTCCCTAAAATTTCTCTTCAGGACCTCCTCACCTATGTCATTGGTGTCAGTATGTACCAAGACTTCTGGCTGCTCACTTCACCCTCTAGAATGTCTTGGACACAATCCGAGACATCCCTGATCCTGGCACCAGGGATGCAACATGCCATCTGGGTGCCTCTATCGCACCCACAGAACCTCGTCTCTGTTCCTCTGAATAAGGAATCTCATATCAACACTGCAGTCCTCTTCATTTCTCTGCTCTTCTGAGCAACATCACCAGACTCAGTGCCAGAGATGAGAGGGAGAGAGGGAGAGGGAGAGGGAGAGATATCTTCCTCACCCAAACCTAATGAGCCAAGCCACTCTAAAGACTGGCACAACCCAAATGAAAGGCCATTTCACCTGCACTTCTTGCACTTGCTGTGTGACCTGCTGAGTTCCTCCAGCATTTTGTGCATGGGCCTCTTGATTTCCAGTATCTGCAGAGTTTTGTGTGCGTGCAACTGAATAAGAGTTCAGATCCCACATGGGAATTAAGCACCCTAAATTCAGTTAATTCGAGTTATCTGATGTTAATGTTGATCATTAAATTAGTAGTAGGTTGTGAAAATGTCCCAAGCTTAATGATCCTGCTTACACCCATACTCCAAGTACTCCAAGTCTTCAAAACTGCGTTGAGTTGTGGTAGAGCTCAGCACCTCACAGGAACCAGCCTCCCCTCCGTGGACTCTGTCTATACATCGCACTGCCTCAGTAAAGCAGCCGGCATAATCAAAGATGCCATCCAACCTGAACATTTTCCCTTCTCACCTCTCCTACTGAACAGAAGCCACAAGAACATGATAACATATACCAGCAGACCCAAGGACAGCTTTTACCTCACTGTTACAGGATTACTAAATGTCCCCTGTACGATAAATTGACTTTTGACCTCACTATTTACCTGGTCATGACCTTTCACCTTGTTGCCTGCCTGCACTGCCCTTTCTCTGTAACTGCAACACTTCATTCTGCTCACAAACAAGAGAAAATCTGCAGATGCTGGGAATCCAAGCAATGCGCACAAAATGCTGGAGGAACTCAGCAGGCCAGGCAGCATCCATGGAAAGCAGTACTGTTATTGTTTCCCCTTGTACTACCTTAAAACTATCAAAGACATAAATACAAAAGATGCCAGAAGGTTCCCACACACTCTGCACAAGGACTGTTTGTCCCACTCCCATTAGGGAGGAGGTCATGTCGGATCTCCTGACTCAAAAACAGTTACTTTCCCCAAGCAGTGAGGCTGTGATCACCTCCACCCACTGACCCACCCCTCCACAGCCCCAACCACCACTACTTTATTATTTCCTGTCAGTCACCTTATGTACAGACAGACCTGTGCCTAGTGTCACTTTATGGACATACAATCAATGCATATAAGCTACCTCATGTGATTACTATATTTATTGTGTTTTTTTATTATTATTGTGGCTTTCTTTTTATGCACCGGAACTGGAGTAACAATTATTTCCTTCTCCTTTACTCTAGTGTACTGGAAACGGCATAAACAATCTTGAATCTGTTGAATTGTTTCTATTACCGCCTGTGGGTTTAAATTAACGATGCTCTGCATCCGAAGCCCAACCTGACCTAGAACGTGAATTTGCAACTTTGCTTTCAAGTTCGGCGACATTTAAAACTTCGTGCGGAGGGTTGACCCTGTGCGCGGGTCGCCGGCGGTGCCTGGGAGCGCGGATTGGCAGGCGGTCGCTGTGACGTAGACTCAGGGCGGTCCCGGGCGTCCGTCCATCAAGCTCCCGGTAATCAAGTCTTTTTAACACCTTTCGGCTGCGCACGAACCCGGGGAGGTGAGTCCTTGTTCCAGTCGTCAAGTAATGGCTCGTTTTCAATGCATTGACGTTGATGAGGACTCGACGTTTCTTGTTGACGCCACAACGAGCAAGAGCGGTGTAAAACTAACCGGTGTAGTTTAATTTCACTGCGAACAGATCAAGTGATATGGGAAGTTCCGTGAGTCGTCCTGCGGAGTATGAGATGCAGGTTCTCTCCCTGAATTCGGCGTGCCCTGACGTAAAGCAAGGTTTGTTTTCTGGGAATCATGGATGCTGGTTCCCCCGTGGCAAAACTCTCGAAATCGGGTAAAACCTGCAGTTATTTAAACCTTTGAAGGAGTTGAGCATCTTCCATCGTTTACTTCCCACCGCTCCTGCCACCAATTCTGAATGAGGAGAGATTGCAAACTATTTGACTATATAACTGTATGGAGTTTTGGTATTAAGTTGGAATTTGAAGCTTAATTATTGTTTTTTTTAACGAATAACTGCGTGTTTTGGGCAATCTGATTTTATTTTGCGAGTTGATTGTTCGATGGTCCGTGAACTCAAACGCGGCGTACCTGTCCTGTGAGTCTGCTAAGGTTCGCATCTACAAAGTCTACAGTCATGCCACGTGGGGACATAGGTTATTCTTTGTGACTATGTTTTTTTTTACATAACCATCTGTGTTGTGTGCTGTTGGTGCTGTGATTTGCACCTTGGCCCTGGAGAAACACTGGTTTGGTATGGTCACGTATGATTGAACGAGGACGAACTGGAATGTGTCTGTGGAATGGTGCAGATGGAGATGTGATGTGATTTGTGTTCTGTTGAATGGGTGAGTGGCAAAGTGGAGTAAAATGTGCTGTTTTCCATTCCTCTGGTTATCTATACAGACCTTAGACTTTCAGTTGTTCTGGGAAAGTACTACTGGGATTAGTCGAACTGGATGGGCCAAAGGGCCTGTATGTGCTGTAATGGTCTGATTTTACTACTTTTGATTAAGAGAAAATATCTCCCCTTGAATCTGGTGAAGGAGCAAAATGGAGAACAAGTTTGGTTTGCAGCTGCAGTAGGTTATCAAGAAGTCAAATGGAATAAGACCATATAACATGTACAGAATTGGGCCATCTGGCCCATTGAGTCTGCTCTGCCATTCAATCATGGCTGACCTTTTTGTTTTCTCCTCCTCAATCCCAGTTCCTGGCTTTCTCCCTGTAATCTTTGATACCTTGTCCAATCAAGAACCTATCAATCTCTGCCTTAAATACAACCAATGGCTTGGCCTTCACAGCTGCACGTGGCAACAAATTCCTCAAAAATCACCATCCTTTGGCTTAAGAAATTTCTCCACACCTCTGTTTTGAAAGCATCCTTCTGAATTCTGAGTACAGACCCAGAACCATCAAATGTTCCTCATGATAACCCCTTCTTTCCTGCCATCATCCTCGTGAACCTGCTCTGGACCCTCTCCAATGCCAGCACATCTCTTCTAAGATGAGGGGTCTTAAAACTGTTCACAATACTCAACGTGAGGCCTCACCAGTACCTTATAAAGCCTCAGCATCACATCCCTGCTCATCTATTCTAGACCTCTTGAAATGAATGCTAACATGGCATCTGCCTTCCTCACCAGTGACTCAACCTGCAAGTTAATCTTCAGGGTGTTCTGCACAAGGACTTCCAAGTCCCTCTGCATCTCAGATTCCTGGATTTTCTCCCCATTTAGAAAACAGTCTGCGCATTTATTTCTACTACCAAAGTGCATGACCATGCCTTTTCCAACAGTGTATTTCATTTGTCACTTTCTTGCCCATTCTCCTAACCTAAGTCCTTCTGCAGCCTACCTGGTTTTTTAACACTACCTGCCCCTCCAGCAATCTTTGTATCATCTATAATCTTGGCAACAAAGCTATCTATTCCACCTTCTAACTCACTTATATACAGCAAAAAAAGAAATGGTCCCAACACCAACCCCTGCAGAACACCATTGGCTACCAACCAGACAAGGATCCTTTTATTCCCACTCACTGCCTCCTACCAGCCCGTCAACACTCTAACCATGTTAGTAATTTTCCTGTAGTACCATGGGCTCTTAACTTGGTAAGCAGCCTCATGTGTGGCACCTTGTCAAAGGCCTTCTGAAAGTCCAAATATACAACATCCTCTTTATCTATCCTACCTGTGATCTCATCAAAGAATTTGAACAAGTTTGTCAGGCAGGACTTTCCCTGAAGGAAACCATGCTGACTTTGTGCTATCTTGTCCTGTATCACCAAGTACTCCATCCCCTCATCCTTGACAACTGACTCTAATATCTTGCCAAACATTGAGGTCAGGCTAACTGGTTTGTAATTTTCTTTATGCTGCCTTCCTCCTTTCTTGAAGAGTGGAGTGACATTTGGAGTTTTCCAGTCCTCTGGCACCATGCCAGAGTCCAACAATTTCTGAAACATTTCTAATGTTAGCTCTTTCAGAACTATAGGATGTAGTTCCTCTTGTCCACCTGACTTGTGTACTTTTAGTTCTTTCAGCATTTTGAGCATCTTCTCTCTTGTAACAGTAACTGCACCCACTTATCTGCCTTCACACGCTACATCAGGAATGTTGGCCATTGCTGGAGGGATTGAATTTAAGAAGAGGGGTTCTGCTGCAACTGTACAGGGTGCACCTGGAGTACTGCGTGCATTTCTGCTCTCCTTGCTTGAAGGGTATACTGGCTTTGGAGGTGGTGCAAAGGGGGCTCATGAGATTGATTCCAGAGATGAGAGGGTTACTCTAAGGAGAGAGTGATTTCACACTCAGTTGATGTTGTACCCCTGCTGATAATTTCTCTGTCCAGCTACAGAACAGAAATTGGTTTTGTAAATGTCAGGTTGGATGTATTGAAGACTGCAGAATATTTCTGATCCAAGTTCAACCTGTTATCAGACTCCTTGTACACTGAAGATGAACTCACTTTATGTTGTCTACCTGCACAGCACTTGCTCTGTAGATGCAGCACTGTTCTGTAACCTGTTGTAATTATGTATGATATGATCTGTAGGATTGCATGTTAAAGCTTTTCATTGTATCTCATGCATGTGACATAGAACACTACAGCACAGTAAGGCTCATCGGCCCAATAACCTACGCCAAGATCAACCTAACCCTTCTACCCCCTACCCCCCTCACATACCCTCCATTGTTCTATCATTCATGTTGCTATCTAAGGGTGTTTTAAATCTCCCTGATGTATCTGTCTCTATCACCACCCCATCAGCATATTCTCTGCACACTCTAAATCTCCTCTAAAGCTTCCACGTCCTTGCTACAATGAGATGACCAGAACTGAACACGTAATCCAAGTGTGGTCTAACTGGAGTCTTTTCAAGCTGCAGCATTTCCTTGTGGCTCATGAACTCAATCCCTCAGCAAACGAAGACACAAACCACCCTATCAATTTGTGTGGTGACTTTTTGTTCCTCCGCACTGCTATGAACTCTGCCATTAACCCTGTATTTGGCCTTCAAGTTTGACCCTCCAAAATGAAGCAAAGTGCTTTGCAGTTTGTTAACCCAGCACCCAAAACTGCCTTCCACCCACTGGCTTGCCAGTGCCAGTGGAAATTCTATTGGTATGATTAGACTGCAGTTGGGTGCCAGAATTAGTCATCCATCTGTCAGTGCACCATAGATTTCAAACTGTTTTGCATGTGATAATATCAAGTCTAGCTCTGTGCATAAATTATTTTAAACCCGTTCTTTGAATCCTATCTGTTGGCTGTTCTTTCAACACCTGTTGTCACTTATCAATATCCCTTGGCAAAGGGAGTAAGGAAGTCAAAAGGCTCTATGATTAATAAAGGGTTGGGTTTGGTAGGATTGCTCTCTCAGAGCAAAGGCTGAGTTAATGCATACAATCTGTGACCATAGTACCTGTAATGGAACAGGTTAAAATCACCATCTCGTCAGCAGGATGCTAAATCCACCATTACTTTATCATTTCCTGTCATTTACCTTGTATACTGTCTCCTGTGCCTAGTGTCGCCTTGTGGACATGCAATCAATTGGGTTTAATATCACTGGCATGCATATTGAAATTAGTTTTGCACTGCTATACATTACAATAAGAGATGTAGATAAAGACATCAAGTAGTGCAGAAAGAGCAAGCTAGTGAGGTCATGTACATGGATTCATTTTCCACTCAAACCTGGAGGAGAAGCTGTTCCTGGAATGTTGAGTATGGGTTATCAGGCTCATGATGGGAGCAATGAGAAGAGGGCATGTGATAGGGGTCCTTAATAATGGATGCCATGTTTTTGAGGCATTGGCTTTGGAAGGTCTTATCTGCAAGAGACTCTACTGCCCATGATGGAGCAAGCTGAGTTTGCAATTTTCTACAGCTTTTTCCTGATCCTGTGCAGCCTCTCCTTACCAGAACAAGATTGTTTGGTGAGCTAGTAGAGTAGGCTTGATGGGCTGAGTGGCCTTGTGCTGTAAGAAAAGATGTGGCAGCCTGCAGATGCTGAAACTTTAGAGGGTGCAGAGGAGATGATCCTGGATGCTGCTGGGATTAGCATGTTTTGAGGATGGGTTGAGCAAACGCGGGTTTTTCCCTCGAGTGAAGGAGGATGAGAGGTGATGTAAGTGGACAGCCAGAGACTTTTCCAGGATGACAAAAGCTAATACTAGAGGACATCTGTTTGAGGTAATTGGAAGAAAAGTATAGTGGCAATGTCAGAGCTGAGTTTTAAGTGCTAAGTGTGTGGAATGTGCTGCTACGGGTGGTGATAGATACCGATACATTGGGGACATTTAAGTCTTGGAGGCACATGGGTAAAAGAAAACTGGAGGGTAATGTAGGAAGGGTTAGATTGGTGGCGGGGTAGGCTTGTGTAGCTTAGCGCAATACTGTAGGCTGAAGGGGCTGTGCTGTTCTGAAACAAAAATGCCTGTGGCTTTGGGAATTGAAGGGAGAGATTTGGAAACCAGTCACTAAATTCTCTGCTTAAAATAGATCACAGAAATCTATCCGAGGTCAATGAGATGGCAAGTGGATGGTGGTGTTTCTGGCAAGAGGGTTTGGTTTATTCTACCTCTGTATATGTATAAAAGTGTAAAGTGTTTTGCATAGGGATCACTTCATCACATCAGGACTCTGTAGTACTGGAGAAAATAACAATGTAGATGAGGTAGTGTCCAGGGTGAGAATGCAGTATGGTGTCGCAGCTACAATACAGCACAGGCAAACTGTAAGCCGTATGAGATAGGCTGAAGACAAAATTCTGATAATGGTCGAGATAGAAACAGTCCTTGTATCCTGCCCTGTGGTGGTGGGGGGGGGGCACGGAGAGAACATCTGGGTGGGTGAGGGTCTTTAATTGTGCTACCTGCTTTACTGAGCAGTATAGATGGTCCATAGAAGGGAAGCTAGTTTGTGATGTGCTGAGATGTGTCACAACTCTAGTTTTGTGTTTTTTTTACCCCATTCTGCCTCCCCTCTTATCACTTGTCTGTTCAGTCCAAACAGCGCACTTTCATTCAGTGGTTGGGGTTGTCAATCTTGTCACTTTGAAAATGTATTAATGAAAAGTGTTTCATTGTCAGAGCTACCGAGATGCAGTGGGAAGCTTGTGTTGTACACTGTTCACAAGATCAGATCGTACATGGCGCAGTGGAACAGCAGCAATGTGGACTAATAAACGAGCGATTCTGCAAATCCCCACAATGCTGGAGGAACTCTGGTGTCGGGCAGTATCTGCAGAAAGAGTGGATGGTTCAGGCCAGGACCCTTGAGCAGCAGCCTGAAACATTGACTGTTTATTCACTTCTGCAGATGCTGCCTGACCTGCTGAGTTCCCTTGGTGTTTTGTGTATGCTTACAATGCAGAATAGTGCTCGGGTTACAGAGAAAGCTCATTAACAGTAAGGTGCAAACTCACAATGAGATATATTGTTAATGAAACTCTTATGCAAATAGAGTGGTAGCCCTTTATACAAGGCTGTATGAATTTTATCAATTTGCAAACTATATGATTAGGGTATATTTCTTGGAGGAGAAAATGGATATGATGGACCAAACTTGAATTGCCCTTTACCAGCAGGAGAAAACTAGAGGGCAGGAAGTTAAATATTTAAGAGGCACCTGCCAGACAAATTCAGAGGTGAATGTGTGGAATGAGCTGCTGGAGTAGGCAGTTGAGGTGGGTACAATGTTCAAGAAAAACTATTCAAACAAATGCGTGGAGAAGAGGGTTTGAGACTTGTCTGTTGCTGCTATCAGGGAGGAGGTACAGGGGCCTGAAGACCCACGCTCAATGATTTAGATCAGCTTCTACCCTCCTGTCAGACTTGTGAGCAATCCATAAACACTACCTCACTATTTCACACTGTTATTCTTTTGTATACTTAATTTGTAGTAATTTTATACTGTACAAATTTCATAGCCTACTGTATATTACTGATAATAACATTTGAATGAGATTTATGTAATATCAGTGCAAATAAGGACAAGCCAATGATTGGGTACAAATGCGGACAGATCAAAGAATTAAGTTGCACTACAGGCAAAATTCAAAAGGGCGAAGAATGAAGGTGCTGTGTTTAAATACAGGTAACATTCGGAATGTGCTGGATGAACTCGTGGCACATTTAGAGATTGGTTGGTATGACATTGTGGAATGACACCCAGGAGTTTTTAAATTGTAGACAATAGGTGCAGAAGTAGACCATTTGGCCCTTCAAGCCTGCACCGCCATTCTGAGATCATGGCTGATCATCTACTATCAATACCCGGTTCCTGTCTTGTCCCCATATCCCTTGATTCCCCTATCCATAAGATGCCTATCTAGCTCCTTCTTGAAAGCATCCAGAGAATTGGCCTCCACTGCCTTCTGAGGCAGTGCATTCCACACCTCCACAACTCTCTAGGAGAAGTTTTTCCTTAACTCCGTCCCAAATGACCTACCCCTTATTCTTAAACCATGTCCTCTGGTACTGGACTCTCCCAGCATCTGGAACATATTTCCTGCCTCTATCTTGTCCAATCCCTTAATAATCTTATATGTTGCAATCAGATCCCCTCTCAATCTCCTTAATTCCAATGTGTACAAGCCCAGTCTCTCTAATCTCTCTGCGTAAGACAGTCCAGACATCCCAGGAATTAACCTTGTGAATCTATGCTGCACTTCCTCTACAGCCAGGATGTCCTTTAACCCTGGAGACCAAAACTGTATACAATACTCCAGGTGTGGTCTCACCAGGGCCCTGTACAAATGCAAAAGGATTTCCTTGCTCTTGTACTCAATTCCCTTTGTAATAAAGGCCAACATTCCATTAGCCTTCTTCACTGCCTGCTGCACTTGCTCATTCACCTTCAGTGACTGATGAACAAGGACTCCTAGATCTTTGTATTTCTCCCTAACATAACTCTACACCGTTCAGATGATAATCTGCCTTCCTGTTCTTACTCCCAAAGTGGATAACCTCACACTTATTCACATTAAACGTCATCTGCCAAGTATTTGCCCACTCACCCAGCCTATCCAAGTCACCCTGAATTCTCCTAACATCCTCATCACATGTCACACTGCCACCCAGCTTAGTATCATCAGCAAACATGCTAATGTTATTCTCAATGCCTTCATCTAAGTCGTTGATATAAATCATAAACAGCTGTGGGTCCCAATGCCAAGCCCTGTGGCACCCCACTAGTCACCACCCACCATTCCGAGAAACACCCATTCACCGTTACCCTTTGCTTTCTATCTGCCAACCAGTTTTCTATCCATGTCAATATCTTCCCCACCCCACCCCCCCCCCCCCCGATGCCCTGAGCTTTGATTTTTACCCACCAATCTCCTATGTGGGATCTTATCAAATGCCTTCTGAAAATTGAGGTACACTACATCCACTGGATCTCCCCCATCTAACTTCCTGATTACATGCTCAAAACTTCAATAGATTAGTTGAGCATGATTTGCCCTTGGTAAATCCATGCTGGCTCGTCCCAATCCTATCACTGCTATCTAGATATGCCACTATTTCATCTTTAATAATGGACTCTAGCATCTTCCCCACTACTGATGTTAGGCTGACAGGATGATAGTTCTCTGTTTTCCCCCTCCCTCCTTTCTTAAAAAGTGGGATAACATTAGCCATTCTCCAATCCTCAGGAACTGATCCTGAATCTAAGGAACATTGGAAAATGGTTACCAATGCATCCGCAATTTCCAGAGCCACCTCCTTTATTACCCTAGGATGCAGACCATCTGGACCTGGGGACTTGTTAGCCTTCAGTCCCATTAGTCCCGTTTCCTTCCTAATGTCAATCTGTTTCATTTCCTCTGTTACCCTATGTCCTTGGCCCATCCATACATATGGGAGATTGCTTGTGTCTTCCTATTCAAGACAGATCTAAAGTACTTATTAAATTCTTCCATTTCTGTTTCCCATAACAATTTCAACCAATTCATTCAAGAGCCCAACATTGTTCTTAACTAACTTTTTTCTCTTCACATACCAAAAAAAAAGCTTTTGCTATCCTCTATATTCCTGGCTAGCTTGTGTTCGTAACTCATTTTTTCTCCCTGTATTGCCTTTTTAGTTAAGTTCTGTTGTTCCTTAAAAATTTCCCAATCATCTGTCCTCCCACTCACCTTAGCACTGTCATATTTTTTTTAATGCTATGCAATCTCTGACTTCCTTTGTCAACCACTGTGGCCCCTTTCTCCCCTTTGAATCCCTCCTTCTCCGGGGGATGAACTGATTTTGCACCTTGTGCATTATTCCCAAGAATACCTGCCATTGCTGTTCCACTGTCTTTTCTGCTAGGATATCTGTCCATTTAACTTTGGCCAGCTCCTCCCTCATGGTTCCATAGTCTCCTTTGTTCAACTGCAACACTGACACCTCTGATCTGCCCTAATCCCTCTCAAATTGCAGATAAAAACTTATCATATTATGGTCACTACCTCCTAATGGCTCCTTTACTTCAAGATCGCTTATCAAATCCTGTTCATTACACAAGACTAAATCCAGAATAGCCTTGTCCCTGATCAGCTCTCATACAAGCTGTTCCAAGAATGCATCCTGTAGGCACTCTACAAACTCCCTATCGTGGGGCCCAGCACCAACCTGATTCTCCCAGTTCACCTGCATGTTGAAATCCCCCATAACTACTGCAACATTACCTTTGCCACATGCCGATGTTAACTCCCTATTCAACTTGCACCCAATATCCATGCTACTGTTTGGTGGCCTGTAGACAACACCCATTAGGGTCTTTTTGCCCTTACTGTTCCGCAGTTCTATCCACACACTCTACTTCTCCTGATCCTATGTGTTTTCTTTTCTTCTCCCCCCCCCCCCCCCCCGGCAAAGGACTGAATCTCATTCCTCACCAACAGGGCCACCCCTCCCCCTCTGCCCCACATTTCTGTCCCTATATTACTATGTCCCTACGTTAAGTTACTGATTTCTCTCTTTCCCCCCCCCCCACACATCTGATTACTGGCTCATGGACTCTGGTTTCCCTCACCAAGTCTACAATCAGTTCCTTGGTCTTGTCATTGAGTGTGAGGTTGTTATTGCACCACTCAGCCAAATTTTCAATCTCTCCTGCACGCAGCCTGGTGTCATCAGCAAACTTGTATATGGTAAACAAAGTACACTGCAGATGCTGTGGTCAAATCAACATGTACAAAAGCTGGATGAACTCAGCAGGTTGAGCAGCATCCGTTGAAAGGAGCAGTCAACGTTTTGGGTTGAGACCCTTCGTCAGGACTAAGGGAGTGGGCAGGGGCCCGATAAAGAAACTTGTATATGGTGTTGGATCTGCTCTTGCCACATAGTCATGGGTACAAAGCAAGTAGAGCAGGCTTTACTTTTTGTTGTTCGTAAGGTGGTCTTAGTGGGGATGGGCATAGGGGATTTGAGCTCCCATAGCTTTTCAGTTTGGGGCGGTATACAAAGGGGTGATTAATCTACTGGCTCAATCTTTGGGATATGGGAGGGAACTGCAGCACTGGAGGGAAACCCATGCAGTCATGGGGAGAACAGTGCTATCAACGTGGAGTTTACACGAGGTCAGGACCAAACCCAGGTCTCTGGAACTGAGGTGACAGCTCTATTTGCTGCCCAGTAGCGGTGTCTTTTCCCCAGGGCGAGGGGAAAGGAGGTAAGCATGTGGAACAAGCTGCTAGAGGAAGTGGTTGAAGCAGATACCATTGAAGAAGCATTGGGAAAGGTGTGTGGATGAACAGGTCAGGAGATTATTTGGTCACATGGGTGTAATTGGGTGGTGTGGTCTCACTGGGCCTGTAATGGTGGTGATCTCTAAGTTTGTAGCAGCCTTGATGGGCTGAATGGACTAATTCTGCTCCTGTTTATGGAGGAATGGGGTTTAGGGGGATATGGAATAAACACAGGAAATCGGGACCAGCTGGGTGGCATGGGTCAGCATTGAGCGGTTGGGCTGAAGAGCCTTCAGAAGTGCTACTAACCCAACTCTAACAGACAAGATTGGGATGTTACTGTGTGTAGGTGAGGCCAAATTAGTCGTAATGTGTGCAGTTCTGGTCACTTACTGTATAGGAAATGCATCATAAGATTGAAAGTGAAGATAAAGTTTGCAAGGATGTCAAACAGATGCTGAAAACCCAGAGGACCACATAACCTTAGCAGGTCAGGCAGCATCTGTGGAGGAGAATAGAGAAATGTTTTGCACCAAAACTCTTCATTAAGATGTTGGTAGGTCTTGAGTACTTGATGTTATGAAAGTGAAGCCACTCTGAGGGGCTGAAGGGTACAAAGTCGCCCCCCCCTCCTTTTTGAGAATCGCAAGATCGCTATTATTTCGGGTCTGAGACCCAGGAAATGAGAGAGAGAGACACACACAGAATACACAACCAGGTGGAATCTCTCCTGACATAAGCTGAATGGAACCATTGATTACTGCTATTGTCTCTTGGAGAAGGAATTGTGTATTGAGTACTGTACTATTCATTGAAACCCCTCAGGGGACAACCAGAGTGGGCTGGTTGAGGGATTGCATCATCCCAACCTGATTGACATCTGAGACCCCGTGAGTAAGGATAAAAGAGAGGTCTGGGGAACAACCCCTTTAGACGCACCAGGAGAAACGCTAGAAATCCCGTGACAGCGTTTTATAGCAACAGCTGGTGGGGGCTCGTGTGTGTCTTCCCTTGCCTGGGTGGCGGGCTCATCACGGAAGACAGTTTAGCTAAAGGAGAGGTCACACTTGAACGGCCATGACAACGAGACACCGACGGATCGAAATCATAAAGGAAGGTTGGCAAAAACCTTTAGTGGTCAATGTTCTCTCCCTCTCTCTCTCTCTCTCTCTCCCCCCTCTTCTCCCCCCCCCCCCCACAGCGACAACCAAAAAGACGGCAGCTTGTGTGAGCTGCAGTGAACTTTATATTTCCATTGGATAATACATTATCCCCTAGACAACGATAAAGCTTATTTCTTATTGATTATTATTATACCTGCACTTTTAGGTTTAGTATTGACTACGTCTATTATCTGTATATTTGCATTATATTATTTTTGTGTATTTTTACTAATAAATACTGTTTAAAAATAGTATGATCAGACTTCAACGGACGTCTCTATCTTCGCTGGTAAGTCACCCAGTTATGGGGTTCGTAACATGGAGTTGTAAGGGAAGCCTGGATAGGTTAGGATGTTATTCCCCACAGCTTGGGGGATTGGCTAGAGGAACACAAAATTGAGCGGTATAGATTGATAAATGCAGGCAAACCTTTTCCCACCGAGGTTAGATGCAACAACTAGAGATAATGGGTTAAGGGTGAAGAGTGAATTATTTAAGGGGAAATGGGGAGCTTCACTCAGTGTGGGTGGCATGAGCTACTATCAGAAGTGATTAATGCAAGAATCTTATTTGATTCTTGATTAGTCAGGGTTACAAAGAAGGCAGCAGATTGGTGCTGAGAAGGACATGGATCAGGCGTGATGAAATGGCAGAGCAGACTCGAGGCCAAATGGTCTAATTCTGCTCCTATTTCTTATGGTCTTGTTATGCAGGTTCAATTACAGCATTAAAGGAATTTGGAGGTACATAGATGGGAGGGGTATGGATCCAAGGGACTAATTGCTTGCATGGACTAGATGGGTTAAAGGGCTTATGACTGTGCTGTAGTACGGACTCTGAAGGGTTTGTGATGTGGAACCACTTGTTCTTGTTCCATTAGATATGCTGGGTCCTGACCTGGCCACCAATGCTGGTGGTGGAGCTGTGGCAGACTCGATACCACAGAAGAGGGATGAAGGGTCAGTGATCGATCCAGACTCGGCTGATCACCTCCAGCGGAAGCTCAAATTCTTCTTCATGAACCCATGCGAGAAATTCCAGGCTCGTGGCCGTAAGCCCTGGAAGCTAGGCGTGCAGATCTTGAAGATAGCAATGGTTACTGTACAGGTACCTGTTCACTGGAGTTGAGGGTGATGGCTTGGGTTCAGCTTCTGTCTCCAGTCACAAAGTGTCATTCCACTACAATTATTGAAATAAATCCAGTACAGAACTCCCTTCCTAAGGATTTTCCCATCAAAGAAAACCTATTAAAGTACGTGTGTCACCATATAGTAAATACAAAGATTGAGTAGAATCGGAGACCGCACAGAAAGATGTACAAACAACCAATGTGCACAAGATGGCAAACTGTAAATACAAGAGACAAAGGTGATAGATAAATATCGAGACTGTAAGATATAGTAGCAAAATTGGGCCATTTGGCCCATTGAGTCTGCTCTGTCATTTCATCATGGCTGATTTATTTTCTTAGCCCCTATCTTTTGCCTTCTCCACATCCCCTGACCAATTAAAGATCTATCAGCCTCTGCCTTAAGTTTGGCCTCTACAGCTGCCTGTGGCGAAGAATTCCATGGATTCGGCTCTCTCTAGTTAAAGAAGTTCCTCTTCATTTCTATTCTAAAAGGACACTTCTATTCTGACGTTGTGTCCTCTGGTCTTAGACTCCCACCATAGCAAACATCCACTCCATCAAGGCCATTCACCATTTGATAGGTTTCAAAGAGGTCACCCTCATTCTTCTGAATTCCAGCAAATACAGGTGCTCTTCATAGAAAAGCCAGTCAACACTGGAAACTCCTTTGAACCCTCTCCAGTTTCAGCACATCCTTTCTAAGATAAAGGGCCTGAAACTGCTCACAATACTTGAAGTGAGACCTCATCAGTGCTTTATAAAGTTTCAACATTTTAACTTTGCTTTTAGATTCTAGTCTTGAAATGAATGCTGACATTGCATTTGCCTTCCTCACACAGACTCAACCTGTAAATTAACCTTTAGGGAATCCTGCACAGGGACTCCCAGTCCCTTTGTGCCTTTTTTTGTATTTTCCCTCCATTTAGAAAATGGTTTACCCTATTTATTTCTTCTACCAAGGTGCCCGATCATACACTTCACAACGCTATTCTGTCTGCCATTTCTTTACTCATTCTCCTAATCTAAGCCCTTCTATAGACTCTACTTCCCAAAACTACCTGCTCCTCCACCTATCTGCAAACTTTACATCCATCATCCAAATCATTGACATTTAACGTAAAAAGAATCAATCCCAACTCGGGCCCTTGTGGAACACTAATCACCAGCAGCCAACTAAAAAAAGGCTCCCTTTATTCCCACTCTTTGCCTCCTGCCAATCTGCCTCTGCTTTATCCATGCTAGAATCATTCCTGTAATATTATGGGCTTGTAATTTGTTAAGGGCCCTTGTGTGTAGCACCTTGTCAAAGGCCTTCTGAAAATCCAAGTAAACAATATCAATTGATTCTATCCTGCTTTTTTTTTTCCAAAGAACTCCAACAGATTTGTCAGGCAAGATTTTCCCTTGAGGAAGCCGTGCTGACCATGGCGTATTTTATTGTGTGCCTACAGATACCCCAAAACCACATCCTTAATCGATTCCAATATCTCCTCAACCACTGAGGTCAGACTAATTGGCCTATAGCTTCCTTTCTTCTGCCTCCGACCCTCCCTTCTTGAAGTGTGGAGTGACATTGGCAATTTTTCAGTCTTCTGGAACCATTCCAGAATCTAGTGATTCTTGAAAGATCATTACTAATGCCTCCATTATCTCTTCATCCACCTAGTTCAGTAGTTTGGGGTGTACAATCTGTTCCAGGTGACTTGTTTATCTTCAGACCTTTCAGTTTTGCCAAGAGCCTTCTCTCTAGTTATGGTAACTTCACACGCTTCATGACCATTCACACCTGGATCTTTCAGCACACTGCTAGTGTCTTCCACAGTGAAGACTGACGCAAAATGCTTATTCAGCTTGTCTGTCATTTCCTTGTTCCCCATTACTAGTCTAACTCTACGTGAGTTGTCAAGCCCTTAAAAGTGAATCCACAAGTTGTGGAATTGGGTCAGAGTTGGGGTGAGTGTGGTTATCTCCTCCAGTTCAAGAGCCTAATGGTTGAGGGGTGATAACAGATCCTGAGGCTCCTGTACCTCATTTCTGCTGGCAGTAAGCATGGTCTGGATGGTGGGGGTCTTTAATGGGTGCTGCTTTTTGTGACTGTGCTCCTTATAAAGGTGCTCAATGGTGCAAATTTCTTCTAATATTTCACTGTTTCAATGTACATGTGAAATGTAAATCTGAATTTGGGCACAAATCCATCGAGTTAGAATGAAGATGCAATTGACATGTTCACAAATCAGAATCAGTTTATTTATCATTCTTGTCATGAGAATTGTTATTTTGCAGCAGTGATACAGTACAAGGCAAGACAGAAGCAGAATTAGGACATTCAGCCCATCAAGTCTGCTCTGCATGCCTGATTTATTATTCTATTCTCTTGACTAACCAACAACCTATCAACCTCTGCTTTAAGTATACCCAATTCTTGGCTTCCACAGCTGTCACCACCCTCTAGCTAAACAAATTCATCCTCACCTGCTTTAAAGGGACATTCTTCTATTCTCAGGCTGAATCCTCTAGTCTGATTTTCTTTGCGCACCCCCCCCCCCCCAACCACTGTAGAAAATGCCCTTCACATCCACTCTATCTAAGCATTTCAATATTGAATAAGTTTTGAGATTCCCTGCCCCCTCATCCTCTAATTCCAGTGAGTACAGGTCCAGACCTATCAAACACTCGTACATTAACCTTTTCATTCCCAGCATCATTCTCATGAACCACCTCTAGCTCAATGCCAGCAAATCCTTTAAAAACTGGGCCCCAAAACTGCTCTCACATCCAGCTAGGCATGCTGAACTAAATTGATAGTGGGCACTGACTTGAAATGTTTCTTAAACGCTTGAAGCTTGAGAAATAGGACTGAGTACCAGCCGCTTGTGTGTCAGTAGTGCAATCAGCTTTCTCTTTTGCAGTTGGTGCTCTTTGGGCTCAGCAATCAGATGGTTGTTCTCTTCAAAGAGGAGAATACTGTGGCTTTTAAGCACCTCTTCATTAAGAATTACGTGGACAGTGCCAGCAGTGGCTTTGCAATCTATACCCAAAGTGAAGTGTACGAGTATCTTTCCTTCATATTTAGTCAGGTGAGTGAGTCACCAGTTTACTGTTCCACTTCTCTACCTCTGTATTTAATCTTCCACAGGCTTTAATGAAATGTGTAGTGCCTATTTTAAAACTTCCTTCAAATGTTTAAAATGTAAAAGTGGGTGGAGTTCATTTTAGAAGGTCAACCTTGAAGGTAAAGTAGTCAGTGGCAGGATTCACAGCAGTGTGGAGGAACACTTCCAGATATCCCTCAAAGTTGATGGGCTGGTTAAGATGTAACGTGTTGACCTTGCGGTTGGATGACCATGGTCCTTAAAGTGGGGTCATTGTGCTGTTCCCACAACCAATGATCTCACTTTAATGACTCGGTGTCTCATCTCATGTCCTTGTTATTTATGGCTGCTTATTTATATTTGCAGTTTGTTGTTGTCTGTACTCTGGTCCCTGATCCTGTTGGTTACTGTTCTCTGGATTTGTTGAGTATGCCTGCAGGAAAATGAATCTTGGTTGTATATGTACTTTGATTATAAAATTAACTTTGAACTTTGGGGGACTGAGTTTAAGATGCGCTCTCTAATCCAGGCAGCATTCTGGCAAGTCTCCTCTAGTGAGGCAACCAGAACAGAACAATACTCCAAGTGTAGTCTGACTAGGGTTTTATAGAGCCATGAGGTAATGCTGCAGCTCTAAACTCTAGTCAGACCACACTTGGAGTATTGTTCTGTTCTAGTTGCCTCACTAGAGGAGATTTGCCAGAATGCTGCCTGGATTAGAGAGTGCCTTGAGCTCGGGCTCTTCTCTCTAGAGAGAAGGATGAAGTGAATTTGTAGAGGTGTGTAAGAGGCATAGATCAAGTAGATGGACCTTTTTCAGGGTGAAAGTGGCTAATATAAGAGGGCATAATTTTAAGGTGATTGAAGGGGAGGTATGGGGGATGTCTGAGGTTTTGTGTGGTGGAGGCAGATATTAGGGACATTTAAGAGAATCTTGGATTGGCACATGGGTGAAAGAAAAACCAAGGGAAGGGTTAGACTGATCTTAGAGTGGGTTAAGAATCAGGTATAACATGGTGGGTTGCAGGGGCTTGTACCTGTGCTGTACTGTTCTGTGGTCACTTCAAATGAAGGTGTGAACTGCAGGGGTCCTGAGGCATGGAATGTCCGGAATTCTCCGCTTGAGGGTACTGGAGTCCGAATCATAAAATCTAGAAACGAATGAGCCAAAGAACTGAGAAATACAGGGGAATTGGCAGAGATGGTAGTGGCTCAGTAAGAAGAGTGGATAGTGTAGTGGTTAGCATAATGCTGTTGGTACTAGTGATCACAAATTGGGGTCCTGTTCTGATGCTGTCTGTAAGGAGTTTGTTCTCTGTGACTTCATAGGTCTCCTCCCACCTTCCAAAGGTATTTGGGTTAGTGCTTTCAGTGTGCTGTTTTGGTGCTGGAAGAGACTGCCCCCAGTGCCTTCATTACTGACTTGATATGATGTTTCACTATTTTGGTGTGTGTGTGTGACAAATCAAACTAGTCTTCGAGTCTGGCATAGATCAGACATTGTACTGAATGGCGGGCCAAGTGAACTGCTCCCACTTCTATTTTACTTAAGATTTCTCTGAGCCACTTGTGTTTCTCTAACTCTGACTGAATTCTGAGCCTTTTCATCAACTTTTTTTGGAAGACAGTCTGGTTCTCACTACCAGTTTCAAGAATAGCGCTTACCCCTCGAACGTCTGGGTCCTGAACCAGCATGGATAACTTTGCTCACCTCAACACTGAACTGAATCTGTAACCTGTGCACTTGTTTTGAAGGACTCAACAACTCATTCTCAGTTTATATTGTGCACTTTATACTTGGAGATGCAGAACAGGCCCTTCTGGCCCTTTAAGCTGTGCTATCTGCAACCTAGCAATTTAACCTAGGCTAATCACAGGACAATTTACAATGACAATTCACTAACTAACTGGTACATCTCTGGTCTGGAAGGAAGCCAGAGAACTCGAAGGAAACCCACGCATTCTAGGGGGAGGTTGTACAAACTCCTTGTAGAGGATGCTGGGATTGAACTCTGAACCCTGACATCCTGAGCTATAATGGTGTCATGGTAACCACTACTCTTGAGTATTGTGAGCAGTTTGGGGGACCCCTTGAAGAAAGGATTTGCTGACATTGTGGGGGGGGGGTTCAGAGGAGGTTCACAAGAATGATTCTAGGAATGAAAGGCATTGTGTGAGGAGTGTTTGATGGCTCTAGGCCTGTACTTGGTAGAATGTAGAATAATGGGAGGCATCTCATTGAAATCTATCAAATATTGAAAGACCTAAATTGGATGTGGAGAG
This sequence comes from Hypanus sabinus, assembly GCF_030144855.1. Taxonomy (NCBI): domain Eukaryota; kingdom Metazoa; phylum Chordata; class Chondrichthyes; order Myliobatiformes; family Dasyatidae; genus Hypanus; species Hypanus sabinus. The sequence continues at coordinate 5,808,785 of NC_082716.1, forward strand.
GGTGTTTCCTATAGTGAGGGTGGCTAGGATCAGAGGGCACACTCAATAGAGGGATGTCAGTTTAGTATAAAGATGAAGAGGATTTTCTTTAGCCAGAGGGTGGTGAATCTGTGGAATTTGTTGCCATAGCAGCTGTGGAGACCAAGACTTCAGATGTATTTAAAGTGGGTGTTAGTAGGTTCTTGATTAGTCAGGGCATGAATGGTTGCAGGAAGAATAGGTTGAGGGGGAAGTGGATCAGCCATGTTATGGTGTAGCAGACTTGATGGGCTGGGGGACCTAATTCTGGTTTTGTGGTGCAATGTTATTACATTGTTTATCAGTCTTTGAGTTTTCATTACTTCTATTTTTCGATGTATATCCACAAGAAGTCATCTCAGCGTTGTATATGGTGACGCATGTACTTTGATTTGTTTTGAACATTGCTGCACGTTTTGTTCTCTTGCGTTAAGATCCTGTTCTTTTGTTATCTGAACCTGAGATTGATGGACTGCTGTTAGCAGGTTTATAAATTTACTTCCTCTCCCTGCCTTGGATTTGTAAGAGTACAAGTGATTCCATGAGGGGGTGAAGTTCTTGATGGTCTAAAGGATGTGAGCTTGCTCCTGGGTTCTGGGGATGGTTTCTGTCACTGTATGCCATGAGGTGTTGTGCTGCCTTGCTGGTGTTTGTTCAGTGGAACAACAAGCTGGATACTTGGACTTGAGCTATATTTTCTTTGACTTTTTTTCTGAAATTGTAACTGTATATGCTGTTTGTACTGTCTGCCATTGGTAATGTTTTGCATCCTGACCCCAGAGGAATGTTGCTTCATGTGGCTGTATTTGTGTATGGTTGAATGATAATCAAACTTCAACTTCTACCAGTAGACAGACACTTTATTGATCCCGAGGAAAATTGGGTTTTGTTACAGCTGCACCAACTAAGAATAGTGAAGAAATATAGCAATATAAAACCATAAATAATTAAATAATAATAAGTTAATCATGCCAAGTGGAAATAAGTCCAGGACCAGCCTATTGGCTCAGGGTGTCTGACACTCCGAGGGAGGAGTTGTAAAGTTTGATGGCCACAGGTAGGAATGACTTCCTTTGATGCTCAGTGTTACATCTCGGTGGAATGAGTCTCTGGCTGAATGTACTCCTGTGCCTAACCAGTACATTATGGAGTGGATGGGAGTCGTTGTCCAAGATGGCATGCAACTTGGACAGCATCCTCTTTTCAGACACCACCGTCAGAGAGTCCAGTTCCACCCCCACAACATCACTGGCCTTACGAATGAGTTTGTTGATTCTGTTGGTGTCTGCTACCCTCAGCCTGCTGCCCCAGCACACAACAGCAAACATGATAGCACTGGCCACCACAGACTCGTAGAACATCCTTAGCATTGTCTGGCAGATGTTAAAGGACCTCAGGAAATAGAGATGGCTCTGACCCTTGTAGACAGCCTCAGTGTTCTTTGACCAGTCCAGTTTATTGTCCACGCATATCCCCAGGTATTTTTAATCCTCCATGTCCACACTGACCCCTTGGATGGAAACAGGGGTCACCAGTGCCTTAGCCCTCCTCAGGTCCACCACCAGCTCCTTAGTCTTTTTCACATTAAACTGCAGATGATTCTGCTCACACCATGTGACAACATTTCCCACTGTAACCCTACAGCACAGAAAAAGGCACTTCAGCCCATCTAGTCCATGTTGAAGTGCTTTGATTTATTTTGAAACTTTAAGGTCTTTGTTTGCTGCTGGACTGTAGGGTCGACAACCGACCTGACCCAGGTTTGTCAGTCTGATGTTTACTGTGGGTCAGTTGAATTGCAAATGAGCTGCATTTATTTAAAAACCTAAACTCACTAAATGAGAGATTCTACAGATGCTGGTAATCCAGAGCAATACAGAAAATGCTGAGGGAACACAGCAGGTCGGACAGCGTATATGGAGGAAAATAAATAATTGACATTTCATACTGAGTTTCTCCCAGCATGTTTAAATGTTCCCTGTGTTCCCCTCTTTATAACAGGGGCTCCCAACCTGGGATCCATAGACCCCTTGCTTAATGTCAGTAGTCAATGGTATTAATGTTGGGAAGCCCTGCTTTATAGACAGATTTTTGTCTTGAGTTTATTGACTTTACTGAACTGTCAACATGTTCAGTTTAATTTCTAGATTTTTAAAAAAAAAAATGGGCCTCGAGTACTGTTGTCTTGTAATATAACCCACTATTGTGGGAAATCTCTCTCCTGAGACATGCAAGAGTGACCTGAATCCAGATGTGTCTGTAATTTTACCACTATAAGGCTAAGCTGCTTGTAAATTCTTCCCTGTCCATGGTGCTGATTCATGGTCTGTTTGGTGTTGTATTTTTATTCTGTGTTTCGACCCATTTTGGGTGGATTATAGGGTTTTGCTCTCTTTTCTCCCCCTCCCACCAGGCAGACAAAACAAGTCTGAAGTCATGTACCTCCAGGATCAAAGACAGCTTCTACCTCACTCTTAAATTGTTCAATGTTTCTTAACCTCACAATCTACCTTGTGATGGCCTTGTACCTTATTGTCAGCCTGCATTGCATGTGCTGTCGCTGTAACACTTTATTCTAATTGTTTTCCCTTGTGCTACCTTCATGTCACAATGAAATGATCAGTAGGCAAGGCAAGTGTGTCCTCTAGACCTTATCAAGAGCTTTTGGCTTTTGCTCCTCCTCCCTTTGGATTCACTGGAAGCTTAATATTATGTTACTGTGTACCACTTTTGTGTAGTGAATTCAGGTTTGCAGTATGCATTGAGGGAAGATGTGCAGGTCAGTGCTGGAGTTTCATGAGTTGTAATAGACATTTTGAACCTTTAGAGACTTGTAATATGCCAGTCTGCATAACCGTTTGGAGTAAGGTATTTCCAGAGGTTCACCCGCTTCTGAAAAGAAATTCCTATTATCTATTGATTTTTAAAATAATTGCCCTTTCTCAAAGTTCAATTTATTTCCATGCATTACCATATAGTACCCTGAGTAATTTTCTTGCAGACATTAAGTGGAACAAAAATATGAAAGAATCAATGAAAAACTAGACTGACAAACAACTGATGCACAAAAGGCAAACTGCAAATAGATGAAAAACAGTAGTAATAAACTGAACCTGAATTGTAGAGCTCTTGAAAATGAGTCCGTAGGTTGTGAATTCGGTTCAGTGAGTGAAGTTAGCCTGATAGTTGAAGGGTAATAACAGTTCCTGAACATGGTATGAGACCCAAGGCTTCTCTACCTCCTGCCAGTGAGAAGAGGGCATGCCTGGCTGGTGGTGGTCCTTGATGGATGCAGCTTTGCTGTGGCAGTGCTCTTTGTAGATGTGCTCAGTGTTTGGGTGGGCTTTACCTGAATCTGGAATTTCTCAATCTGAATTGAAAACCATTTTAGCATCAGTGTCTTCAGTGCAAAATGTTTTGTGGATGCAGTACTGCGCGAAGACAAAATTACCATCAAATAGTCATTGAACACAGGCCCCTCAGCCCATCTAGTCCATGCTGAACTGTTGTTCTGCCTGGACCTTTGTCCTGCCCCTGCACACTAGCCCTCCAAACCTCTCCATGTACAAATAAATGTTTTCTTAGATAGAGGTGGTGAAGGTTTAGTTTGGTCACTGATTTTTCTTTATTGTAGAACTGTAAATTTACAATAAACTTTCCAATTTAAAAAAAAATGGATTAAAATAAAATTGAGGCATAAGGGAAAAGAATGTTTAATTGACACTTGGACAGGTGCGTGGATAGGAAAGGTTAGATGAGGGATTCCAACCTGGGGTACATGATCCCCTCAGTTAATGGTTGGGGTCCATGGGAAGCCCTAGCTTAGAGAGAGACGAGCTAAACACAAGCAAGTGGGACCAGTTTGGATGAGATTCTTGGCTGGCCTGCCCAAGATGAGCCAAAGGGCCTGTTTCCATGTGGTGTAACTTTATTTGATGGAAAGTTGAGCAGCAAACTTTCACACCCCGAGCAGGGGTTCCTAACCTTTTCATGCCATGAGTCCCTACCGTTAACCAAGAGGTCCATGTTCCCCCAGGTTGGAAACCCCGATCCAGAGGATGGGCATATAGAACAAGCAGGTAGAGGAGGTGGTTGAGGCAAGCTTTATTCATTTTTAAGGTGTTTAAAAGACACTTGGACAGGTTTCTTTTGTTCTTTTCTAGTATGTTAAATTGCCTAAGATTTCTGTTGGTAACCATGCTTACGAAAGGCGAGGGAGTGACCTGATGCCATTGACAATGTGTCAGTATTTCTACAAGTGGGGGAATGTCAGTCCTGGCAATGAGTCATTCTTCATTGACCCAAGGGTGGAGAGAGGTGAGTATATGCATCTGAGCAGCGCACAATGCTGGAGAAACTCGGCACATCAGGTAGCATCAATGGAAATGAATAAACAGTCAGTGTTTTGGGCCGAGATCTTTTGTCGGGTCTGGAAAGGAGGGAGAAAGATGCTGAAGTAAGGGGGGGGGGGATGCAGAAGGAAGATAAGCTGATAGGTGAAGCCACGTGTGTGGGGGACGGAATGAAGTGAGAAGCTGGGAGGTGATTCATGGAAAAGTTCGAGGGCTGGAGAAGGAATCGGAGGTGAGTGGACCTTTGGAGAAAGAGGAGTACTGTAGGAGTTGGATAGGCAGGGGAAGAGGTGAAAGATAAGAGGCCAGAGTGGGGAGTAGTAGAAGGGGGGGGGAATGTTTATTCATTTTCATAAATGGTCCCTCCAGCATTTTGTATGTTGCTGTTTCTAGTATCTGCAGAATCCCTTCCTTCTGATGTGCATCAGATATTCTCGCTTGGAGACCACATCCGTTTGTGGGTATCCCCTGTGATGGAGGTGGAATGAACTCTGTCTGCTCAAACTCTTTGTCCTCAGAAACACAGCTTGGGATTTGGCCCACAGTCAGTGTCAGCATTAATGCCAATTAAAGACCATCTCATTTGCCTGCATGTAATCCATTTCCTTCCCTTCCCTGCATATCAGATTTGTGTATCATATACACTAAAACATAAATTTTAATTTGCGTTAACAACCAACTCAATGTAAGGATGGGCTGTTCCCAGCACGTCGAGTATCATCTCACATTCCAGCACCAACTTGCTGTTCCCACAATATTTCGCAGAATATCATGAGCAGCAATAATGGAACAAAAAGCCTTTTCCACTTATCCCCTCAACAGATGGGCCTCCAGTCCTTGGCCCTGGACTCGCAGACACATGTCTATTCAAAATGCCTTAAGTGCCACAGTTGTCTATTTCTGCCCCTACCCCTGGCATCCTGTTTTAGACACCTACCACTATGTGCTTTTATATTTAAAACAAAAATGTCCTCCATATTATCTTTCAGCTTTCTTCCCCTCATTGAATGGAGCTCCTTTCCTTGCTCTGAACATCATGAAGGATCCCACCCTCCTTGCACATGGTCTGTTTATCCTACTCCCATCAGGGAAAAGCCTTCTCACCAGGACCACCAGACTCATACAGTTACTTTCCTCACAGTAAGGCTGATCAACACCTCCAGCCACTAACCCACCACTACTTTATCATTTCCTGTGCCTAGCCTCTCTTTATGGACACAATCTGTGGAGGTAACCTAACTTGTGTATTTTTGTGCTGCATCAGATCCGGAGTAGCAATTATTTCATTCTCAAACTTGTGTACTGGGAATGAGTTTAAGCAATCTTGAATGTAGTTTTAGACTCTTGACCAGGGACTGACCACCTTATCAACTCTTCATGATTTTCTAAACCTACATAATGTCACCCTTCAACCTTTGCTCTAGAAAATGTGGCCTGTCTCTCGTAACTCAAACCCTCAATGCCTGATTCCTGCATCTGTCTGACCATTAGTCAGGGGATTGAGTTCGAGAGCTGGGAGGTAATGTTGCAGCTCTATAAAAACCCTGATTAACCACAGTTGGAATATTGTGTTCAGTTCAGGTCTCATCAATACAGAAAGGATGTGGAAGCTTTAGAGAGGGTGCAGAGGTGATTTGCTGGGATGTCTAAATTGGAGAGCATGGGTTGAGTGAGCTACAGTTTTTCTCCTTGGGGCAAAGAAGGATGAGGGGTGACCTGATGAAGATGAGAAGTATTGATAGTGGACAGCCAGAGACTTTCCCAGGATGGAAGTAGGGGGGGGGGGCATAATTTTAAGGTGATTGGAGGAAAGTATAGTGGAGGGGAAATGTCAGAGGTAGGGTTTTTTGTTAGTGGTGGGTGTATGGAATGTACTGCTGGTGGAGATGGAGGTTGAGGCCATTTCAGATATTCACCTAAATGATAGGATAAATGGAGAAACAATTAGATTAATCTTGGAGAGGGTGTAAGTGTGGGCCAAAGGGCCTGTACTATGCTGTAGCATCCCATGTTCTAAGCCTGGTATTACTTTGTGTCTGTGTTCAGCATGAGTGGGCCACACATTCACATTAGGCTGGGGTGCAAACCAGTGGTTGGTAGGGCCATGAACTCAATGGAGATAACACCAGTATAATGCCTGTCTGTATGTTCTGCATCAGAGTGCCTGGACATCAAACCAATAAGCCAAAGCCTCCGTGCTCAGCTGGTGAACGGGAAGCTGAATGTGACTCTGCATTTCCACAGGTAAGGCTTGTGGATTATTTTCGGATCTGAAATGGTGTGAGCCTCATTTTATTTAATTCAGTGTTGCCGTGTCTCTTGCAGACTGTTAATGATTCAAGTCCAGTTTAAACTGAAAACCATCAACCTTCAAACCATCCGGCGTCATGAGCTACCCGATTGCTACGACTTCCTTGTGACTGTAAGTTGCTTGCCCCTGCCATGTCTTGAGGTTGGTGTTGCCTCTGCTGGATTAAATTGTTGGTTTTGGACAATTTAATTGCTTTTCTTTGCAATTTAACTGTGTACTTGTATTTTGTATACAGTAATTGCTTACTATGCTTCCTAGTGATCACAGTGTGTAGTTGTTCAGTGTGTCCCTGAGTGGTTACACTGAGATTCTGGAAGCTTCTCTTGGCGCAGCATTATTCGGATTGGACTTTTCTAGGTGGCTGACTTCTGGATTCCATTCAAAATTGCAGCTCTTGGCTATGGAGTACAAAGAGCTGACCGCAAGGTGGCATCATCTTTAGCCTCGGCCTCTGCTCCTGTTGCTGCACATTTCCAACTGTTCTTTGTTCTATTAACACTTAATAAATTATTGCAAAGAAATAAGCTTTGTGCCTCTGTCCTGACTTCCAAAAGAAACCTGCATTTTAAAAATGTAAGAATCCAACCCTACTGAATCAGGCTTGCTATCACTGGTATATGTTGAATTTCTTTTTGTGGTAGCAGTAAAGTGCAAGCCATGAGTTGTTGTAAGTGACATTAAGAACATGTCGAGTAAAAAGTCGGGTCATAAATGGAAGGTTGAAGGCCCAATGTTTGAGTGCCCAGGGCCCAGGACTGGAGGCCGGAGCCTGTGTGTGAGGGTGGGGAAGGGGCTTGTTTGTTCTCGTGGCTGTTGTGTTGAACACTGAGTGCCAGAGTGTGTGGCAACACTGGCAGACTGTCCCCAGCACCTCCTTGGGAGTGTTGGTTGCAATCACAAACAGTGTACCTCAGTGTGTGTGTGACCACTGAGTCTCCTTAAATGCAGTAAGGGAGCAAAGTAGAGGGGTAGAGCTCATAGACTGTTAAGGTGTCTGGGGGAGGGCAAGGCTCTGCCTAAAACATTGTGTGGATCTTCAGGCTCCTGTATCTCCTCCCTGAAGGTAGTAAAGAGACGGTGGCATATCCTGAAAGGTAAGAGTCCTTCACAGTTGCTGCCATCTTGAGGCATTGCCTCTTGAGGGTTTCCTCTAATGGGAAATTTGTGCCCATCATGGAGCCAGTTGTGTCTGCAATGCTCTGAAGCTGTTTCTGATCCTCTCGAGCTCCCCAAGTTTCCATGTATCAAAAGCTATTTGGAGTTCTACCTTGTCAACTATGCACCTGCTCTGGGACCAAGCACTCTGCCTGTGCTCTGACGGGTGGTTGGCCTCGGCCACTAAGACAGCCCTGAGCATAGTAAGATCCTACAGGGCCCATATCCATGTTTTCTGACTACAAATGCCACTCGTGTTTGTATGCGAGACTTGCAGGAGCTGGTCACTTCACTCTCTTACCCAATGGGAAGAGGTCTCCAGTAATTTAGTTTTCTATAGTACAGGCCCTTGGCCCACAATGTTGTGCTGACCTTTATCTCCTAAGATCAATCTAGCCCTTCCCTCCCATGTAACCCTTCATCCATTTGCCCCTCCAAGAGTCTCCTATATGCCCCTAATGCACCTGTTTCTACCACCATCTAGCAGGTGTTCCACACACTCACTAAGATGAAAAAATGCTTGCCTCAACATCCCACCTGTTCTTTTCTCCTATCGCCTTGAAATGATTACCCTGGTATTAACCATCTCTGCCTTGAGGTAGAAGTCGGTGTCTGTCCACATTCTGTGTGCCTCTTGTGTTGTACTTTTATCAAATTGCCTCATCCTCCTTTCCTCCAAAGAGAAACCCTAGCTCGTTTGACCGGTCCTCAAAGATGCTCTCTAATATGGGCAACATCCTGGTAAATGTTTTTCCCTTTAATTGTTTTGTTTTTAGATAACCTTTGACAATAAACCTCACAGTGGAAGAATTCAGATTAATCTGGACAACGATGTTTCCATTAGGAAATGCAAAGGCCAACATATAACGGGAGAGGGTGAGTGTTCTGTGGAGAAAGTGGAAGATCTGTTCTGATGAGTCTGGACAAACTTGGGTTTGTTTTCTCTCTACTAGTAGAAGCTGAGGGGAAGTCTGATAGAAATTTGAGACAGATCTATACAGTATATAGACTATATGACAGTTTCTTTTCCCAAGGCTAAAGTGTTTAATACCAGAGGGCATGCATTTAAAGTTGGGGAGGGGGTATTTTAAAGCAGATGTGAGGGGCAAGTTTTTCCCTGGGGTGGGTGCCTGGAATGTGGTAGCTGGTGTGTGGGTAGAGGAGAAACATTAGACTTTTAAAGGGTGTTTAAATAAGCATGTGAGGAAAGTAGACATTGTGTAGGGAGAGGGAATTTTGGTTTAGTTGGCCATTGATTGCAAATTTAAGATTTGGCACAACATTGTGGGCTGAAGGGCCTATTCCTGTTTGAGCTAATCCACAGGCTCCTTCCTAATTTTTAAATCTCCTTTGTCTCTCCCTCCCCACAATTTATTCATTCCCTGGGCTTCCACTTGTTGCCCTGGGAGTTTGGTGTCTGAGATGCCTCTGTGGTTCAGGGATTCTGGTCTTGCATCTCTTTGGGTGCTTGGTGATGGGATGTAGATATCTTTCAATGAAAGCAAGAGTCATGTGCATTTGTGGTCATCGTTAGCTGTTTTTTTTTAAATGGCAGAAGTCATTGATCATGAATGAGGAGACTGAAAGGTGAAAGACCTGAACTCCAAGGTGAAGAACAGGAGTTTAAATCAAATCATAAACATGAGGTTCTGCAGAGGGGAGTGCACTGGGGAGGTGATGGGCAGGTGAAGAGAAGGGGGAGGGGGGGAACAATGAGGAGGAGGGAGGGGAGAAATTGCCCAAAGTTGGAGAAATTGAGGGTCTTGTCAGATTAGAGACTACTGACAAAATGAGGTGTTGCTCCTCCAACCTGAGTTTGGCTCATTAAGGGGCAGACATAGAATTAGTGGGAACCTGCCAGCTTGTGTACCTACCTTCCTTGTCCTCTATTCAGGCTTCTACCCCCTTCCTTTCCAGTTCTGATGAAGGGTCTTGAACCAAAAAGTTGACTGTTTACTCCCCTCATTGACACTGCCTGGTCTGCTGAGTTCCTCCGGTGTTTTGTGTGTATTAGCTGAGCTGCAACATTCTACTTGTCCATGAGATGGCGATATGGTCCCAGACAAACTGGGGTCTGCTTTGCTCCTAGAGAGCTGGTCAATCTGGCCATTCATGAGACCAGACAGTAAATAGATAGGGACTGTGCCTAAGCAAACTGCATGCCCCATGTTTGGGGTTGCATATCTCCCTGAGAAAGGGCATGCAATCTCTATGGGCACATTGGGGGATTTCCAGGGGCTTGAATTCTATAGAAAGTGGAACATTACAGGGAGCCCACAATGTGCAGAACCAATTAAATTAGAAATCAAATGGCCAACTAAACTGGTCTCTTTTGCTTACACAATGCACATATCCCTCCATTTTTCACATTCACACACCTATATAAATGTCTCAAAATTCCCTGATGTATCTGTCTCAACCACCAGCCCAGGTAGCATGTTTTAATTTGAAATTGTAAGTAGTTTTGTGAACCCCTGTGTATAAATTTGTTAGTGAATACACTTTAATTTTTAAAAAAAAAAGCTCCTAGTGAGCAGTGGCTTTTGTTTAACTTAAACCACTGAAAGAAGTGTTTGAGAGAAGTTTGAATAAGTTACATGGATGTGAGGAGTATGGTTGACTATAGTCCAGGTACCGGTCAATGGGACTAGACAGTTTAAATGGGGCAACACAGTAGCATATAGTGGTTAGCACAATGTTTTACAGTATGGGAGACCTGGGTTCAATTCCCACTCCTGCCTGCTTGGAGTTTGTCTTCCCCATGAACATGTGGGTGCTCCACATTCCAGGCATGTGGGGATTAGTAGGTTAATTGGTCACTGCTAATTGTCCCATGGTTAGGCCAGGATCGAGAGATTGCTGGGTAACGTGGCTGGAAGTGCCTATTCTGTGCTCTATCTCAAATAGATGAATTAATAAATGGCTTGGTACAGACTAGATGGGCTGAAGGGCATGTGTGCTGTACTTCCCTAGGATTCTTGATGCTAAACTGTATTTCTTTCTCCCAGCACAAGGGATGACCCACTACATGATTTTTGACATCGTTATTGTTGGAATTTGTGTGATCTCGCTGATTCTCTGTACCCGGTCTGTGATGAATGGGATACAGCTGCAACACGTATGTATCTGGTCATGTTTAATCATATAACCATATAACAATCACAGCACGGAAACAGGCCATCTTGGCCCTCCTAGTCCGTGCCGAACCCTTAATCTCACCTAGTCCCACCTACCCGCACTCAGCCCATAACCCTCCACTCCTTTCCTGTCCATATACCTATCCAATTTTACCTTAAATGACACAACTGAACTGGCCTCTACTACTTCTACAGGAAGCTCATTCCACACAGCTATCACTCTTTGAGTAAAGAAATACCCCCTCGTGTTTCCCTTAAACTTCTGCCCCCTAACTCTCAAATCACGTCCTCTAGTTTGAATCTCCCCTACTCTCAATGGAAACAGCCTGTTCACGTCAACTCTATCTATCCCTCTCAAAATTTTAAATACCTCGATCAAATCCCCCCTCAACCTTCTACGCTCCAATGAATAGAGACCTAACTTGTTCAACCTTTCTCTGTAACTTAATTGCTGAAACCCAGGTAACATCCTAGTAAATCGTCTCTGCACTCTCTCTAATTTATTGATATCTTTCCTATAATTCGGTGACCAGAACTGCACACAATATTCCAAATTTGGCCTTACCAATGCCTTGTACAACTTTAGCATTACATCCCAACTTCTGTACTCAATGCTTTGATTTATAAAGGCCAGCGTTCCAAAAGCCCTCTTCACCACCCTATCTACATGAGACTCCACTTTCAGGGAACTATGCACAGTTATTCCTAGATCTCTCTGTTCCTCTGCATTCCTCAATGCCTTACCAATTACTCTGTATGTTCTATTTGGATTATTCCTGCCAAAATGTAGAACCTCACACTTCTCAGCATTAAACTCCATCTGCCAACGTTCAGCCCATTCTTCTAACCGGCATAAATCTCCCTGCAAGCTTTGAAAATCCACCTCATTATCCACAACACCTCCTACCTTAGTATCATCGGCATACTTACTAATCCAATTTACCACCCCATCATCCAGATCACTTATGTATATTACAAACAACATTGGGCCCAAAACAGATCACTGAGGCACCCCGCTAGTCACCGGCCTCCATCCCCATAAACAATTATCCACCACTACTCTCTGGCATCTCCCATCTAGCCACTGTTGAATCCATTTTATTACTCCAGCATTAATACCTAATGACTGAACCTTCTTAACTAACCTTCCATGTGGAACTTTGTCAAAGGCTTTGCTGAAGTCCATATAGACTACATCCACTGCCTTACCCTCGTCAACATTCCTCGTAACTTATTCAAAAAATTCAAAAAAAAAAAAAAAAATTTGTTAACTATTTGTGTGTCATCAGTGGCTAGAGTAAATGGTGAGCCAGCAGGAGTCTCTGGATTTCCAGATGATTTAAGGTATGTCTTCACCTGAATGGAAGTTTCAGGACATGGATAGGGGTGGTGGTTGAGTGGGGAGTTAAAGATTTACCACTAATTTGGTGATTTTCTTGCAGGGAAAGGTTGAATAGGTTAGGACTTTATTCCCTGGAGTGTAAGAATGAGGGGAGATTTGATGGAGGCCTACAAAATTAGAGGGGTATGGACAGGGTAAACGCAAGCAGGCTTTTTCCACTGAGGTTGGGTGAGTCTTGAACTAGAGGTCATGGGTTAAGGGCGAAAGGTGAAATATTTAAAGAGAACATAGGTGAGATCTTCACTTGCTGAGAGTGGAACAAGTTTCTGGCAGAAGTGTTGGATATGGGTTTGATATAAAACATTTAAGTTTGGATGTGTACGTGGATGGGAGGGGAATGAAGAGCTATGGTCTAGAAAGGACTGACCATCTTTAATCTTGGCACCTGGTGGTTTTATAAGGTCACCCCTCAGCATCCTTTGCCCTAGGATAAGCAGTCTCTCCTTGAAACTCAAACCCTCCATTCCTGGTACCATTCTTATGCAGTTAGACGGCTTGAAAGAGCAGGGAATAAACAGATGTGGAATCATTGCGGGCATGGGGATAGGTAGTCATCAGCATTTGGTTGAAGGGCCTGTTTCTGATCTGACTCCGTGGCTCTGTGAATGTTCTAATGTGTTAAGTTACCAGGGGAGGGAGGAAGTATGGCGTTGAGACCCAGGATCCAGATGACTTTGAAAGTGATCAGCAGGGGTCCTGCATGGTGTTGTAGAATAGGGTCATCAGTGTACATCTACTTGTAGATAAGGTGCTGGAGGCTGGCCTTCATCCATCGGGGCACTGAGTGTGGAAGTTTGGGGGGTGGTGGGTTGTAGTATTGTATTCTAGTTTGGTCGCCCTGCTATGGAGAGAATATTTGTTTCAGATATATCAAGGAATAGGCCATTCCAGTCTTTTGCACTGCCCTGCAATCCCCTGAAATTAATCCTAACCTAATCTTGGGGATAATTTACAATGTCCAATTAACCTACCAACTGGCACATTTTTGGACTGCGGAAACCAGAGCATCACAACAGACGCGGTCACAGGGAGAACGTACAAATTCCTTGGACTGCAGTGGGAACTGAACCTGGGTCGCTGGTACTATAAAGCGTTGAACTAACCACTGCTACCATGCTGCCCTATCCTGACAACTGTACCGTTTCTCCCCCCACCACCTGCAATGATTCCACACCTGCCTTTGCCCTGAGCTTTCAAGCTGTCTAGATCACTAGAATGCTGCCAAACAGGGCATACAACAGGGCAAAAATTAGTAGGAAGTTGGAGGATTGGGAAGCTTTTTTAAAAAAAAAACAACAAAAAAAAACAAAACCAACAGAAGGCAGCTGAAATCATTAAGAATGTGAGGATGGAATAAAAATTAAGCTAGCCAATATTAAAGGGGATACCAAAGGTTTCTTCAGAAGAGGCAAGAGTGGATATTGGACTGCTGGAAATGATCTTGCCTGATGAATCTGTTGGAATTATTTGAAGAAATAACAAGTAGGATAGGCAAAAGAGAATTGGTTGATGTTGTGTACTTGGGTTTTTGGAAGGCCTTTTGACAAGGTGCTAGATGAGGCTGTAAGCCCATGGTATTGCCAAAGGATTCTAGCATTGATAAAGCACTGTCTGATTGGCAGGAGGAAAAGAGAAAAAATGAGCCTTTTCTGACTGGCTGCCAGTAACGAGTGTTCCCACAAGGGTCAGAGACATTTTTTTACATTGTCAGTCATTCAGATGATGGAATTGATGGCTTTGTTGCAAAGTTTGCAGACAATGGATAGAGCAGGTAGTTTTGAAGTAGAGGTAACAGAAGGACTTAAACAGATTAGGCAAAGAAATGGCAGATGGAATAGAGTTGTGAAGTGTGTGGTCACGCACTTTGGTAGAAGAAATGAAAGGGTTGACTATTTCTAATGGAGAGAAAATACAAAAATCTGAGGTGCAAAGGAACTTGGGAGTCCTTGTGTAGGATTTCCGAAAGACTGATTTGCAGACTGAGTCTGTTAAGGAGGCAAATGCAATGTTAGCATTCATTTCAAGGGGACCAGAACACAAAAGCAAGGCTGTAACATTAAGAATTTGTAAAGCACTGTTGAGGCCTCACTTGAAGTATTGTGAACAGGTTTGGGATCCTTGGCAAAGTTGTGCTAAAGCTCAAGGGCTTAAAGGAGGTTCACGAAAATGATTGCAGAATTGAATGGTTTGTTTCCTGAAGAGTATTTGATGACTGTGGGCCTGTATTCACTGAAGTTCAGAAGCATGAGGGGTGACCTCATTGAAACCCATTGAATGGTAAAAAGCCTTGATAGAGCAAACGTGGAGAGGATGTTTCCTATGGTGGGAGAGTCTAAGACCAGAGGGTACAGCCTCAGATAGAGGGGTGTCCTTTCAGAACGGAGATAAGGAGGTATTTCTTTGCCAGAGTGGTGAATCGGAAATTCGTTGCCACAGGCAGCTATGGAGGCCCCGCTGTTGGGTATATTTAAGGCAGAGGCTGGTAGATTCTTGACTGGTCAGGGTATGAAGGGATATGGGGAGAAGGCAAGAGATGTGAATGCGAGGGAAAAGTGGATCACTCATTTATATGGTAGAGTAGATTCAATGAGCCAAATGGCCTAATTCTGCTCCCACAACTTTTGGTCTAATGGTCTATTAAACTGGAGAGATCAGAAAAATTTGATGTCATGACTTGAGGGAGAGGTTGGACAGGATGGGACTTTATTCCTTGGTATGTAGAAGTCTGAGTTGATCTTGTGGAAGTGTACTGATCATGAAGGGCATGGGGTGAGTGCACACAAGTCCTCCCACCTCCAGGGTTGGGGAATTTGAAAACTATAGGACAAAGGTTTAGGGAGATGGGAAAGATTTAATAAGGCTGTGTTCACTCAGGGTGATGGAAGTGTGGAGCAGGCATAGTAAAATGATAAAGACCATTGGATAGGTACTTGGATACTGAGCTGTTCCCAGTTACCAGCCTTTGGTAAGGTTAGTGACTGGCTTAGGAAAGGTTTACAACATTGGGATGCAACCTTTTTTATGCCGTGGACCCCTGTTCTTAACAGAAAGGTCTGTGGACCCCGGGTTGGGAGCCCCTGCTTCAAAAGGTTACAAACCAAAGGATTGTAACTGGGAACAGCTTGGATTGGGCATCTTTTCAAGGGGCACCATTTTAACATGATTGGAAGAAAGTATTGGGGGGGGGGAATGTTGGGTAGGATTTTAAGTTGCTGGTGTGTGGAATGTGCTGCCAAGGATGGTGGTACAGGAAAATATCTTAAGGACATTTAATACTCTTGACTTCCACTTTACTACTGTCTGTATGCCTATGAGAGGGAGGGGTTGGATTGATTTGGAGTAGGTCAAAAGGTAGGCAGAATGGCTGAAGGACCTGTGCCTTTCTGTTCTATTTTTGTCAGCATAGATTAGTTGGGCTGAAGGGCCTGTCCTGTGCTGGGGTGTTCTGTTTCATCTTGGTTGGCGTGGTCCAGTTGGGTCAAGGGCCAATGATTTGTCTCTGCATCCTTCCAGGAGTTTGCTCAGTTTTTCTTGCTGCACTACAATAAGCAGGTGACGTGGAGCGACCGCCTGGAGTTCCTGAATGGTTGGTACCTTCTGATCATCGTAAGTGACCTCCTGACCATTACTGGATCCATTCTGAAAATAGAGATCGAAGCCAAGGTGAGGAGGGAGGGAGGGAGGTGCATGGGCAGGGGTCAGCCTGATGGTGTGGTGATGGAAAGCCCCCTTAAAGTGTGCTAGAGTACTTTTCTCTTTGGAAGATGAGAAGTGACTTGATAGAGGTGTGCAAGATGAGAGGCATGGATCGAGTGGATAGTCAGGGAACCTTTCCCAGGGTGGAAAGGTTAATATGAAGGGACATATTATTGGGAGAAAGTGGCAGTAATGCAGTCACTTGAGTCTAGTATGATGCTCTCCTGAACGGGTTTTCTACTGGTGGGTGCTTGGGTGGCTGTAGAGGCTGATCCAGGATCCATGTGTTCTGGTACAGTGTGGGTAAAGAGTAAGTGGTGGTTGTGATTAGTGGTTGGGTCTCTTGGTTGTTCAGCCTCTCCTTTCATAGCTGCAACTTGTTCTCTGCCACACGGTGGAAGTTGCTCTCATGTAGCACAGCTCCCTCTGAACAGATTCCTCCAGGCGTATCTGAGTGTAATGTCTTCCCCGTGTTTAGATGTAGAATTCCTTCAGGCTGATTTTATCTTTGAAGTGTTTCTTTTGCCCACCAGGGGCTCGCTGACCAACCTTCAACTGGGAGTAAAGAATCTGTTTGGGGAGATGTGGGTTAGGCATCTAGTTGACATGACTTGTCCATTGGAGTTGTTGCTTTATTGTGGTGGAGATGCTGTTCATGTTGGCTCCTCCAGTCACTGCTGTTGGGGCATCTGTCCTTCTGTCCTTCCAGATGATACTCAATCCTTGAGGATCTTTGGTGGGCAGAATGGGTGTTGCACCTCCAACCAGGGATCTTGTGAACAGTAGCGGAGGCCATGGACTAATGTTGGGATAGGAATTAAAATGATTGGCCACCAGGAAGTCCTGGATTTTGTGGATGGAGCAGAGATGCTCACCTGATGTCCCCCCCCCCCCCCACCCATCTCCACTGGATCTCACCAATGCAGAGGAGACTGCACCAGGAGCACCAAATACAATAGAATCGGTCCCAACATCAATCCCTTTGGAACACCACTAGTCACTGGCAGACAACCATAAAATGCTCCCTTTATTCCCACTCTGCCTCCTGCCAATCAGCTACCGCTTTATCCATTGCTATAATCTTTCCTGTAATACCATGGGCTTGTAGCTTGTTAAACAGCCTCATGTCTCTCCTTGTCAAAGGTCTTCTGAAAATCCATGTGCAAAACATCAGCATTTTCTCCATTCCCTCGCCAACTTGCTATTTCTTTAAATAATTCCAATAGATTTGTCAGGCAAGATTTTCCCTTGAGGACACCATGCTGATTATGTCTTGTGTACCCTAAAACCACATTCTTAATAATCAACTCTAACATCTTCTCAACCACTGAGGTCAGATAAATGGACTGTAGTTTCCTGACTTCTGTCTCTTTCTCAAAGATTGGAGTGTCATTTGCAATTTTTGAGTCTTCCAGAATCTAGTGATTCTTAAAAGATCATTACTAATGCCTCCATGATCTTTCTGGCCGTTATGTTCAGAACCCTGGGGTGTACACCATCTGGTCCAGGTGACTTAACTACCTTCAGACCTTTCAGTTTCCCAAGAACTCTCCGACACCTGGAACTTCCACCATACTGCTAGTGTCTTCCACAGTGAAGACTAATGCAAAGTACTTGGTTCATCTGCCATTTCATTGTCTCCCATTAATACATTTCTAGCATAATTTTCCAGTGGTCCAATATTCATACTCGCCTCTTTTACACTTTGTATCTGAAGAAATCTTTGCTATCCTCTTTAATATTGGCTAGTTTGCATTCATTCCATCATGCATTGATGACTTAAGTTTCCTTCTGTTTTTTAAAGGCTTCCCATTCCTCTAACTTCCCACTAGTTTTTGTTCTATTATATGGCCTTTTTGGCTTTTATGTTGGCTTTGACTTGTTGGCCATGGTTGTGTCTTTCCTTTATAATACTTTTCCTATTTCCAACATATGTCCTGTGCCTTCCAAATTGCTTCCAGAAATTCCAGCCATGGCTGCTCTGCTGTCATCCCTGCCAGTGTTCTTTTTCAATCAATTCTGTCTAAATCCTCTCTCGTGCCTCTGTGATTCCCTTTACTCCACTATGATACTGATACATTCTGACTTTAGCTTCTCAAATTTCAGGGTGAATGTGATATTATCACTTTCTCTAAGGGTTCTTTACCTTAAAATCTCTAAAATTCCGGTTCATTGCACAACACGCATTCCAGAGTAGCTGATCCCCTTGTGGGCTCAACCATGAGCTGCTTTAAAAAGCATCTCATTGGCACTCTAGAAATTCCCCCTCCTGTAATCTAGCACCAACCTGACGTTTCCCCAATCTGCCTGCACATTGAAGTCCCCTATGACCATTATAACAATACCCTTTTGGGGTCCATTCTCCCACCTCCCATTGTGATATGTAGACCACATCCTTGCTACTGTTTGCTTGTCTGTATACAATTCCCATCAGGGTCTTTACCTTTGTGGTATCTTGCCTCTAACCACAACAATCCAATACCTTTTGACCCTATGTCACCTCTATCTAATTTTATTTTTGCCAACAGAGAATCCTACCCCATCCTCTTGATCATTCCTATTCTTTTGATACAATATGCATCCTTGGACACTAAACTCCGAGCTATAATCTACTTTCAGCCATATTCAGTGATGCCTACAACATCATGCCTGCCAATCTGTAACTGTGCAACAAGTTCATCAACCTTATTCCATATACTGCACACATTCAAATATAAAACCTTCAGTCCTGCGTTCACCTTTTTTGGTTTTTTTCTGGCTTTTTATGTTGTTACAGCTCATCCTTATTGTGCCTTGTCAGCCTCTCCTTGCTAGGAGTCTCACTACACATTGCCTCTTGTAAACTAGCTACCTCATTTTCAGCACTATCACTCTGACTCCCATCCCCCTGCCAAATTAGATTAAACCCACCTGAACAGCTCTAGCCAAGCTTCCCATAAGGATATTGGTTGCCCTCGGGTTCAGGTGCAACCTATCCTTTCTGTACAGGTCATACCTTCCCTAGGAGAGATTCCAATGATCTGAACCCCTACAGCCTGCTCCAGTTCCTCAGCCATGCATTCACTTGCCAAATCATCCTATTCTTGCCCTCACTGGCACATAGCACAGGCAGCAATCCAGAAATTACTAGCCTGGAGGCCCTGTTTCTCAACTTTCTACCTAGCTTCCCAAAACCCCTCCAGGATTTCCTCACCTTGTCTACCTATGTTACTGGTGCCAGTATGTACCAAGACTTCTGGCTGCTTGCCTTCACCCTTGAGAATGCCATGGACCCAATCCAAGGAATCCCTGATCCTGGCACCAGGGAGGCAACATGCCATCTGGGTATCTCTATTGTGCCCACAAAACCTCACTTTTCTCTGACTAAGGAATCTCCTATCAATACTAGTCCTCTTGACCTCTCTGCTCTTTTGAGCCACGGCACCACACTCGGTGCCAGGCACAGTCACGGGCTCCCCCTCAATTATATCCAAAGTTATATCATTGAGGGGAACGACCACAGGTGTACTCTGCACTGGCTGTGCATTTTCCCCTCTCCTTACA
Organism: Hypanus sabinus; assembly: GCF_030144855.1. Taxonomy (NCBI): domain Eukaryota; kingdom Metazoa; phylum Chordata; class Chondrichthyes; order Myliobatiformes; family Dasyatidae; genus Hypanus; species Hypanus sabinus. The sequence continues at coordinate 5,828,399 of NC_082716.1, forward strand.
GTCACCCAGTTACCCGTCTCCTGCAATCTTGGGGTGACGACCTTCCTGTAGCTCCTATCTATCACCACCTCATTCTCCAGTATGAGTTGAAAATGGAGCTTCAGGTCCTCAATACATTCTAAGGAGCTGTAGCTCGGTGCATCTGGTGCAGGGACTGGAGGTCTCCCAGACTTTGGACATCCCGCCCCCTCCCCCACAGTTCAAATCACTATCCCTGGAGCCATTCTCACTAAACTACTCTGCCCTAACAGATGAGGAATGAACAAATAGAATAGAAGAGTAACTTGCAAGTTAGTTTATCTCATTGCCACATGTGCAGGGACGTTCCATGTGAGGTGAATACACGCCTGGCCTGTGCTTGGGTCACGGCCCCCCCAGCCATTGTCATTCAGCACCAAACACCAGCTTCTTTATTTATTTGTCTTGCAGAATTTTGCATTGTATGACGTCTGCAGCATTCTGCTGGGAACCTCCACCTTGTTTGTCTGGATTGGTGTGATTCGGTACCTGGGCTTCTTCCAGAAGTACAATGTAAGCATCACCGAGTGTCTTGAGCCTGTTATAACATAAAACCTAGGAGCAGACCCAGGCCATTCGGCCCATTGAATTTTTCTATGATAAAGCTAGGATTAAGTGTGGGTTTGCTGGGTAGTGTGGCTTGAAGGGCCTGTTCTGTGCTGTATATTTCAGAGGTACATTCAATGTCAAATGTATACGATATATATCCTGAAATGCTTTTTCCTTCCAACCATCCACAAACAGGAGTACCCACAAAGAATGAATGACAGTTAAATGTTAGAACCCAAAGTCCCCCCCCCCAGCTGTCTTCCCTCCCATATGTAAGTGGCAGCAATCCCCCCCCACCCCCCACCAGCAAAAAGCATGAGCAAGCAAAGTAACAGCAAAGACACAGACTTGCAGTTACCCTGAAAACTGTTTCACCCAGTATTTGACATACCACAGGCTCTCTCCCTAATAGGGAGAAAGGTGTCTGTTGCACAGTGAGAGGGGAGACATAACAAACAACTCACTGGCTTACACTGTTAAAAGTCCGTTACGTCGTTTTTTTTTCTCCAAGCTCTGTGCCCAAAGATATTGGGTCTCTGGGCACAGCTGTAGATATTCTGTCTTTTACCCTTTATATACTTAGAGTTGAGAGTACATATAGGGCGCTAGAAATATTGTAAAGAGATGGCAGAGGAACTGAATGTGTATTTTGCATCGGTCTTCAGTGGATGACATCTGTAGTATACTGGACATTCAAGAGTGTCAGGGAAGTGAAATTTGGGAAGTGAAGTTTGTGCAGTGAAAATTACAACTGAGAAGGTGCTCAGGAGCAGTGGGTAAATTTGGAATGTAATGAGGTAAAGGGATATTCTCTATTCTCTGGTTCTTTTCTTCCTGCTGATTTAGTTAAATTCAATAAACATATCTAATCCTGTTATCAAACATACATTATGAATTTGGTTTCAATTTCGTAAGTTTTTTACTCTGAAAAACTTTGCTCTTGATAGCCCTATCTTAATTTTTTTTTTCAAACCTTCCTGGACAGATCAAGCTTTTAGCATATGGAAAAGGAAAGGTATAAAATGTTTTCGTGATTTTTTTTTTGAAGATACTTTGATGTCCTTTGACCAACTTTCCAACAAATTTAAACTACCTAAATCTAATTTTTTCAGATATCTACAAATCAGAAATTTCTTACATAAAGTTCTACCATCTTTTCCCAATTCAACTTCAGTAGATTTCTCAGATTTGATTTTTACCTTAAACCCTTGTCAGAAGGGATTAGTAGCTTTTATTTATAATATGATTATGAAGATACAACCAGAAATATCAGATAGAATTAAACAAGAATGGGAAAAAGAACTTTGATATAATATTTCAACGATAAATGGGAAAAAATTTTACAAATGGTTAATTCTTCTTCTAGATGTGCTAAACATGCTTTAATACAATTTAAAATTGTACATAGAGCTTATATGTCTAAAGATGAGCTTGCTCGATTTTACTCTTATATTAACCCTCAATGTGACAGGTGTCATCTAGAAGTGGCTTCATTGACCCACATGTTTTGGTCATGTCCCACTTTACATAACTATTGGAAGGACATATTTGTTACCATTTCTTCTATTTGGAATATTGATTTACAACCTCATTTCATTACTGCAATTTTTGGTATACCAAATGAGGATGGTATTCGGTTTTCTCCTTCAATCAAACGAATGATTGCTTTTGCAACATTAATGGCCAGAAGGTCTATATTACAAAACTGGAAAGAAGTAAATCCTCCTACCACATCTCAGTGGCTCTCCCAAACTATTTCATATCTAAGTTTAGAAAAAATCAGAAGCACTATTTTTGACTCATCAGTCAAATTTGAAGAAACTTGGGGACCGTTTATTCGACATTTTCATATGAATTAATTTGACCTTTTCCAGACCTTCTTTCTGCTTATTCTTGTTCAGGTATGGAGTTTCAGAGTTTTTTTGACACTATCACATACTTATAAACTGTTACTATTGCCCATGTTAGTTTAGTGTTTTTTTTATTAATATACATTTTCTTTTACTTTTAATTTTTTTCTTTTTAAGATTATTTTTGTTTTTTTTCTTATGTAGTTATACAGACTTGATGTACTTTTTTCTGTTGATGTTTTAATAGGATATTATCTTATTATCAATGTAATTTCAAGTCTATTGTATTCATAACCTATTCATTATTATGTTATGTTTTTCTATATATATAATATATATATGAAACTTAATAAAAAGATTGAAAAAGAAAGAGAAGGTGCTCAGGAAGCTTAATGGTCTGAGGGTGAATAAATCTCCTGGACCTGATGGAATGTACCCTCAGGTTCTGAAGGAAGTAGCTGGAGGGATTGCGGAGGCATTAACAATAATCTTCAAGAATTGATAGATTCTGGCATCGTACTGGATGACTTGAAAATTGCAGATGTTCTTCTGCTATTTAAGAAGGGTTGGAGGCAGCAGAAAGGAAACTATAGACCTGATAGCCTGATATCAGTGGTTGGGAAGTTCTTGGAATCGATTGTTAAGGATGAGATTATGGCATATCTGGAGGCACATGACAAGATAGGAAACCATGCTGGCTTTGGCCTGAAAGGAAAATCCTGCCTGACTAACCTACTGCAAATCTTTGAGGAAATTACAAGCAGGGTAGACAAAGGAGATGTAGTAGACGTGGTGTACTTGGATTTTCAGAGGGCATTTGACAAGGTGCCGCACATGAGGCTGCTTAGCAAGGTAAGAGCCCATGGAATTGCAGGGAAGTTACTAGTGTAGGTGGCGTATTGGCTGATCTGCAGGAAACAGTGGGAATAAAGGGATCCTATTCTGGCTGGCTGCCATTACCAGTTGAGTTCCAGAGGAGTTGGTGTTGGGATCGCTGCTTTTTACAATGTATGTCAATGTTTGGTATTAATGGATTTGTGGCTAAATTTGCTGGTAATACAAAGATGGGTGGAGGGGCGGGTAGTGTTGAAGAAACAAAGCCTGCAGAGTGACTTAGATAGTTCAGGGGAATGGGCAAAGAAATGGCAAATGAAATACAATGTTGGAAAGTGTATGGTCATGAACTTTGGAAGAAATACAGGCAGACTATTATTTAAATGGGGAGACATTTCAAAATGCAGAGATGCAAAGAGACTTGGGAGTCCTTGTGCAGGATACACTAAAGGTTAACCTCCAGGTTGAGTCTCTTATGAAGAAGGCAAATGCATGTTGGCATTAATTTCTGGAGGTATAGAATGTAAGAGCAGGCATGTGATGAGGCTTCAAGGTACTCGTGAGACTACACTTGGAGTATTGTGTGCAGTTTTGGGCTCCTTATTTTAGAAAGGATATACTGACATTGGAGAGGGTTCAGAGAAGATTCCAGGAATGAAAGGGTTACTGTGTGAGGAACATCTGGCAGCTCTTGGGATGTATTAAGACTTACAAAAACTGGATGAACTCAGCAGGTCGGGCAGCATCTGTTGAAAGAAGCAGTCAACGTTTTGGGCCGAGACCCTTTGTCAGGACTGACAAAGGACTTGATGTATTCCCTGGAGTTCAGGGGGGTTTCTCATAGAAACATTCCAAATGTTAAAAGGCCTGAACAGATTACATATGGCAAAGTTATTTTCCATGGTAGGGGAGTTGAGGACTAGAGGGCATGAATTCAGGATTGAAGGACGTCCATTTAGAACAGATGCGGAGAAATTACTTTAGTCAGAGGGTGGTAAATCTGTGGAATTTGTTGCCTTGAGTGGTTGTGGAGGCCAAGTCATTGGGTGTATTTAAGGCAGAGATAGATAGATTCTTGATTAGCCGGGGCATCAAAGGGTCTGGGGTGAAAGCAGGTGAGTGGGGATGACTGGAAGGATTGGATCAGTGCATGATTAAATGGTGGAGCAGACTCAATGGGCTGAATGGCTTACTTCTGCTCCTATGTCTTGTGGACTCCCCCTACAACACAACGGTTTTCTGCCGGGACACCAATCTTCAATTCGCCTGTCTCCAGAGCCACGAGATCTTGGTTTATCTGAAGGCGAGTGGAGCTCATAGACCGAGCCGTTGGCATGCTGAACCATGGCCAGTCACGAAACCCTGAGAGCAGGTCCTGTTCCTGTAAAGAACCGTCGTCAGTGCGTAACTCCAGATTAGGGTCTTCAAAAGAACCCTGAAAGGGCAAAATAGAGGTATTTAAAGATACCTCTAAATAGAGCTGTTTCTGAAGATGCAAGCAAAGGAGTCACTGTTAGGCACTATTAAACCTCCTAAGCTCCTCCTTGAGTCAGTAAATAATAAATGAACTCCAGTGAGTACAGACTGAGCTAGCAAACTCGTACGTTAACCCTTTCATTCCCACAATAATTCTCATGAACCTCCTCTGGACCCTATCCAATGTCATCACATCCCTTCAGGCTCAAAACTGCTAACAATTCTCCAAATGCAGTCTCACCACTAACTTATAAAGCCTCAGCATTACATCCTTGCTTTTGTATTCTAGTCGTCTTGAAATGAATGCTAGCATTGCATTTGTTAGAGTAACAATGATCTTGATGAATAGTGGAAAATTCTTAAGGGCAGGAGGGGTGATGTATGCTATTTCCTGTACTTTGTGTATAGTGTGATCTATAGCCATAAAGCATAGGAGCAGAATTTAGGCCATTTGGCCCATCAAGTCCACTCAACCATTCCATTAGTGCTGATTACTTATCCCTGTCAATCCTATTCTCCTGCCTATCATAACCTTTGATGCCCTGAATAATCAAGAACCTATCGGCCTCTGCTTTTAATGCACCCAATGACGTAGCCCCAAAAGCCATCTATGGCAATCAATTCCACAGATTTGCTATCTTCTGGCTAAAGGAATTTCTCTTCTAAAGGGACATCCTTCTAGTCTCAGGTTGTGCCCTCTGGTTCTGGACTTCCTCTCCACCTCCACTCCATCTTGGCCTTTCAGTATTTGATAGGTTTCCTCCCTCATTTTTCTAAACATGTTAACCCCTTCATTCCTGGAATCATTCCAGTGAAACTCCTCCAATATCATCACATCTGTTCTTGGCTAAGGGGCCCAGAGCTACTTGCAACACACCAAGAGGGGTCTGATCAATGTCTATACAGTCTTGGCATGAAATCTTTGTTTTTGTATATTAGTCTTCACAAAATGAATACTAACATTGCATTTGTCTTCCTCACCACCGACTTGACTTGCAAGTTAACTTTCAAGGAGATTTGTCTGTCCGCACCCCACCAGCCTGGAACTCCAGTGAGTACAGGCCCAGGGCCTTCAAATGCTGCTTGTGTCTGTCCCCTTTAACTGTTCCCATTTTGGTTTCAGGTCCTGATTTTGACCCTCCGGGCAGCGTTTCCGAATGTGATCCGCTTCTGCTGCTGTGCATCCATGATCTACCTGGGCTATTGCTTCTGCGGCTGGATTGTGCTGGGGCCTTACCACCATAAGGTGTGCGGACACGAGCAAGGGTGATGCAGCCCCTGGTGGGCCGAGCCTGGGGAGGCTGCAGAGCAGATAATTCCAGTGTCATGGTTACTCAGGATTAGCTTGATTTGCCACATGTACTTTGGGGGAGGGGGAATACAGGAAATGTCATTGACACAAATGACCAACACGGTCCCAAGGGTTGTGTGAGGGCATGCTCCCAGTGCCAACATAGCATGCCCACAACCCCAACTATATGTATTTGGGATGCAGGAGGAAAAAGTTCTGTCTGTGTGGGTTTCCTCCAGATACTCTGGTTCCTTCCTGCATTTCAAAGACATTAGTGTTAGTGAATTGTGGCCATTCTACTGTATGCAGGCACCTGAAGCATGGGGGACACTTGTGGGCTGCCCCCAGCACATCCTTGGACTGCATTGGTCTTTGACACAAACGATGCATTTCACTGGATGCTTCAGTGTACATGTAACAAAGCTGATGCCTTTTTAACCCCCCCCCCCCCCCACCCTGAGGCCAGCTGCCCTCTGGCCAGATTTGCCCCTCATAAACATGAGATTTTCCAGATGCTGGAAATCCAGAAGAACATTCAGATTGTTGGTGGAACTCAGCATGTCAGGTGTGTCTATGGAAAAGGATGAACAGTTGGCATTTTGGGCCAAGACCCTTAATTATCCCATGTTTGAGGTTCCTTCAGTCCTTGCCTCTTCTACCTATCACTTCCATCTCACTTTATTCCCATCACCTAGCTTGTCATTCTTCCCTCTTTCCCCCACCACCTTATTCTAGCCTCTCCCCCTTCCTTTCCAGACCTGAAGAAGAGTGTTGGCCTGAAATGTCGACTGTTTATTCACCTCCATAGAAGCTTGCTGAGTTGTTCCATTTTGTGTGTTACTCTGGGTTTCCAGCATAGTGTCAGTACCACAGCCTGTCTAGTCCATGTTGAAGTGTTACTGTGATTCCCATTGACCTGCACCCAGACAATAACCTGCTATAATTCTCCATCTGCACTTAGCCAAACTGCTCTGAAACATCTCGATCAAACCCACACTGCCACTTCCACTGGTAGTTCGTTCTACATTCGTACCACCCTTTGAAGTCGTCCAAATTTCAAAGTAAATTTGCAATCAAAGTTTATATACCATATGACTTTGAGATGGGCACCCACAGGAAGATGTAGTACAGTAGAATCCATGCAAACCATATGTGGCAAAGGCAGGGTCCCTGAAAGGGAGTCTGTAGGCTGTGGAGTCGGTCAGTGAGGCAAGTGAAGCCACCCATCTCACTCCAGGAGCCCAGTGGATGTAAAGCAGCAACTCTTCCTGAACCTGGCCACAGGGGAGACGAGACCACCTCTGTTTCCCTTACGTATTTCACCTTTTAATAGTTACATCCAACCTCAAGTTTAAAATTTTTTAAAAAAGCCTGCTTTCATTTACCCCAACTTGTTCATTTGGCAATGTGCCATGTCATGACATTGGGTGATCATGTTCTTTGAACAAACAAGAAAATTTGCTGATGCTGGAAATCCGAGCAACACAATGCTGGAGGACAGCATCTTGGAAAAGAGTACAGTCAATGTTTCAGGCCGAGACACTTCAGCAGAACTGGAGGAAAAATGCTGAGGAGTAGATTTAAAAGGTGGGGAGAGGGAGGAACACCAGGCAATGGGTGGAACCTGGAGGGGGAGGGATGAAGTTAAAAATGAGGAAGTTGGTTGGTGAAAGAAGGCAGTGGAAGAATGAAAAGGGGGAGGAGTACCAGAGGGAGGTGATTAGATGGGCAAGGGGATAAGATGAGAGGGAAAAGGGGATGAGAAATGAAGCAGAGGGAGGGTAGAAGCTTGAGAAATTGATGTTCCTGCCATCAGGTTGGAGGGTACCAGATGGAACACAAAGTGTTGTTCCTCCAATGTAAGTGTGGCCTCATCGTGATAGTGGAGGTGGCCGTGGATAGACATATCAGAATGGGATTGGGAAGTGGAATTAAAATGGTTGGTCACTGGGAGATCCTGCTTTCTCTGGTGGTTGGGGCATAGGTGTTTAGTGAAGTGGTCTCCCAATCTACATTGGGTCTCACCGATGAACAGGAGGCCACATTGGACACAGCAAGTGACCCCAACAGATTTGTAGGTGAAAGGTTGCCTCAACTGGAAGGACTGTTTGGGGACCTGAATGTTGAGGGAGGAGGGTTAGGGGTAGATTGTTCTGCTTGCAAGGATAAGTGCTAGAAGGGAAGTTAGTGGACAAGGGAGTGATCCTATGGGAAGTAAAGGGGATATGCTGTGCTTGGTGGTGGAATCCTGTTGCAGATGGCAGAAATTTCAGAACTGTAGTGGACACGGAGGCTAGTGGCCTTGGTAAATTGCTAGACGTCTCCACCCATTACCCCATCTATATCCTTCATAGTTTTATATACCTCTATTGAATCTCCCCTCATTCTCCTATGCTCTAGGGAATAATGTCCAAACCTATTCATTATTTCCCTATAACTTGCATCCTCCAGTTCCAGTAACATCCTTGAAAATTTTCTCTACCCTCTTTCAATCTAGTCTTTCCAGCAGTGACATCTGCACAATCTCCTGTGTTTATGATCCAACAGCTCAGTTTTTTTTTTGTTCTATTCCTCTTGCTGAACGATTTGAAAATGTCAGTTATCTTTAATGAACTGCTTGAACAACTTGGGAATAATTCTCTTCCTGTTTCCTTCTCCAGTTTCGATCGTTGACCATGGTCTCGGAGTGCCTCTTCTCTCTCATCAATGGTGACGACATGTACTTGACCTTCGCTTCGATGCAGGACAAGAGCTACCTGGTCTGGCTGTTCAGCCGGCTCTACCTGTACTCCTTCATCAGCCTCTTCATCTACATGGTGCTGAGTCTGTTCATCGCCCTCATCACGGGCACCTACGAAACCATTAAAGTAAGGAGCTGGGGCCACCTGCCCACAGGTGGGATATGTGGTTGTCTGACAAGTGCTCCCAGACGCTGGTCCAGAGGAAATTCAGGAGAGTGATCCCAGAAATGCAAGGGTTAACCAGAGCATTTGACTCTGGGCCTGTACTTGCTGGAGTTTAGAAGAATAAAGGGGTGGGGGGATCTCATTGAATGGCCTAGATAGTGGGCTTGGAGAGGTTGTTTCCTATAGTGAGGCTGTCTAGGACCAGAGGGCACAGCCTCAAAATAGAAGAACAGGAAGAATTTCAGTAGTCATAGTTACTACTTTTTGGCTCGAGCGTCTTTGGCGAGGAGGCTGAGGGAGGAGACTATGCCAGGCACAATTGGGGAGGGTGAAGACATGACCGCTCTGATTCAGTGTGCTACGTGTATGATGTGGGAGGTCAGGGACACTGATGGTGCCCCTGGCTGCTACAGCTGTGGAAAATGTGTCCAGATTCAGCTTCTGAAGGAGCATGTTGCAGCACTGAAGAAAGAACTGGATGACCTCCGGTTTATCCGTGAAAACGAGAGTTTTCTGGACAGGACCTACAGTGAGGTTGTTGCACCGAGGATATCGGAAGAGAGAAAGGGGGCGACGATGAGGAAGGAAAGGATGCTTGAAGTACAGGAGACCCCAGGGGATGTACCTCTTGTAAACGGGTTCACCCTCTTGGAAGCTGTTGGGACAGAAGAAACTGCCAGTCTGAGAGGCGGACAGGTCTGCGAGTTGAAATTTGGTGCAGAAGTGGAGCTGAGGAGTTGGACATCAGGAAGAGCCATGGTAGTAGGGGACTACATAGAAAGAGGTATGGAAAGGGGTTTTTGTGGCAACAGGCGAGATATAAGGATGGTGTGTTGCCTCCCTGGTGCTAGGATCCAGGACATCACGGACCGATTGCAGGGAATCTTCAAGGGTGAAGGTGAACAGCCGGAAGTGGTAGTGCATGTCGGCACAAATGACATCGGGAAGAAGAGGAAGGACATTCTGCAGCGGGACTTTAGGGAACTTTAGGGCAGATAGAAAGCAAAGGGTAGCGGTGAATGGGTGTTTCTCAGACTGGCTGGAGGTGACTAGTGGGGTACCACAGGGCTCTGTATTGGGACCACAGCTCTTTACGATTTATGTCAATGATTTAGATGAGGGCATTGAAAACTATATCAGCAAGTTTGCTGACGATACTAAACTGGGTGACAGTGTGACATGCGAAGAGGACGTTAGGAGAATACAGGGAGACTTGGATAGGCTGAGTGAGTGGGCAGATACTTGGCAGATGTCATTCAATGTGAATAAACGTGAAGTTATCCACTTTGGAAGCAGGAACAAGAGGGCAGAGTATTGTCTGAACGGTGTAGAGTTAGGTAAGGGAGAAATGCAAAGAGGCCTAGGAGTCCTAGTTCACCAGTCAATGAAGGTGAATGAGCAAGTGCAACAGGCAGTGAAGAGGGCAAATGGAATGTTGGCCTTTGTTACAAGGGGATTTGAATACAAGAGCAAGGATGTTCTTTTGCATTTGTACAGGGCCCTGGTGAGACCATACCTGGAATATTGTGTACAGTTTTGGTCTCCAGGTTTAAGGAAGGACATTCTGGCAATTGAGGAAGTGCAGCGTAGATTCACTAGGTTGATTCCTGGGATGGCAGGGCTGTCTTACGCAGAGAGATTGGAGAGATTGGGCTTGTACACGCTGGAATTGAGGAGATTGAGAGGGGATCTGATTGAAACGTTTAAGATAATTAAAGGATTTGATAGGATTGAGGCAGGAAATATGTTCCAGATGTTGGGAGAGTCCAGTACCAGAGGGCATGGATTGAGAATAAGAGGTCTGTTATTTAAAACAGAGTTGAGGAAGAGCTGCTTCTCCCAGAGAGTTGTGGAGGTGTGGAATGCACTGCCTCGGAAGACGGTGGAGGCCAATTCTCTGGATGCTTTCAAGAAGGAGCTAGATAGATATCTGATGGATAGGGGAATCAAGGGATATGGGGACAAGGCAGGGACTGGGTATTGATAGTGAATGATCAGCCATGATCTCAGAATGGCGGTGCAGACTCGAGGGGCTGAATGGTCTACTTCTGCACCTATTGTCTATAACTCGGAAGAAGGCTGAAAAGCAGGACTTCCAGGGTGGTTATCTCTGGTTTGCTTCCAGTTCCTCGTGCTGGAGAGGGCAGGAACAGGGAGATAATGGATCTGAATGTGTGGCTGAGGAACTGGTGCAGGAAGCAGATTTACATTCTTGAACCACTGGGATCTGTTTTGGGGTAGGGATGAATTGTACAAAAGGGACGGGTTGCACCTTAATAGGCGGGGGACCAGCACTCTGGCAGACAGGTTTGCCACTGCAACATGGATGTGTTTAAACGAAGTAGTGGGGGGAGGGGATGAACTGGAAATATAAAGATGGAGTTGAAGGGAAAGTGAAAATAAGAAAAGGACAACAGAATCAATGGAGCAGAAAGCTCAAGAAGAGATCTTACAGTATGGCCAAGTGAAATAGGAATTGATATGAAAGTTGAGGGAAGTAACGAATTAAAAGTATTATATATGAATGCACGAAGTATAAGGAATAAAGTAGCTTGAATAAACTGAGCTTGAGGCTCAGTTGGAAATTGGCAAGTGCGATGTTGTGAGAATAACAGAGACATGGCTTCAAGCAGACAGGGCCTGGGAAATGAATATTCAAGGATATACGTCTTATCGAAAAGACAGACTGACTGGCAGAGGGGGTGGGGTGGCTTTGTTGATGAGGAATGATATTCAGTCCCTTGCTTGGTGGGGGGGGTACATAGAAACAGGATAGAGTCAGTATGGATAGAACTGAGAAATTCTAAGGGTAGAAAGACCCTAATGGGAGTTATCCACAGGCCCCCATACAGCAGTTGGGATGTAGGGTGTAAGTTGAATGAAGAGTTAAAATTGGCATGTCACAAAGGTAATGATACAGTTGTCACGGGGAATTTCAACATGCAGGTAGACTGGGAGAATCAGAATGGTACTGGACCCCAAGAAAGGGGGTTTGTGGAGTGTCTGCGAGATGGATTCTTAGAGCAGCTTGTACTGGAGCCTACCAGGGAGAAGGCAATTCTAGATTTAGTGTTGTGCAATGAACCGGATTTGATCAGGGACCTTGAGATAAAGGAGCCATTAGGAGGTAGTGACCATAATATGATATGTTTTAACCTACAATTTGAGAAGGGAAAATCAGATGTGTCAGTATTACAGTTGAACAAAGGGAACTATGGAGCTATGAGGGAGGAGCTGGCCAAAGTTCAATGGAACAATACCCTAGCAGGGAAGACAGTAGAACAACAAACACAGGTATTTCTGGGAATAATGCAGAAGGTGCAGGATTGGCTCATACCAAAGAGGAAGAAAGATCCTAAGGGGAGTAAGGGGTGGCCGTGGCTGACGAGGGAAGTAAAGGGCAGTATAAAAATAAAAGTATAACATAGCAAAGATTTGCTATGTGAATAGCAAAAGAATAGTTAAGACCAAAATTGGGCCATTGAAGACAAATGGGTGAATTTATTATGGAGAACAAGGAAATGGCAGATGAGTTGAACAGGTACTTTGGATCTGTCTTCACTAGTGAAGACACAAACAATCTCCCAGATGTCATAGTGGCCAGAGGAACTAGGGTAAAGGATGAACTGAAGGAAATTTATATTGGGCAAGAAATGGTGTTGGATAGACTGAGTCTGAAGGCTGATAAGTCCCCGGGACCTGATGCTCTGCATCCCAGGGTTCTTGGAGGTGGCTCTAGAAATCGTGGATGCATTGGTAATCATTTTCCAATGTTCTATAGATTCAGGAACAGTTCCTGCTGATTGGAGGGTGGCTAATGTTGTCCCACTTTTCAAGAAAGGAGGGAGAGAGAAAACGGGGAATTATAGACCAGTTAGCCTGACATCAGTGGTGGGAAAGATACTGGAGTCAATTATAAAAGAGGAAATTACGACACATTTGGATAGCAGTAGAAGGATCAGTCCAAGTCAGCATGGATTTATGAAGGGAAAACCATGCCTGACTAATCTTCTGGAGTTTTTTGAGGATGTAACTATGAAAATGGACAAGGGAGAGCCAGTGGATGTAGTGTACCTGGACTTCCAGAAAGCTTTTGATAAAGTTCCACATAGGAGATTAGTGGGCAAAATTAGGGCACATGGCATTGGGGGCAGAGTACTGACATGGATTGAAAATTGGCTGGCTGACAGGAAACAGTAGCGATTTAATGGGTCCCTTTCAGAATGGCAGACTGTGACCAGTGGGGTACCGCAAGGTTCGGTAGCTGTTTACAATATACATTAATTTAGATGAAGGGATTAAAAGTAACATTAGCAAGTTTGCTGATGACACAAAGCTGGGTGGCAGTGTGAAATGTCAGGAGGATATTATGAGAATGCAGGGTGACTTAGACAGGTTGGGTGAGTGGTCAAATGAATGGCAGATGCAGTTTGATGTGGATAAATGTGAGGTTATCCCCTTTGGCAAGAACAGGAAGGCAGATTACTATCTAAATGGAGTCAAGTTAGGAAAAGGGGAAGTACAATGAGATCTAGGTATGCTTGTACATCAATGAAAGCAAGCATGCAGGTACAGCAGGCAGTGAAGAAAGCTAATGGCATGCTGGCTTTTATAACAAGAGGAATTGAGTATAGGAGTAAAGAGATCCTTCTGCAGCTGTACAGGGCCCTGGTGAGACCCCACCTGGAGTATTGTGTGCAGTTTTGGTCTCCAAATTTGAGGAAGGACATTCTTGCTATTGCGGGAGTGCAGCGTAGGTTCACGAGGTTAATTCCTGGAATGGCAGGACTGTCATATGTTGAAAGATTGGAACGACTGGGTTTGTATACACTGGAATTTAGAAGGATGAGAGGGGATCTGATTGAAACATAAGATTATTAAGGGATTGGATATGCTGGAGGCAGGAAGCATGTTCCCGCTGATGGGTGAGTCCAAAACCAGAGGTCACAGTTTAAGAATAAGGGGTAGGCCATTTAGAACAGATGCAGAAAAACTTTTTCACCCAGAGAGTGGTGGATATGTGGAATGCTCTGCCCCAGAAGGCAGTGGAGGCCAAGTCTCTGGATGCATTCAAGAGAGAATTAGATAGAGCTCTTATAGATGGTGGGGATATGGGGAGAGGGCAGGAACGGGGTACTGACAGTGTATGGTCAGCCATGATCACAGTGAATGGTGGTGCTGGCTAGAAGGGCTGAATGGCCTACTCCTGCCCCTACTGTCTACTGTCAAACAGCTGTAGAGGCAAAGTCACAGTGTATTTAAAGACACTGTTCTTGATTAGTCAGGGTGTCAAAGGTTAAGGGGATTATGCAGAAGAATGGGGTTCAGGGATAATAAATATTCCATGATGGGGAGGCAGAACAGACTTGATGGGCTGAACAACCTAATCCTGTTCCTGTCTTGTGGTCAAACTGCAGGAAGAGAACACTGATTGGTGGCACTGTACACAAATGGCCACACTACTAGCCCTCGTGCTCAAGTGTCAAATCAACATTTTGAGCAACATCTGTGTAGGGAAGGAATTGATGATTCACATCAGGACCCTCCACAGGATTCCCTCTGGTTTTGGGGAAGGGTGCAGTGAAGAGGCCACTGCTTTGTTTGGTACGTATCCAAAGCACAACGTTGCTGCTCTGCTCTTTGCTTCAGCTTAACCAGCAGAACGGGTTTCCACAGACAGACTTGCACACGTTTGTAGCAGAGTGCAAGGACTTGCCGGACTCTGGGAGGTACCAAGTGAAAGAGGAGGTTCCTTTCTCCCTCTGCTGCTGTTGTAACAGGTGAGTGCAGGAAAGGTGGCCGTCGGGTCCAAATGCTAGCCTGTGAAATGTGAAACTGAAATGGTAAATGCTAGCAGCTCACGATGAGACAATCAGAATTGGGTTTAATATCATGAGTAGTGTTGTAAGGTGTTTTGTGGCAGTAATGCAATAAATTAAACTATAAATTGCAGTAAGATATCCCTTTCCAATCCTGTGCTGTGGACCCTCTTTACCAGGCAGTGATGCAGCTAGTTAGAATGCTCCACACTGTTTAAAGTTTGCAAGTATCTTTGGTGTGACATGCCAAATCTCCCTAAGCTCTTAATGGAATAGTGGCTGTCGTGCCGCCATTGTCATTGCGTTGATGTGTTGGGCCCAGGACAGACCCTCGGATGTTGACTGGCGACTGGCCTTTCTACTGGTGACTCCCTGATTAGGACTGGACTGCCAGTGTCTTTCTCCCAGGGCAGAGGAGGTTAATAGAAGGTGTAACTTGGAACATTACAGCACAGGCCCTTTGGCCCAGATGTTGTACTGACCTCTTAATCTACTCAGATCAATCTACCCTCCAATGTAACTCCATTTTTTCAATCATTCACATGCCTCTCATTTTATAAATGGCCCTAATGTTCAAAGTACATGCGTCACCCTGAGACTTCATTTTCTTGCAAGCATTCACAGTAATATTAAAAAAAATTGTGCCTGCCTCTACTACCCTTGCCCCTGGCAGCATGACCCAGGCATGTACATACTTCTAACATCCCCTATACTTCCCTCAAATCATAAAATTATGGTTCCTCGTATTAGCTATTTCTACCTTTTGGGGGATGGGGGAGTCTCTGGCTATTCACTTAACCTATGCCTCTTGTCTGGTACGCCTCTATCAAGTGGCTTCTCATCCACTTTCACCCTAAAGGAAAAAGCCCTAGCTCTCTGAACCTATCCTCATAGACGTGCTTTGTAATCCAGGTAGCATCTTGGTAAATCTCTGTGCCCGCTCTAAAGCTGCCACATCCTTCCTACAAGGGGACCAGAACTGAACATAATATTCAGGTTAAGGTGACTGGAGAAGCCTTGTACTATGCTTTTCTGTTCTGAAATTTCTGGTTGATAATTCTAGACCTAATGCATTAGAAAGGTCAATGATGTGAAGAATTAACTAAATAAAGTACTTGCTTCCATTCCAGCCTGAGTCAATTGATCTGTTAGGGGTACAGTTGCAGGGATGGGGACAGAAGCCACTGGTTCAAGTCACTGATGCTTTTGGAGATGTCATTGGAATTCTGAGAGTTGTAGATTGGACTGTAGTTCACATTGGATCCCCTCAGTTCTGTTTGTGTTCTCCCCCAGACTTGCTGGTGGGCTGGAGGTTTGGGGCTTGTTCTTGTTCTCTTCATGTGGGTGATCTGTTGGCTTTTGTGCTAGTTGTTTGGGGGTGGGGGTCTGTTTGCTTTTTTTAATGCAGAGGATTGATGTCTTTCAATTCTATGGCTTTCTGTATTTTATGGCTATCTGGAGAAGACAAATCTCAGTTGTATTTTGCATACATCGATAATAAAATGAACTAGGAAGGAAATGGGGAACAGCTGCTTGCTACTGAATAAATTTGATTGCAGATTTGGGTGCCACAGTAGCATAGTGGCTAGCACAGCTTGGGGTGTCGAGTTCAATTCCTGCTGCTATCTTTAAGGAGTTTGTACATCCTTCCCGTGAACACGTGTTTCCTCTGGCTAATATTTGAGATCAGTTCTTCCCCCCCCCCCACCCCCCCCCCCCCACATGAGCTGGATGAGCCTATCTGCCCAAAATGACTGGTTTTAATGTGTCAGTAATCAGCCTTTGCAACTTCTGTCAGTTGAAACAGTTCTGTTGGGCTTGGGTTGCTAAGCCACATGTGAAGGCCAGGAGTTGGACTTGGTTGTCAGAGGCTATTTGAGATGAATGCTATTGAGGGCATGTAATAGGTACTAGGAGCTAATCCCCACTATTGCCCACACTTGCCTCCCCTCCCCACTGGCTATGACAACTTTAAGGAACCTCTGCTACACCTCGGCCTGGGGAAACTGGCTGCTCTAAGACCCACTGGTAAATGATATCTACCTGTTCAATGTTAGTTTGACAACTTGTGGTGTATCACGGGGCTTGTATCCTTTTCCCTTTTTGTCTTACAGGTCGAAGTCGGAGACAGAAACCTGAGATTCTGGATCCATGCAGGAGAGAAACTCTACACTGGGTGAAGTGAATGGTAGGGGGGTGGGGGGATAAATTGTTTTATATTCACTACAGTTCAGTTGTGTATGTGACTTGTTTAAGCTGTAAAAGGCCCTTGGACTAATGTGACCACATCCCCTGCTGTTCTGAAGGAATTAGCCATGCCCTTAACCAGTCCAGACCAGGACAGGTAGTGTACATAACACCAGGGCTGTGACTTCAACTGAACTTGCCTCAAGGTCACTTGCCCTTGTGTCGTCTTTAATCTCAAGCCTTTGGACCACTAACTTTGTGGCACTGGAGAAGAAAACCGGAGTCTGGATGAGGGGCTTTTGAGCTTGGTGGGCTGGAGGGTATTGCACTGACCACGAGGAAAAACACTTGTAACTAGAACAAACCACTGTTTTGAGTTTGAAAACCTCAATCTTTTGGTAAACCACAATAAATGCTGGAAATTGCCAGTAGTGGGGTGTGGGTATATTGGGGTTGGTCTCTGCTAACTCCATGATGCATTTCTGCTCACTGTCTGTGTTCCTTGCTGTTGGCACTGGGGACTGAGGACACAAGTTGAACATCACTTTAATTGGTTGGATTACTCATAAAGACATCCCTGGATGCTGGCGATGAGGAAACACTCCACTGGACTGGATATTTGTCTGTGAATTGTAAAATTGTCTATAATTCAAGTGCTTGTTTTTAAACTAATGAACCATGTATAATTGAGAATTAATCTGTACTGAAAGTTTTGAATGCAAACCAGGAATGTTGTACATTTAAACATGAGGCTTATCTTTTGGAAGAAAAATAAATCTCTAGCCATTTGATCTAAACGGTCTCCCTCATTCATTCTGTAGGGTGGTTAATACAGCACATGGTGTGTTGGTCTCCTATAGTTGGGGAATTGAATTGAAGTGTGATGAGGTAATTTTGGATCTCAATAAATCCTGTTGGACTACATTTGTCTGCCTGGATTAGAGCGTGTCTTGTGAGGATGGGTTGAGTGAGCTAAGGCTTTACTCTGTGGGAATGTCACACCTTTTCAAAGAACTATTCTTTTACCCTGAGGTTGCTCTGTTCTACAACACTCCCCAGGGCCCTGCCATTCCCCATGTCCTGGTCTGGTATTAGAGTTTAGGCAGAAGTCTGATCATACACCAGCCTGGATGAGTGGGTTAGTCTTTGATGCACACAATCCACGTTTGTAGGAACAGGCTGATCTTTATGTATGACTGGGTATGTACAAGGACAATGGACAGAGTGCAGATTCTTGGGGAAAGCTCCTGTCAGGCTGGCCTGGGACTCAATTTGCTGTTGTTCCTGGTTTTTGGCCTGATGGGTTTGAGCCAGGAGAGATGTTTATTAAAAGTCTCCATTCTTTGAGCGACTTAAATTTGCATTTATAAGTCCCCACTAAAGACTGCTAGCACACAGAATAATTAACCCTTGACACACAATCTCAGTTCAAGAGCATGAATGAAAACTGATTTCATGCATATTTCATCTTTGCTTCGCAATGATTATTCTGACAAATATTAGAATTCCAACCATTTCAGGCCAACAATGTGTTTATGCCTCTGATGTTAATCCCATGACATGAATGAACTCCTGCCAGCCTGCTCTTGCTGATCCATGTTAATGTTAACATTTGGAGCTCCCGTCTTTGGTTCTGAATGTAAAGGGAGCATTCAGAGAGTCTGAAGGTCCTGTACTCATCTACAAACATACCCACTGTCTGCAGCCCAAGAAAATATTTGGTCGCTGTCAATATACAAAGGAAAATGAAGACTGAGACTGGCTTTTAATGGAAATGAGAAATTGGCCTTTAGCTCCTGAGGAGGAAAAAAAATTGAAGGCTTCTTTGTTCAAAGATAAATATGCCTGAAGAGGCTTTATTCTCCAGTAAGTAATTTTGAGCATTTTGAAATATGATTGTTTTGCCTACTTTAATTTGGCCATTGTCAGAGATTCTGCTGCCCACATCCAAACAGTTTCCTTTCAGGCAGTTTCTTGGGATGTGAGATTCTCTGGGTTGTCATGTAAACCCTTCTAGGAATTGACATATGGTAGATGCTGAAAACCTGAAATAAAGTTCAGAGTAAATTTATCATCTAAGTGCATATGGCAGCATTTACAATCCTGAGATTCATTTTCTAGTGGGCATTCACAGTAGAACAAAGAAAATCAATGAAAAATTACACAAACAAACATATTTGGTGTGCAAAAGACAAACTGCAAATATATGAAAACAATAATAATTAATAATGCTGAAAACATGAGTTGTAGAGTCCTTGAAAGTGAGTCCATAGGTTGTGAAATTAGTTCAGTGTTGAGAATACTGAAGTTGTCCACACTGGTTCAGGAGACTCCTCATTGAGGGATAATAACCATGCCAGAGTCTGATGGTGTGGGATCTAAGGCTTCTGTATCTGTATGGGGATGGTGGGGGACCTTGATGGTGGATGCAGCTTTCCAGTGACTGCGCTCTATCTGGATGTGCTCAGTGGTGGGGAGGGTTTGGCCTCTGATGGACTCTGTACAGATTTTTCCATTCCTGGGCATTGGTGCATAGGACCTTCACCGAGAGTGCTAACTTCGGCACAGGCTAGGGAGAAGATAATCATTCAAAAAAAAGCTCGGTTTATAAGTCCAACTAAGCCTACAAGGACTCTCATTTCACATCATTGGCCTTGGATTGAGAGATGATATTTTTAACAAGTCAGCTGTTTGCTGATTTACGTAACTAGAGAGTCTCAAACCTGTTATTAGATTATCGCCACATCCTGGCTCCACCTCTCTGTCCTGGGTTCAGCCCTGAGTAATCTACCCTGAAATAAGACCTGGGACTGCCAGCTGGAGACAACGTCATACCCAGATTTGTTGGTTGTCTGTCGTATCCAACGATGACAGGAGAGTTTTAAGGGTGGAAAAGCTGTTGCACTGGGGCTGTTCCACTAGTCATGGAACACTGCAGCACAGAAAGGGGCCCTTTAGCCCACCTAGACTGTGCTGAACCATCAACTGCCTAGTCACATCAACCTGTATCCAGACCATAGCCCTTCATATGCCTCCTACCCGTGTACCTGTCCAAACTTATCTGAAATGTTGAAATCGATCCCATATCCACCACTTCTGGCAGCTAATTCCACATCATCACCACACTCGGAATGAAAAAATTCTCCCTCATATTCCCCTTAAATATTTCACCTTTCACCCTTAAGCTATGACCTCTGGTTGTATTCTCACCCAACCTCAGTGGAAAAAGCCTATCTATATCTCTCATAATTTTGTATGTCTCTATCAAATCTCCTTCAATCTTCTATGTTCTAGGGAATAAAGTCCTAACCTATTCAACCTTTCCCTATAACTTGGGTCCTCAAGCTCAATCAATATCCTTGTAAATTTTCCCTGCGCCCTTTCAATTTTATTTACATCTTTCTTGTAGGTAGGTGACCAACACTGGTCACAATATTCCAAATTAGGCATCACCAATATCTTATACAACGTCAACAAAACATCCCATCTCCTGTACTCAAAACATTGATTTATGAAGGCCAATGAGTCAAAAGCTTTTACGATTCTATCTACCCTGTGACACCACTCTCAAAGAATCATGGATCTGTATTCTCAGATCCTTCTGTTCTACCACACTACTCAGTGCCCTACTGTTCACTGTGTAAGACCTACCCTGGTTGGTCCTACTGAAATGCAAAACCTCACATTAGTCTGCATTAAATTCAATCTGCCATTTTTCCAGCTGGTCCAGATACTACTGCAAGCATTCTCACTGTCGACTACACTCCCAATCTTGCTGTCATCCACAAATTTTCTGATCCAGTAAACCTCATAATCATCCAGATCGTCAATATAGTTGACAAACAACAATAGACCCAACACCAATCCCTGGGGCACTCCACTAATCATAGGCCTCCACTCAGAGAGGCAAGCATCTACTACCATTCTCTAGCTTCTTCCACAAAGCCAATGTCTGATCTGATTTGTTACATCATCTTGAATGCCAAGCAACTGAACCATCCTGACCAACCTCCCATGTGGGACTTTGTCAAATACCTTGCTAAAGTCCATGTAGTTGACATCCCATGCCTTGCCTTCATCAACTTTCAGGGTAACCTCCTCAAAAATCTCTAAGATTGTTTAGACCTGACCTACCATGTACAAAGCCATGCTGACAATTGTTAATCAGCCTGTATAGCTAAATACTTATACATCCAGTCCCTTTGAATATCATTCAATAACTTTCCTACTACTGATGTCAGGCTCACTGGCTTATAATTTCCTGAGTTGTTCTTAGAGCTGTTTAAATAATGGAACAACATTATCAATCCTCCAATCCACCAGCACCTCATCTGTGGCTAAGGATGGTTTCAGTATCTCCACTAAGGCCCCTGCAGTTTCTGCACTTCCCTCCCACAGGGTTGACATAAATACATCATAAGGTCCTGGAGATTTACCCAGCCTAATTTGCCTCAAGACAGCAAACACCACCTCCACTGTGATCTGTCTAAAGCCCATGATCTCGGGGCTGCTTTGCCTCACCTCACGTCTATAGATTCTGTGTCTGTCTCCTGAGTAAATAAAGATGCAAAAAATCAATTTAAGACCTCCCCCATCTCTTACTGCTCTTCAATGGACTACCACTCTGATCTTCCAAAGGACTAATTTTGTCCCTTGCCTTCCTTTTGCCTTCTTAATACATATGTAGGCCTTTAGGATTCTTCCTCACCTTGTCTGCTAGAGCAATCTCATGTCTTTTAGCCCTCCTGATTTCCTTATTAAGTGTTATTTTTCATTATTTGTTCCTACTTGCTCTGCACCACTTTCTTTTACTTAACCAGGGCCTCAAGATCTCTCAAAAACCAACATTCCCTAAATCTGTATTCCTGCCTTTTATTCTGACAGGAACAAAAACTGTAATTTCAAAATTTCAGTTTCGAAGGCCTCCTACTGTACCACTAAATACATCTTCACCAGAATACAACATATCTCTATCCACACTTGCCAGATCCTTTCTGATACCATCAAAATTGGCCTTTCTCCAATTTAGAATCTCAATTTAAGGACCAGACCCCTCCTTTTCCTTGATTATCTTGAAACTATTGGCATTGTGAACACTAGTGGCAAACTTTGGTCATCCACTCTGTCTCATTCCCTAATAGCAGATCAAGTGTTGCACAAGCTTTCATTGGGATTACTATGAACTGATTAAGGAAACTTTCCTCAGCACTTTTGACAAACTCTATCCCATCTAGTCCTTCTACAGTACTGGAATCCCAGTTAATATGTGGAAAGTTAAAATCACCTATTACAACCTTATAAACAAGAGAAAATCTGCAGATGCTGGATCCTTGCGAGTGGAACAATTGCTACACCTGCCCCTACACCTCCTACGTCAGTACCATTCATGGCCCCAAACTGTCCTTTCAGGTGAGGTGGCACTTCACCTGTGAGTCTGTTGGGGTTGTATACTGTGTTCAGTCCTCCTGGTGTGGCCTCCAGTACATCGGTAAGACCTGATGTAGATTGGGAGACCACTTCATCAAGCATCTATGCTCCGTCTGCCACAACAAGTGGGATCTCCCAGTGGCCACCCATTTTATTCCCACTTCCCTTTCCCACTCCGATATGTCCATTCATGGTTTCCTCCACTGTGTATAAGGTGACATTTAGGTTGGAGGAACAACACCTTATATTCCATTTGGGTAGCCTCCAACCTGATGGCATGAACAGTGATTTCTCAAACTTCCAGTAACGTTTTCCCACTCCCCCCTTCACCTCTTCCCATTCCCTTGTCCCTTTCTCATGTTATCTTCTTGCCTGCCCTTTGCCTCACCCTGGTGATCACCCCCCCTTTTTTTTTCTTCCAAGAGGTCTAGAATACGAGAGCAAGGATGTAA
Organism: Hypanus sabinus; assembly: GCF_030144855.1. Lineage (NCBI taxonomy): Eukaryota > Metazoa > Chordata > Chondrichthyes > Myliobatiformes > Dasyatidae > Hypanus > Hypanus sabinus. The sequence goes on from NC_082716.1 coordinate 5,851,208, forward strand.
TGCTGAGGTTTCATAAGGCACTGGTAAGGCCTCACCTTGAGTATTGTGAACAGTTTTGGGCCTCTTATCTTAGAAAAGATATATTGGCATTGGAGAGGGTCCAGAGGAGGTTCACAAGGATGATTCCAGGAATGAAAGGGTTATCACATGAGGAACATTTGATGGCTCTGGGTTTGTACTCACTGGAATTCAGAAAGATGAGGGGGAATCTCATCGAAACCTTTCAAATATTGAAAGGAGACTAGATATGAAAGGATGTTACCCATAGTGGGAGAGTCTAGGACGAGAGTGGACAGCCTCAGGATAGAGGGGCGCCCTTTCAAAACAGAGATGCGGAGAAATTTCTTTAGCCAAAGGCTGGTGAATTTGTGGAATTTGTTGCCACATGCAGCTACGGAGGCCAGGTTGCTGGGTGTATTTGAGGCAGAGATTGATAGGTTCTTGATTGGACATGACATCAAAGGTTACGGGGAGAAGGCCGGAAACCGGGGTCGAGGAGGAGAAGAAAAAAGGATCAGCTATGATTGAATGGCGGAGCAGACTTGATGGGCCAGATGGCCTAATTCTGCTCCTATGTCTTATGGTCTTATGGACTTCTATCTCTTTCACCAATCAACTTCCTAGCTCTTTGCTTCATCCCTCCCCCTCCAAGTTTCACCTATCACCTGTCCTCCCCTCCCCCCACCTTTCAAATCTACTCAGCTTTTTTTTCTCTAGTCCTGCCAAAGAGTTTTGGCCCAAAATGTTGACTGTGCTTTTTTCCATAGATGCTGCCTGGCCTGCTGAGTTCCTCCAGGATTTTGTGTGGATTACAACCTTATCTTTCTTGCAATTGTCTTTTCAAATTTGCTCCTCTAGATCCCACAGACTATTGTTTGGCATGTAATATAACCCCATAAACCTGATTATATTTTTCTTATTCCTCAGTTATATCCATAAAGCCTCTCTGGCTGACCTCTCCAGTTTGTCCTGACTGAGCATTGCCGTGACATTTTCCCTGACTAGTAATACCACCTCACTCCCTCTGGACCTCGAAAATCCCTCCCTTAGTATCACCTGTCCTATTGTGTGACCCTCCCCTGGTGTTGCACCCCCCCACAGTGAGATCCTCCCTCAGTACCGCCTCTACCACAGTTTGACACTCCACCAGTATCACCTCTTCCACAGTGCGACCCTCCCTCAGTACCAACCATGACAACAGGCTTCCTCTATCCCACATGTGCTGTTAGAGAAACACCCTTTAATTTTTTTCTGACTGGCAAATTAATGAATTCCAGGGCCGTGAGATAATGTTGCAGCTCTATGAAACCCTGGTTAGACCACACTTGGAATATTGTGTTCAGTTCTGGTCACCTCATTATAGGAAAGTTTTGGAAGCATTAGAGATGGTGTAGAGGAGATTTACCTGCATGACATGAGGATATGTTGAAGGAGCCAGAGCTTTTCTCTTTTGGGGACGAAAAGAGATTAGATAGAGGTGTACAAGATGATAACTGGCATTGATTGAGTGGACAGCCAGAGACTTTTCCCCAGGGTGGAAATGGTTAATATAAAGTTAGATATGGCCCTTGTGGCTAAAGGGATCGGGGTATGGAGAGAAAGCAGGTACAGGGTTCTGAGTTGGATGATCAGCCTTGATCGTACTGAATGGTGGTGCAGGCTCGAAGGGCTGAATGGCCTACTCCTGAACCTATTTTCTATGTTTCTATGAAGGAGCATAATTTGAAGGTGATTGGGTAAAAATATGGGGTGGATGTTAGAGGTAGGGTTTATTTACATGAGAGTGGTGGGTGTGTGGAATATCCTATCAGGGTGGTGGTAGGGGCAGATACATGAGGGGTATTTAAAAAACTCATGGATGATAGAAAAATGGAGGCTATGTAGGAGGGAAGGATTAGATTGACCTTAGAGTAGGTTAAGGGTTAGTACAACATTTTTGGCTGAAGGGCCTGTACTGTGATGTTATGTTCTATGTTCTAGGACTCCTATGTCAGAACGCTGTTTCTGGATTTCAGTTCAGTGTCCAACAGTACTGTCCCACAGGCCTTGGTGAAGAAGCTCCAATTTCTCAGTCTAAATACACCACTGTGTAACTGGGTGTTAAACTTCCTAACCAACAGATCGCGGCTAGTCAGGATGCACAACCCCTTCTCCTTCCTCATCATCCTCAACACCTCAGGACTGTGTGCTGAGCCCATTGCTGTGCATTCTGCTCACACGTGACTGCATGGCCAAGCACCCAAGCAATTGCATACTCACGTTCACCAGTGACATGACAGTGGTGGGGCTAATCACCAATGTCAATGAGAGGAGGTGGAAGAGCTTGAGGCCTGGTGCCAGGCAAACAACCTTTTCCCAAACACAAGTGATTCTGCAGATGCTGGAAGTCTGAAGCAAAACGCACAAAATGCTGGAGGGACTCAGCAGGTCAGGCATTATCTATGGAAATGAATAGACAATTGACATATTAGGCCAAGATGTTTCTTCAGGACTGGAAAGGAAGGAGGAGGAGGAAAGCTAGAAAGTGATAGGTGAAGTCGCTGGGTAGGAAAAGTAAAGGGCTGGAGAAGAAGGAATCTGATAGGAGAGGAGAGTGGACCGTGGGACAAAGGGAAGGAGGAGCGGCACCAGAGAGAGGTGATGGGCATGTAGGCAACATTGTCAGAAGGTGAAATCAATGTTCATGCTATCAGGTTGGAAGCAAACCAAGTCATAATATGAGATGTTGATCCTCCAACCTGAGAGTTGCATCATTGTGGCAAAAGAGGAGGTCATGGACTGCTACGTCTGGATCAACAATTATGCGTACTGGAAATGACATTAAATAATCTTGAACTTGAACATTTCTGTTCTATGAACCTAAGCTCAGTAAGCACTGGAATTGTTCCACAGATGTGTATTTTGCACAGGTAGGATCCAATCCTGATTTGGGAAATGAACACATTATTTACTGAATTTGGTCAGGTACCCTTGGGATAAGCAAGATGCAGTTAAAAGTAATTCCTGTGTCAGATGTCTGCAGTGTGTTGCAAGCTGAGTTTCAGTTACATGACTTGCCCTGCCATGCACAGTTCCATCCCACTGGGGAACAGCTCCGGTCTCACAGCTGGGGAACGTCAGTGGAGGTTCAGCTGCTCGGGAGATGGGTGTGTGTGGCTAATTGCACCATTTGCCAGTCAGAAGGACACACATGCCTGTCAGTGACTTCTGTCCGTGGGGATCACAACGGCCATGTTGTCTCGATTTCAAACCACATTCTTCCTCATATTTTGCAACATAGAACACAGCACAGCACAGGAACCACCCATCTTTTATATTCACAATGTTTCACACCAAAAACCTACAAATAATACTTGTGAATATATAAAAAACATGATTTATAATTTCAAATTATACTATTGTTATTACAATCTCAGAATAAGAATCAGGTTTAATACCTTTGGCATATGTCATAAAAATTGTTGGTTTTTAAATAGCTTTTTCTGATCCTGTGCAGAGGCCCTTCCATACCAGACACATTCAAGTCCCTGAGGAGCCTGAGGGACAGGCCCTTCAGCCCATCATTTCTGTGATGATCATGATATCATATTGGACTGCACATGTACATGGTCCATGTACCTCCATTCCCTACCTGTTGATGTGACTGTCTAAGTACCTCTTGGATATTGCTATTATATCTTCTTTCACCACTCCACACCCTGGCCTCAACTATACTGTACATTCTAGGCACCTACACTCCTTGTGAAAGTGAACTGCCTTGTTAATCTCCTATAAACTTCACCCCACTTCTCACCTTAAACCCATGCCCTCTTGTAGTTGACAGCTTTACTCTGCGATAAAACACTACCTATCTACCACCACCAGGTTCAGGAAGAGTGAATAATCATCAGGCTCTTGAATTCGTATGATAACTTCTGTCAGTTTCACTTGCCCCAACACTGAACAGTTCCCACAGCCCACAAACTCAATTTCATGAACTCTTCATTTCAGGTTCTCAACTTTTATCCTCCATTTCCCAACTAATGAAAGCAAGCACACCCAATGCCTTCTTTACCATGCTATACACACTACATGTGTGGCCACTTTCAAGTGGCTGTGGGCTTGCTCCCCAAGATCCTCCTGTACATAAATACTTGTAAGGCTTCTACCATTTACTGCATACTTTGCCCTTGCATTTGACCTCCAACAATGCAACACCTCTGCCAATGTCTATGTTGTCTCCAGTTGAACTTCTGTACTAGAGTGATGCACCCTGAGGGTTCAGCAGTCTCTATTGTCTAAAATGAAGGAGTACCCCACTTATTGTCATCCCACCGTACATACATACAATCAAACAAAACAATATTCCTCCAGACCACAGAGCAGCCACAAAGAATATATCACACACTGCACATAAAACCAAAATATTACCACAAGTAAGTTAAAATATAATTAAAATTGCATGTAAACAGTAACTCAAACAGTACTTTTTTTTCAGAAATTTCTCCCCATTTAGAAAATAGTCCACGTCTTTATTCCTTCTTCCAAAGTCCATGACTGTACACTTCACTTCCATTTGCCACTTCTTTACCCATTTTCCCAATCTGTCCAAGACCTTCTATAAACTCCCTGATTCCTCAATGCTACCTGCCCCCTACCTATCTTCATATCATCTGCAAACTTGTCCACAAAGCCATTAATTCTGTCATCCAAAGTATTGATATATAATGTGAAAAGAAGTGGTCCCAACACCAACCACTGCGGATAAATAATAGTCACTGGGACCAACCAGAAAAAAATCCATTCTTCAACCAAACTTCTATCCATGCTAGTATCTTTTCTGTAATGCCAAGGGCTCCTATCTTGTTAAGCAGCCTCATGTGTAGCATATTTGGGACTTCATCTTTGGAGACAGGCAGGTACAATAACAACTTTTAAAAGGCAGTCGGACAGGTAAATGGATTGGAAATGTTTAGAGCAAGGTTTCCCAACCATTTTTATGCCATGGACCCTGAGAACAGGGGTTAGTATGAGCTTCTAACAATCTCTTTGATCCCCAATCATCAGGTAAGAGGTACTATTGCATTAGGGCAAAGACTGTTAGGATGGGAAACTGCTTCTCCCCCCAGGCTGTGGGACTACCGAATTCCCTGCCACCACCCAGGTCATATCACGTTTGAAATGCCAGTAACATATACTGTTTATTTTTTGACTCATATTGTAAAAACTGATTATTTGTTAATTTATTTGTGGTAATATTACTGTATGTGTTGTGTGTGAGTTATATGTATTGTGTTATGCACCTTGGTCCAGAGGAATATTGTTTCATTTGGCAGTATCCATGTGTACAGTTAATGACAATAAACTTGAAATTGAACTTCACTTGGAGGGGCAACTTGGTCAGCATGGATTAGTTGGTCTGAAGGGTCTGTTTCCATTCATTATGATTCTAGGACTTCAATGATGGATGTGACCTGTCAGCGACAATTGCATTCTGTGAATGAATAAAGAGGTAATTAGGATTTGTTTAAATTGAGGTCACATGTTTAGAGAATTGAATTGAATTGAGTTTATTTCTTACATCCTTCACATACATGAGGAGTAAAAATCTTTATGTTACATCTCTGTCCAAATGTGCAATTTATGGTAATTTGTAATAAATATTATGTACAACAGGACAGTCAATATAACATTGAAATACAATTGCGTCACCATGAATTAATCAGCCTGATGGCCTGGTGGAAGAAGCTGTCCTGGAGCCTGTTGGTCCTGACTTCTATGCTGCAGTACTATTTCCTGGATGGGAGCAGCTGGAACAGTTTGTGGTTGGGGTGACTCAGGTCCCCAATGATCCTTCAGGCCCTTTTTACACACCTGTCGCTGTAAATATCCTGAATAGTGGGAAGTTCACATCTACAGATGCACTGGGCTGTCCGCACCACTCTCTGCAGAGTCCTGCGATTGAGGGAAGTACAGTTCCCATACCAGGCAGTGATGTAGCCAATCAGGATGCTCTCAATTGTGCCCCAATAGAAATTCCTTAGGATTTGGGGACTTGCCAAATTTCTTCAATCACCTGAGGCCCTAAGACCATAAGATGTAGGAGCAGAATTAGGCCATTCAGCCCGAGTCTGTTCCACCATTCTACTATGGCTGATCCAGGACCCCAATCAACCCCAGACCCCTGCCTTCTCACCATATCCTTTGATGCCCTGAGTGATCAGGAAACTATCAACTTCCACTTTAAATATACCCATGGGCTTGGCCTCCACTGCAGCCTGTGGCAGAGCATTCCACAGATTCTCTTCTCTCTGGCTAAAAAAATTCCTCCCTATCTCTGTTCTAAAAGGTCACTGTTCAATTTTGAGGCTGTGCCCTCTAGTTCTGGATACCCTCACCACTGGAAACATCTTCTCCACATCCACCTTATCGAGTCCTTTCAACATTCGGTAGGTTTCAATGAGATCCCCACATGTTCTTCTAAATTCCAGTGAGTACAGGTTCAAAGCTGCCAAACGCTCCGCGTATGTTAACCCTTTCGTTCCCAGAAACATAATTGTGAACCTCCTCTGGATTCTCTCCAATGAGAACACATCCTTTCTCAGATATGGGGCTCAAAATTGTTGACAATACTCCAAGTGTGGCCTGACTAGTGTCTTATAAAGCCTCAGTATTATCTCTTCGCTTTTATAGTCTATTCCCTTTGAAATAAATGCCAACATTGCATTTGCCTTCTTTACCACAGACTCAACCTGTAAATTAACCCTCTGGAGTTTTGCACGAGGAATCCAAGTCCCTCAGCACCTCTGTTGTTTGAACCTTCTCTCCATTTAAATAATAGCCCACACTGTTGTTACTTTTATCAAAATGCATTACAACAGAGATGGGGTGAAGCTCTCTCAGAAAATTGTGAGTCCATTACCACAGAGAATTCATCACATTGCGAGGACACTGGGTGGCAGATTGTAATGATCACAATTGTGCTTTGCTTCTTGGCAAGGTCACCCATAGGGTAGAGGCCAGACCAAGAGTGCTCCACCGGTCCTCCAGGTTTGGAGGTTCATCTCAGGGCTGACAACCCTGACTGGTCAAACAAAGAATCCTTCTACATCTCTTTGGCCAAGGATTGACCTTCATTGCTGCCCTAAACACCAGAGGCGTAACATGCACTAAGTAAGAAATCGGGGTGCAGGGGAAGAAAGTGTCCCTGAATCATTGAGTGTGGTCATTCAGGCTCCTGTTTCCCTTCCCCAATGGGTAGCAATGAGAAGAGGGCATGACCTGGATAGTGAAGCCCTCAGTGATGGAGGCCATCTCCTTGAGGCATTGCCCCTTAAAGTTGTTCTCGATGGTGCAGCGGGGTGTTTTTGGAATGAGTCTACAGATATTAATATGCAGTGTGTGTGTGTATATACATGTGCATACACTGGTATACTGCAGACAGGGAACTGGCCAGTTTCTGTGTTCACTCTGAAATTCTATGTAACTATTCAATGCCTTTCAACTTTGAAATGTTGGCCATGGTTTAAGGCAAGAGCGGGAAAATTAAAAGGAGATTTACGAGGCAAATAGTTTACAAAGGCCATGGTGGGTGTCTGGAAGACTTGACAGGAGAGAAGCAGATACAGTAGCAAAGTATAAGTTGCAGGAATAGACCAGGGGTTCCCAACCTGGTGTTCACGCACTCCTCAGTTAATGGTTGGGGTTCATGGCACACAAAAGGTTGGGAACCCCTGAATTAGAAGGGTAAGAACCATGTGCAGACAGCAAGGATTAATTGGGTAGATTTGTGTCTTGGTCGGCCTCTTCCGTTTTGTATGTTTTATTTCTATTTTTACTCTGCTCCAGAAATCTCTGCAGGAAAAGTATATTCAGTTGTTCACTAGGAGGATAAAAAATCTTTATTTTGTTGCACTGAATAATGTGCCCAAGATGAATGTTCAGTAAAGGATGTGATTTATTTTTGTTGTCATTCTGACTAGTATTCAGTGGGACAAGTCACCTGAATGACTAGTTCAGGGTCCGATGTGATCTAATGCTGATGTTGGGGGTTACCTGTGTTGCAGTTTATCTTATTCTCATCAAATGTCAGACAAATTTTTAAATGTTTTTGTGACTGTATATTGTAACAATATGTACTATGTGTTTTGTACAGTACTGTGTTTTGTGTTTTTCACCATGGGCCCAGAGGGTCGCTGTTTTGTTGAGCTGTATTCACGTGTAAGACTTGAACTTGAACTAATACTCCATTACCCTGTGTTGGTGAGTGTGTTGTGAAAATGTACGACCACAGACGTGGCACGTTAGTCAGACACTAGAAGCTTGTAAACGTCACTCAGCTGTGAGGTGCAACGTTGGCGCTGGATACAGTCCTCATGCAGACTTATCACCACGAACTTGTCAGACCCATAGAGGAGCTGCTGATGTTACTGACGCTAACCACAATGATCCTTCAACTGTGAGTCATATCAGCATATAACAATTACAGCACGGAAACAGGCCATCTCGGCCCTTCTAGTCCGTGCTGAACGCTTGCTCTCACCTAGTCCCACCAACCTGCACTCAGCCCATAACCCTCCACTCCTTTCCTGTCCATGTACCTATCCAATATTTTTTTTTGTAATTGTCTTACCCACATTAAAGTCATTAGAATTTCTTCCCAAGAGAGTTTCCCAAGACAGTCACAGTCAAGATGGAGATTTGTTGACACTGAGGGCGACAAGGTGATATTAAAGGAAGGTGGGACTGAGGTGAAAGGTTCTTAATGAATGGTAAAGTAGGAAGAGAGACAGTTAAATTAAAGATTGAAGACTAAGATAATACTCTATACTCTACGCCATAGCGAGCATGTGTTGGTGTGCGCCAAAACTCTAGTTGGCAGTGGGGTTTCTATGCCACTGTGTTGAGTTTCTTCATGAGAGACTTGGACGAGGAAATGCACTTCAAACATTTTCGCATGTCGGCAGGTAGATTTGACGATTTGGTTCATCTATTTTGCATCGGTGTACAGACATGGTGGAGAAGAGGCAACCGGAAATGCGTAGGAGGAAATGCGATACTCGCAAGCGGACCAATCACAGTTGTTGCGGTCTGCGTCACCGTGACACGAGTTAACTTTTTGGGGAGGTGCATGTCACCCTATGGCATAGGGTACACGTTACCTACAGCATAGATGCGACGCACAAATACAAATCAGCCTTAAGGCTGTGTCCTCTGGTCCTAGACTCAACCACTACAGGAAACATCCTCTCCACATCCACTCTTTTGAGGCCTTTCAATATTTGACAGGTTTCAATGAGATTCCCCCTCATTCCTCTAAACTGCAGTGAGGACAGGCCCAGAGCCATCAAATGCTCCTCATACATTAACTCTTTCATTCCCAGAATCTTTCTTGTGACCCTCCTCTGGATTAAATATTAGTTCTATTTGTCACCTCAAAACATGGAGCGAAATGCGTCGTTTACGTCCATGACAAGCAGTCTGAAGATGTGCTGGGGACAGCCTGCAAGTGTCGCCATGCAACAAAGTGATTGCAATCATCTGTTCTGTTTCAATGTTCATTGTTAGCCAGCGTGAGATCTGGGGGAAGGTTATCTGAACAAATGGGGCATGACTGAGATCTGGGGGGTGCTTGTCTGGAAGAAAGGGGTGGGACATATCTGGGGGCGTGGTATCAGCAGGAAAAGGCGGGGCTTACATTTGGAGGCAGTTTATCTGAACAGGGCGGGGCTTAGATTTAGGGGCGTGGTAGCCCGCGGAAAGGGGCGGGGCTGAGTTTTGTCCGCACGAGAAGGGGCGGGACGCAAGACGTCACGGCTTAAGGCGTAGTCATCGGCGGTGCGTACCTCCCAGGCAGCCAATGAGTGCTGGGTTTACTGCGTTTGTCTGCCCATCCGGCTGGTCACACCGTCGCCCATTGATCCGGCTTTGGCGGCGTCTCTGTGTCCATGGTGTCGGTGTTGATGGCTGCTGGGAGGCGGGGAATCCCGATGACAATAGCGGCCTCTTCGTGAGGCACTGAGGAGGAGGCCGGCCGGCCGGCCGCGGGTTGAGGGGCGGTCGCTATGGAGTCCGGCTGACGCGCAGGCGCAGCAGTTCAGCTGCCAGCCGCGGGTTGAGGGGCGGTTGCTATGGATTCCGGCTGACGCGCAGGCGCAGCAGTTCAGCTGCCAGCCGCGACCCTGATTGAAGGGTTTGGACGCGTCGCTCCCGCAGACGGACAGCGGCCGCCTTCCGGACCAGAGGTAAGTCGCTGGGTTCCGGGATCCCGGTGCAGCAGGTGGGTGGTGGGTCCGCATGGGCGGGATAGGAGGGCAAGGCAGGGTGCAACCAGCACGGCGGGATCCTGGCTCCACGGCATCACCCAGCTTTTTGCTCGTTGTCCCACTCTCTCCCCTTACTGTTGTAAACTATTATCATTTGCACAGCAGAAAACTCACCACAGTTCTAAGTATGTATTCTTGTACAAATCATGTAGTGTGGAGTGTTGTGTCTCCTGTGCTGTCCGCCTGCGATGCTGCTGCTGCAAGTTAGTTTTCCATTGCACCTGTGCATACAAATGCGCATGACAACAAACTCGACTCGAACTCTTTTTAATTCTCTTTTTGTAAAGCCACAGTTGAATCTACTGCCTCCCATTGATGCAATCCAGATCAGATACCCTCCGTGAAAAGAATCTTACCTTTGTGTCCCCGTTTTTTGTGGGGTGGGGAGCCGGGGATGTTCTTCCGCCTCACATGATTTCACCTAACACTTGCCAGTTTGTACTCCTTCCCCTCCCCCCACACCTTATTTTGGCTTCTAACCCCTTCAATTCCAGTCCTAATGAAGGGTGTCGGCCCGAAACGTCGACTACTTATTTCCCTCCATATATACTGCCTGACCTGCTGAGTTCCTCCAGCATATTGTGTGTGTATGTGTTGCTCAAGATTTCCAGCATCTGCCGAATCTCCTGGCTATTACCTCGCATTTCAAAAAATACTTCCTTAATCGGAAATTGTTTTGCGATGGCTTCAAAGACGTGAAATGTGCCGAGTGTTTATTTGAATGAAACCTATTGAATGTTTGAATGCCTGACAGCGTGGATGTGGAGAGGATGCCTCCTGTAATGGGGAAGTCTTAAGACCAGAGGGGCACAGCCTCAGAAAAGAGAAACGTCATTTAGAAAAGAGATGAAGAGGAATTTCTTTATGCAGAGAGTGGTGAATCCGTGAAATTTTTTGCCACAGGTGGCTTTGGAGGGCAAGTCATTGGGTGAATTTAAGGCAAAGGTTGATAGGCTCTTGATTAGCCAGTACATGAAGAGATACGGGGAGAAGGCAGGAGACTGCTAAGAGAAATGAATCAGCCATGGTGAAAGGGCTGAATTCTGCTCCTGTGTCTAGTCGAAATCAGGTTAAACCTTATCCAGAGAACAGTGGGAATGAGAGTGATACATGCTTTAAAAATAATAGACTGAGTTTAAGGAGAACCTTGGTAAACACTTGAAGAAGAAAGAGTGTAATGTTCTATTAAATAAGAGTATAGCAGTTGCTATCTGGTCTCCTGAAAAACAATTGGATATGGGCAATAAATGCTGGCTCATACAAAATACGTTGTAAAAAATTGTTAAGATTGTGAAAGAGTAGTGTGGAATTGGGGTCATAAGTACTAGACTGGTTGTTGGCACAGTCAAGGAACCCTCTGCATAATAGAGAATTGTTACAATTGATAAGGTACTATCACAGACTTGGTGACGCAATTAGATTTAATTATTTATAATCAAAGTATCTTTGTGATTAGAAATTGGCTTGTTCAATTTTCAAAAAGCCCTTATATAGTGTGCAATTTACGTCAGTTCTGTTTTAACTGCACAGATGGTGCAAAGAATTTCAAAACTAAAATTTCATTCAAAACTTCAAATCAAGTTGTAATTGATATTTGCGGAGATGACCATCCCTGGGTGTGACAAAGTTTGAAAAAAGACTTGTTTCTCTATGGCCCCACCCTCCAGTCATTGTAACAGCCTCCAGCCTTGCAACCCACTGAGATCTCAGCAATTGTGGCCTCTAGAACACCTCTGAATTTAATCACTCTGGTGTTTGTGACTGTCCTTTCATTGCTTTGATCAGGACTCTGTGGAATCCTGTCATTAACCCTATTAAGTTCTTTTCTGACAATCCTTTAAGCTTGCTACCTCCTGTTCCTAGCACTTTGATTTTATTTCATCAAAGTCGATCTTTAAATTTTCTTTCCTAATTTTCTAATGTGATCAAACTTTTGTCGATGAAAAGTTATTTTGCCACATAAGTGCAAGTTGTAAATTAGATGCCCAAGTTAATCCTTTTTACTTGTGATGGATGTAGACTTAAATTCTGCATGACTGTCAGGAAGATGGATTAATGCTTTGTGTTATTCCCTGTGCCGCCACTCACCCCCACCTTCTGAAGAGGTTGTGTTTAGATTCAGTCCGTTGTCTGGATTTTGCCATCTGGTGGGTTGAGCGAGGAGTGATTGCCTGAATTTTGTGCTCTAATCTGTGAATAATAATGCTAGCTTTAATTGTGAAGAGTGTTCACGTCTTTCAGAGAACTGGGAGGGACTTCATTCACAAAGTCAATAGGCTAGCATAACAGCTGAAAACCATGCTGTCTGGCTATTCACAGGAGGCTCAAAATAAATGTTTTAATTTTTGTGGTTGTGATGGCTTGCAAATTGCCCAGCTGGCTACTAACAAGTAAAGACCAGACAATAATTGCTCTCATCAGAAGGATGGTAACTTTCAAAGAAAATGTTTCTGGTCGTCCTTGACAGGGATCAGCCTTTATCTATTTGTTTTGAGGGTATTGGTTTTCGCCTGTCCCTGTGTGGTCCACAGAGATACTGAAGGCAGTCTACAGGGTCGTCAAGTTTCTGTGCGCAGAAGATCTGCGACACCAGTGTTTGAGTGCTCAATGTAGAAGTATTTTCTGCTGTGCCTGAGTTTGCATAGGTATATTTTTCTATAATTCTTAATATCTACATGGAACATAGAACAATACAGACCCTTTGACCCATGATGTTGGACTGACCTTTCATCTACTTCAAGACCAGTCTAACCCTTCCCTCACACATAGCCCGCTACCATGGGTGCCACAGTAGCATTGTAGTTAGCGTGATGCTTTGCAGAGTTCGGAATTCAATTCCAGCACCTTCTGTAAGCAAGTTTGTACATACCATTTCGTGTGCATATGAGTCCCCCCCCCCCCCCCCCCCCCGTCCAAAGACCCACCAGTTGGTAGGTTAATTGGTCATTATAAATTGTCCTTTGATTCAACTGCGTTAAATCGGTGGGTTGCTGAGTGGCACAGTTTGAAGGGCCTGTTCCTTGCTGTATCTTAAAATAACAAAAATATATAACCCTAAGTTTTCTATCATCCATGCATCTATCTAAGAGTCCGTTAAATGTCCCTAAACTATCTGCCTGTATCACCATACCATCCCTAGCAGCGTTTTCCATGCACCCACCACTCATACCTCTGACATCTTTTGATCATCTGTGATTGTAACTACATGGATTTTTTAGAAGTTAGAATAAAGTGATGCAGTAATGCCAAAACTTTCAGTGTATAGTTAGAGAGAGTGGGGGTGGGGGAGGAGGAGTAGTTTTTGATGATCAAATTCTAGAATCTTTGTTATTTATTGCCAGATCAGCTGTTACAATAGGCCTGGAAGTTGATGAGACGGTCAGTGGTGTGGGGCAGTCAGTTTGCTGTGGAGTGAATCAAACTGCTGATTTTGCCATTACTGCAGCACACAGATATTAATACGTGCTCAAAACTTCAGTGACACAGTTGCATTTAAAAGTACAAATGTCATTTTTGCTTTTAATTGTGGTCACTGGTTTCTCTGATATTCACGCATTTGGTAGTGGTCTTGATGAAAGCAGGAATTTGGTGCAATTAAGAGGGGAAATCCGGAAGCTGTAACCTCTCCACAATTCTGCCAGAAATTAGTAATTTGCTGAGAAATCATTGTTGTGGAAAATATAAATGCAAGCTGTCTAACAAACCTTTCTGACCTTTTCATGATATCTTGAGCAGAATATTTTTTTTCAAATACAGTAGATTCTGGTTAATTGGGTCATTGGTTAATCAGAGCAGCAACTTATTTGGGACGACTTTAAAGAGAACAATCTAATCAAGAAAACAGATGAGATTCCTGTTGTTTATTTGGGATACAATGCTCCTTAATTGGAGTAGGAGATTTGGTGAACAGTTAACTGGCATAAGTTGTGTGCACTTGCTTGTGTAAGGGGTTTCTTCTTTATGTTACTATGTATGTTAATCAAATAGCTGCTTGTTATGTTAAAAGTAAAAATGCTTCTTTGTTATGGTAACTGGTGAGAGAGTGCTTTCTCTCGCAGCTTGTTTGGGTTATAATTACAGATAATGAGAATTGTATTCATTTGTTAACCAATTGGGATAGATGTTATTCTTTCTTGTGGGGCTGTAAGCTAGTGTTGCGCGGGCTTTTGGGGAGTTGGAGGGGAGATCGCGAGGAAGGAGGACATGCTGGACGCGCTCTGGTCGACCACCAAGGTTGGTCCCAGACGGCGGGTCGAGGAGGTCGGAGAAGATCGAATAGTGGACCGAGGACTTCGATAGTTGAGCTTCAACGGTTGTGCACGAATTGACTGAACCCTGATAAGTTCTGGCACTTTTTCTTTCATATATATTGTATCGCTAATAATTACCTAGTTCTAGTAAGATTTATAAAGTGTAATTTGTAAAATGTACAGTGTGTGCTGGCTGATAATCGATGTTTGAGGCCGTATCAGGTGGCATTGCACAGCAACCGACATGAGACAAGGTTGGGCGGGGGACGGGGTCTCCCCTAGACGCGTACGAGCCGATATAGCAGTGTTAGATACTACATTGTTCTGTGAGTGAACAGTTTTTAAATAGCATCAGTTGTGTGTGTTTGTATTCAAAAAACAGTGATTTTTTTTTTGTCACTGATAGTTGGTGTGCAATGAGCAGTAAGAGAATTCAGAACTGTTTTGCTCACTGTGGTTTCAAGCATTCAGGCTTGGAGATGTGAGAAATGGCCAGGAGCGAAAGTTAAATAATTTCACTACTTTGAGTCAGGAATTATGAAGACTTGGAGAACACAGTCGTCAAAAGCATTTTATGAAGCTAGTCCATTATCTGCACTAGGTTCTGTGCTAATTTTGTTCATTTACTGTCAATCGAAAGAAAATGGCAGTGTATACTGGATGAATTCCTGATTGCTATTAGGAACTAACAGTTTTTGTGCTGTAGTGGTATTGCTAATATAATTTGTTCTATATTTAATTTAAATAACCTTTTTTACTCAGATGGTAGTTTGTTATTTTTATACATTTTAACTGTTTCCATGAAATTCTGGCTAGTTGGAGCAGCCACTTCATTGGGCCAAAATGTGCTGGTCCTGATGAGTCTCACTTAACTGAAATCCACTGTATTTAGTCATTAAATTATAGGGCAGTACAGTATAGCAACAGGCCCATCTACTCAATGCAGAGTTGTTATTCTGCCTGGTCCCATCGACCTACACCTGCGTTATAGCCCTCCCATCCATGTACTTATCCAACCATCTTTTAAACATTGCAATCAAAGCTGCATCCACCAGTTCAGCTGACAGTATAAGAACATGAGAGATAGGAGCAGGAGTAGGCCAATCGGCCCCTCAAGCCTGCTCCGCCATTCAACAAGATCATGGCTGATCCAATCTTAACTCTAGTTATCACCGAATCCCACAAGGCAACAGTGCCAACCAACAGGGCACAATGCCGCCCATTTTATTTTATTATTCATCCCGCCCAAACCCATGTGATCACCCGGGGGGGGAAAAAACGATTTGCCAATTGAGGAGAAAAAATCTGGAAAATTCCTCTCTGACCCATCCAGGCTATCGAAAACTGGCCCAGGAGATCACATGGCTGATCTAAACCTAGCCTCATGTCCACTTACTTGCTCGCTCACCATATCCCCTAATGCCATTTTTATCCAGGAAAATGTCTATCTCCGTTTTGAATTTATTGAGTATGGTAGCTTCCACAGCTCTCTGGGGCAGTAAATTCCACAGCCCCACTACCTTCTGAGTGAAGAAATTTCTCCTCATCTCAGTCCTGGAACGGCATCCCCTTATTTTAAGATTATGCCCCCTAGTCCTGGTTTCACCCATCATTGGGAACATTCTCCCCGCATCCACCCGATCAAGCCCCTTCACAATCTTGTATGTTCCACCCTCTTGCCTCCCTCTGAATTAAGTTTTCCCTTCAGATTCCCCTTAAGTATTTCACCTTTCCCCTTAACCTATGACCTCAGTAGAAAAGGCCTGCTTGCATTTGACCTTTCTATACCCCTCATAATTCTGTATACCACTGTCAAATCTCCCTTCATTCTTCTATAGTCTAGAAGTATTTGAGCTCTATCTTTTTTTTTGTTTTTCTGTCAGTAAAATGGTTTAAATGTTTGTTCAAGATTTGTGCAATTTCCTTTGCTTGTTTGCTGTGAGAATTCTTCCTGTGGTTTCACAGTCAACAAAATCAATGGTATTGAATGCCAACTATTCATTAGTGCTGATGCTTGTACACAAAATAGGTCAGTATTGGAGTAGTCTGTGCCACAAAATGTGCCAGGTCTTTGTCAGCACCGAGTGTTTTGTTGACCTTTGTTTTACTCTATTGGATGAGTGTCTAGCCATTGGAATGATGCATTGAATAGATAACATTCTCAGAAAGCGCTGTTGCTTATTACTTAGGGACACCCTGCATCAGATGTGCAGGTAACCAAGGGTGATCAGCTTCTTCAGCTATTAACAAACTAAGCACGACATGGTTTTATTCATACCTCGACTCTTTTATATGCTTTTGAAACCTTGCCTCATGATCAAGTGAGCTCAGTCAAATACTTCAAATGGACTCTGTGTCTACAGCATTTTGGGAGTGAAAGGTCCTGATTTACAGTATCCCCCAGTGAAAAATTATTTTTATTTTTATTTTAGAAATGTAGCACGGCAACAAGCCCTTCAGCCCAATGAGCCTGTGCTGCCCCATTACACCCTACTGATTAATTAACCTACTTGACCAATGGACATGTATGTGTAATTTGATAGAATTTACTTTAACTTTAGGAAAACTGTAATTTTAAAGCTAGTCCAGTTTGAAACCAAAATTCTACAGATATGTTAGCTTTATTTGTCACTGTACATTGAAATATACAGAAACATGTCAATTTGTATCAACAACCAACACAATCTGAGATTAGGCTGGGGCAACCCACATGTTTCCAGTGCCAATAGAGCATGCCCACAACTTACCAGCCACTAATGTCACGTCTTTGGAATGTGAGGGGTAGCCAGAGCTCCTGGAGGAAACTCACATTTTCATGGGAAGAAGGAACACATTCCTTACAGACAGTCAAAATTGAACCCAGAATTCTGATGCCCCGAGCTGTAATGTCATGCTAAGTGCTGTGCTAAAGTGGCTCTGTTTCTTTGGTCTAAGTAATGGGCTCATTTTCGCACACCTTAAGATGAAATTTGCCGTAGTTTTACACGCATCTCTTAGTTTGTAATTAGCCAGTGGCTATCAGTGTAAGTTGTAGTGAGTTCCAAATTATCTGCAGGCTGGTAGCATGTTATAGTGAAAAACAGAACCTCTGTGTAAATACAGTGTGAACATATATCCATATGGCAAATGTTCTCATTGTCTGAAATAGGGGGTGGGGCAGACATAGTGATGGGGGAGATGGGACCAGCTGGATTGATTTTTCCATATAGCCACTGTGACCGCATGGCATGAATGGTCTTCCTCTGTCTTATAATTAACTATAGATGTCAGAGCAAAATTAGGCCTTTCAGCCCACTTCAGTCTTCTCCACCATTCCATCATGGCTGATTTATTATCCCCGTCAACCCCATTCTCCTGCCTTCTTTCTGTAATCTTTGACACCTTTACTAATCAAGAACCTATCAATCTCCATGTTAATATATCCAATAACATGTCATCCACTGCGCCTGTGGCAATAAATTCAACAGATTCACCACAGTATGGCTAAAGAAACTCTTCCTCTTCTCTGTTCTAAAGGCACATCCTTGTGTGCAGTCTAAAACAAACCCATCATTTTGTTCATTATGAGAGAAACTTGCTCCTCTGTTTTCACATGCAAAGTTAATGAGCCCTGTTTGCCACATTTTAGTAACCCCTGGAGGCACCTTAATTAATACATTCTTGTTCTTCACTGTGCAATGAATGTGAATGTTACACTGGCAACATGTAAGTGGTACTCTGCTGACACTGTAGGTTAATGAAGATGTGTAAATGACGAGCCAGATTTGGCAACGCAGAATGCTTGAGAAGGTCATAGAGTTATGCAGTATGGAAACAGACCCTTTGGCCCAACTCATCCATGCTGACTAAGGTGTTATTTGAGCTCTCCAAGTTTTGCACATGTCATGTGACAAAGGAACAGAATTAGGCAATCCCTCTAGGCCATAAGGCATGAGAGTAGAATTAAGCCATTCGGCCCATCAAGTCTGCTCTGCAATTCCTTCAAGGCTGATCCTGGATCCCACTTAACCATATACACCTGCCTTCTCACCTTATCCATTGATGCCCTGACCAATCAGGAAACTGAGCTTCCGCTTTAAATATGTCCAAGGGCTTGGCCTCCACTGCAGTTGGTGGCATAGCATTCCATAGATTCAGAAATCTCTGGCTAAAAAATTCCTCCTTACCTCTGTTCTAAAAGGTTGTGTCTCAATTTTGAGGCTGTGCTCTCTCGTTCTTGATACCCCCACCGGAGGAAACATCCTCTCCACATCCACCCTTATCTAGTCCTTTCAAAGTTTGGTAGGTTTCAATGAGATTTAGAAGAATCCTCCACATTCTTCTAAATTCCAGTGAGTACAGGACCAAAGCTATCAAACATTCCTTGTGTTATTTAATTCCCAGAATTATTCTTGTGAACCTACTCTGGACTTTCTCCAATGACAACACATCCTTTCTGAGATATGGGGCCCGAAACTGTTGACAATAACTTTGGCAGCTTGACAAGTGTCTCATAAAACCTCAGCATTGTCTCCTTGCTTTTATATTCAATTACCCTTGAAATAAATGCCAATATTGCATTTGCCTCTACCACAGACTAAATCTGTAAATAGACCTTCTGGGAGTCCCTCTGCACCCCTAATATTTGAATTTTCTCTCCATTTGGATAATATCTGCACTATTGTTCCTTTTACCAAAATGCATTATCATACATTTCCATCTGCCAGTTTTTTTGCCCATTCTTGCAAATTGTCCAGATCATGCTGCAATCACATTGCTTCCTCAAAACCATCTACCCCTCCACCTACTTTTTTATTGTCTACAAACTTTGCCACAAAGTCATCAATTCCGTTATCTAAATCATTCACAGACAATGGTTAAATTAGTGGTTCCAGTACTGACCCTTGAAGAACGCCACTAGACACTGGCAGCCAACCAGAAAAGGCCTCTTATTCCCACTCACTGCCTCCTGCCTGTCGGCCATTCTGCTATCTATGCCTTAACTTTTCTGTGATGCCATAGGTTTTTATCTTGTTAAGCAGCCTCATGTGTGACATCTTATCAAATGCTTTCTGAAAATCCAATTAAGTGACATCCATTTCCTCTCCTTTTTTCATCCTGCTTGTTACTACTTCGAGGAATTCTAACACATTTTGTCAGGCAAGATTTCCCTTCACAGAAACCGTGCTTGTTTTATAATTAGTTTCCAGATACCCTGAAACCTCATCCTTAATAATAGACTCCAACACTTTCCTAGCTACTGAACTTAGGCTAGCTGGCCTATAATTTCCTTTCTTTTGCTTTCCTCCTTTCTAAGAGTGGAGTGACATTTACAATTTTCAAATCCTCTGGGACCGTGTCGCAATCAAGTGATTCTTGAAATTTCATTATCAATGCATCTGTTGCCTCTTCAGCAACCTCTCTCAGGACTCTGGGATGTAGTCCATCTTGTTTAGATGATTTATCCACCTTAGACCTTTCAGTTTGCCAAGCACTTTTTTTTTCTTTGTAATAGCAATGGCACTCACTCCTGCTCCATGACACTCACAGACCTCTGGCACACTGATAGTGTCTTCCACAATGAAGACTGGTACAAAGTGTTCATTAAGTTCATCTGCCATTTCTTTGTCTTCTTTTACTACCTCACCAACATCATTTTCCGGTGGTCCAATATCAACTCCCACCTCCCTTTTACTCTTTATATAACTAAAAAAAATTCTAAAATCCCGCTTTGTTATTGGCTAGTCTGCCCTTGTATCTCATCTTTTCCTTTCATATAACCTTTTGTAGCTGACTTTGGATTTTAAAAGCTTCCTAATCATCCAACTTCCCATTCACTTTTGCGACCTTGGATGCTCTTTCCTTGGCTTTTATGCAGTCCTTAATTCCCTTTATCTGCCACATTTGTCTACCTAGCCATTTAGGAACAACTTCTGAGGGACATGTTTATCCTGCGCCTTGTGAACTATTCCCAGAAACTTAAGCCATCTCTGCTCTGCTGTTATCCCCTGCAGTATTGTCCTCCAATCCCATGCCTCTATAATTCTCTTTATTCCATTGTGATATTAACACATGTGACTTGTGTTTCTCCCTCTCAAATTGCAGTATGAGTTCAATCATATTATGATCACAGCCTTTACATTAAGCTCCCTTAAAAAGATCTGGGTTATTACACAACACCCAATTTAAGATGGCCTTTCCCTGAGTAGGCTCCAGCACAAGCTGCTCTTAAAAGCCATCTTGTAGGCAGTTAACAAATTCCCCCTCTTGCAATCCGATAACAAGCTGATTTTCCCAATCCCCTTCCATATTGAAGCCTCCCATTACAATTGTGTCATTACTCTTATTACATGCCTCTTCCAGTTCCCTTTGCAGTCTCAACTCTGCATTGTGGCTACTATTGGATGCCTATATACAATTCCCAAAATGTTTTTTCTTACCCTTGCAATTTCTTAACTCCACCCACAAAGATTCAGCATTCTTTGACCCTGTCATCTCTTTCTAAAGATGGAATTCCATCTCTTGCCAAAAGAACCACAACACCATGGACTCCTATCATTAACTGAGGGGTCTGTGTACCCCAGGTTTGGAACCCTGCTCTAAATCTTTCTGAAGTCCATTACCCTTGTTGAGGCATTGTCTGCTGACAGCAGCTTGCCACTTCTATCCCGGGCCTGTCTTTCAAGTTGTCCTCAGTGTAGCCCATCAAAGATGCTTCCTCTTCCAGGGATAAGGTCTTTGGAACTACAGTTGATGCTTCTGTAGCTCTGGGTCATTATGAGATGGAGTTACTAGTTCCATGCCCTATCCCTTCTGCTTTCACAGCTCAGTTTGGGACTGTCTATGATGGAGCTCTTATCTATCAGTCTACTTGTCTAAATGCCTTGTAAACATTGTAATTGTATCCACCTCTGCCACTTCCTCTGCCATCTTGTTCCATATACCGAACCAGCCTCTGGGACTTATGGGCAAGTTTGAGCTAATGGACAGTAAGAAAGACAACAGGAGTCATTTTTAGAATTTACTCAGAATACAATTGAGGAAAGGAAGATGAGTTACATTTGTATTTAAAATGAGAAAGAAATGAAATCTGATGAGGATGTTGGAAGCTATAACTTCTGAACATGAGATGTAGTGAGAACAAAAAATGATAACGAGGGTTCTGAACCTTGTAACTTCCACCTTTGATACTAAGCTGCGGTTCATCCAAGAATAGGTGAGTACTGAGGTCAGTTGAGAAAGGAAGTAGGGAGATTGTAGCTTGGTAGTTTTGCGTTTTGTATAGTCTGAGTGCTTAAGTGCAAATTGTGTGTCTTGAAGCAGGACATAGTTTGAGATTTATTTATCACATGTACTTGGAAACATACAGTGAAATGTGTTAACCACCAGCAGACCTAAGGCATCTCTGTTTGTCACCTGGTCTGACGTAATTCTTATCATGTAATTATGACTCATTGGCGTATTGCTCTTTACTGTTATACAGCGGGCTTTAGCTGGGCAAAGTCAACAGCATGAAGGCATTATGTCATTTTAAAAAAAAATATTGTCAACCTGGTGTAATGGGATTTGATGGCTCACAGGGTAATGAGAAGCTTGCTTTTCCCTTGGGTCAGTGAATAATGTTGATGCCCCGTGGTTACATTATTATAATAAACAAGCAAATTCTGCTTAACTTCTGTCCTTTATTTGCATTACTGTCTTAAGGAAATTTGTTATATTGCCAGAGATGCTCGCAAATTCCTACAAAAGTACCGTGGAGAGCATTCTAACTGGTTGCATCATTGTCTGGATTGGAGGGGCCTCTATACAGAAACAAGTTTCAGAGGATTGTAAACTCACCTAGCTCTGTCATGGGCACTAGCCTCCCTACCATCAAGATCTTCATAAGGCAATGCCTCAAGAAGGCAGCATCCACCATGATGGACCTCAGCACCTAGAATATGCTCTCTTCTCATGGCTATCATCAAGGTAAAGGTATAGGAGCTCGAAGACACACACTCAGTGTTTCAGGAACAGTTTGTCCCATCTGCCATCTGATTTCTGAATGGTCCATAAGCATAAACGCTACCTCACTACTTTGCCCTATTTTTGCACAGTTTATTATTTTATATTTGCATTCTATAATTTGTAGTAATATTTGTGTATTGCACTGTACTACTGCTCCAAAACAACAAATTTCAAATGTCAGGGTTAATAAACCTGCTTCTGATAATTTGAGGTCCTGCCTGCTTTTCCATTGATGGTGGAAGTTCAAGAGCCTATGGAATTATTTTTAAGGAAAGGAGTAAGTCTCAGTGCTGTGACCACTTGGCATCAGGATTGTTAAGTGTCATTTCCAGTACACAAATGTAAAGGAGAATGAAATAGTTGTTACTTTGGATCCGGTACAGCACAAAAAAGTATGCGGTAAGTTAAACAATCAGAATCCAGTTTTAATATCACTGGTAAAGTAAAGGAGTGAGGTGGTGTTCATGGATTCAGTGTCCATTCAGAAACCTGATAGCGGTGGGGAAGAATCTCTTTCAGAAATGTTTGTTTTCAGTCTCCTGTGCCATCTCCCTGATGGTAGCAATGCGAAGAGGGCATGTCCTGAGTGATGGGGGTCTTTTAATGATGGATGCCACCTTTTTGAGACACTACTCCTTGATGTTCTGGGTACTGCAGAGGCTCGTGCCCATGACGTAAACTTAGTCAGCTCCAAGTCTCTTCTCTGCAGCTTATTTCAGTCCTGTGTAGTAGCACCCACCTCTCTTTCCACCCCACCTTTCCATACCAGACAGTTGTAAAAGGGGTTTCTTTTTTTTTCTTTGTTACTGTTGGGAAAGGGTTTCCTTTTGTTAACTAGCAGGAATGCTAATTTACTGATAACGAGAATGGTATTCCTTTGTAAACCAAATTGGGATTAATGTTCTTTCTTCTAAGTCTGTAAGCTTTTGTTGATGGGCTTTTGGGCAGATCGGCGCGAGGGGGTCGAGAGAGAGGACGCAAATGCTCTAAGCTGGGCGAGGATCGGACCCCAAAGGGGGGTCCGAGGCCGGGAGATTCTCCGAGGGGGGGGGGATGAAGCTAGATGTGCTTGGTTGACCACTCGGAGGGTCCTAAGCTGTTTGGAGAGTCGAGGAGTTCGGAGGGTCCTGAGCTGCGAGTCCGAGGAGTTCGGAGGGGATCGAATGGTGGCCAGAAGACTTCAGTAATTGAGCTCCAACGGCTGTGCATGAAGTGGTTTGGACTTTGATAAGTTTGGCGCCTTTTCTTTAATTTTCTCTTCATATATACTGTATCATTATTAATCACTTAGTTATAGTAACCTTTATAAATTGTACTCATTTAATTGCATATGGTGTACTGTCTGTTTTTGGGCGAGGCAGGGACATCACACAGCATCCACACCAGCTGATTACCCAGTTTGGCGGGGCCGAAGGCTGCTCCCCCTAGACAAGAACGAGCTGAGCGAGCCTGAGGCGACCCAGGGAGTTACACAGTAATGAAACATTTATAATATTCTCCACAGAACAGCTGTAGAAATTTGCAAGCGTCTTTGTGATATACCATATTAACTGAAACTCCTAATAGAAAGCATGGCAAAAGCTATTTTTCATATGACGATTACAGCACGGAAGCAGGCCATCTTGGCCCTTCTAGTCCGTGCCGAGCGCTTACTCTTGCCTAGTCCCACTGACCCACACTCAGCCCATAACCGTCCATTCCTTTCCTGTCCATACACCTATCCAATTTTACTTTAAATGACAATACCGAATCTGCCTCTACCACTTCTACTGGAAGCTTGTTCCACACAGCTACCACTCTCTGAGTAAAAGAATTCCCCCCTCGTGTTACCCTTAAACTTTTGCCCCCTAACTCTCAACTCATGTCCTCTTGTTTGAATCTCCCCTTCTCTCAATGGAAAAAAGCCTATCCACGTCAACTCTATCTATCCCCCTCATAATTTTAAATACCTCTGTCAAGTCCCGCCTCAACCTTCTAAGCTCCAAAAAATATAGACCTAACTTGTTCAATCTTTCCCTGTAACTTAGGTGCTGAAACTCAGGTAACATTCTAGTAAATCTTCTCTGTACTCTCTATTTTGTTGACATCTTTCCTATAATTCGGTGACCAGAACTGCACACAATACTCCAAATTCGGCCTTACCAATGCCTTTTTAACATTTTAAATGTCAAAATTTTAACATTACATCCCAACTCCTATACTCAATGCTCTGATTTTAACATTACATCCCAACTCCTATACTCAATGCTCTGATTTATAAAGGCCAGCATACCAAAAACTTTCTTCACCACCCTATCCACATGAGATTCCACCTTCAGGGAACTATGCACCATTATTCCTAGATCACTCTGTTCTACTGCATTCTTCAATGCCCTACCGTTTACCATGTATGTCCTATTTGGATTATTCCTACCAAAATGTAGCACCTCACACTTATCAGCATTAAACTCCATCTGCCATCGTTCAGCCCACTCTTCTAACTGGCCTAAATCTCTCTGCAAGCTTTGAAAACCTACTTCAGTTTTACCTAATCCACAAAGCCACTTACCTTAGTATCATCTGCATACTTACTAATCCAATTTACCACCCCATCGTCAAGATCATTAATGTGTATGACAAACTCAGTACAGATCCCTGAGGCACACCACTAGTCACTGGCCTCCAACCTGACAAACAGTTATCCACCACTACTCTCTGGCATATCCCATCCAACCACTGTTGAATCCATTTTACTACTTCAATATTAATACCTAACGATTGAACCTTCCTAACTAACCTCCCGTGCGGAACCTTGTCAAAGGCCTTTCTTTGTAGCTGAGTTCTTTGTATGTTGAGTCCAGGTTAAACCCTCAGAGATACTGACACCCAGGAACTTGAAATTGATCACTCTCTCCACTCTTGATCCCTCTAAGGGGACTGTGTGCCCTTCTAAAGTTCACAGTCGGTTCTTTGATCTAACTGATGCTGAGTGCAAGGCTGTTGAAAGCAATAATAATTGAAAACCCACAATAAATATAATCATATAATAATAATAAAAATAGATCAGCTTAATAAGTAACGCCAGGCACAGGAGTGTCTGTATATAAGGTTACTCTGACAGGAGTGCTGGTTGGGCTTGTGGAGAGGTTGGTTAGTGTGGTTAGTAGATTATCACTAAAATAGATAATCATATTACCACATTACTGTTGGGGGAGGGGTGATTGTGAACAATTTTGTTGGCTTGTTTCCTGCATCATCGGTGCCTGTAATGTAGTTTGCAGAGAATATACACTTTTTTAAAAAGATTTTTCTCTTCTGTATGCACTATTTAAAATCTTTGCGGTATGCGACCAAAATTTATGAGGCCTCTTACACAGCAAGGGATGATCTCTAGTGTTAGAGTAAAGGGTAATTAGACCATAAGACATAAGAGCAGAATGAGGCCATTTGGCCCATTGAGACTGCTCTGACATTCCATCATGGCTGATTTATTATCCCACAATTAGAGTGAACAGTTTTTAAATAACATTGGTTGTGTGTGTTGTGTTCAAAACAATGATTTAAGAAGTTCTGCTCACTGATTTCAAGCATTCAAGCTTGGAAATGCCAGAAATGACAGAAATAATTTCAAAATGGGAACTATGAGGAATTTGAAGATACTGACAATCATCTTGAATATTACCTTTGGACCCTACTGAATGCTCAGCTTCATCTATGACTCCAAGTAGTAGTTTGTATGGGACAGTGTACACATCCTGGTATACTGCTTCACAGGTCAGGGTAGCTGGCAGGCCTTGTAGCAGGTGTCTGTCCTAGCATGTAAAATCATCCCCGGCGGACTGAGTGGATGAGATCCAATGGCCAGGAAGGCGGCTTGTAATGCTTCATGGAGTGTAAAGAGAATGACAAGTCACAGAAGTAGTCATGGTCATCCACTGCGGCTAAGAAGGATCCCAGTTACGATAACTACTCGTACCACTGGAATAGGACCTCTGAGATCCAGTGAGCGGATCTGCTCAGTGGCTCTTCCACTTTAAAAACTCTCCCGCAAAGGTTTCCTGTCATCTGCTGATATGACAAACAATCACCAATAGTATTGGTAGTGCACCAGTTTTTTTCTGTATATTGTTTAAGTACTCAACTTTTAACTAAGTTAAATGGTGGTTTGCCTTTTTTCACTTTTCCATGAAACTTCGGCTAATGGTGACAGACACTTAATTGGGTAAAAATGCACTGGTCCTGATGATCCCCAATTAACCAGAATCTACTGTATTTTAAGTAGAGGTTGATTAGTCAGGGCATCAAAGGTTACAAGGAGAAAGTAGGAAAATGTGGTTGAGAGGGATAATAAATATTCCATGATGGAACAGACAGTGGGCTGAATGGCCTAATTCTGCTGCTATATTTTCTGGTCTAATTGAAATTCTAGTCAGGGAGTCATCTTTAACAGTTGTGCCAATAACAAATAGTCATCAAGTTACTTTGGTGTGAAGGATTGTGGAAAAAGGCTCCCTCACTTGATGTGGCAGGGTCAGTAAGGGAAACGTGGAAAAGAATAGGTTTAATATTCATCCTAGAATTCATTACATATGTTTATGTTAGATGTACAGTTTTGCATGGTAACTGGTCCTTCTAGCCCAATGAGCCCATGCAGTGCAACAGCAGCCATGTGACCACTTAACCAAGTAGGAGAAAACCAGAGGACCTGGTGGAAATCCATGCAGTCACAGGGAGAAGATGCAGACTTTACAGATGGTGGCGGTAATTGAACCTGGGTTGCTAGCACTGTAATGGCATTATGCTAACTACTATACTATCCTGCCATCCCATTATTTGGATTAATAATTACTATGTTGTTTCAGATATTTGAATTGATGTATTTTTGCATTTAGGTATTATTAACCAAAAGAGTTCTGGGAGGCAACTTGTGTTTTAACATAATGTCCTTCTTCACTTAACATCTTTTCAAGGCGTGCAGAACCTTTGTAGTTATATTTTGCCTGGATTCCTAGACCCAGCCTCTGACATGACAAGCACACTACTGTGCACTCTGCTCATTGTTTTTGTTCCATTTCTTTTAGCATCTAGTTGTAAACTTTTCATCTCCCTTCTGGAAACTGCTATAGGACGGTTAAAACAAAACTTTCAGTGTCTCAAAAGTTTCTTTCCTCAGGCGGTTAATCTGATCCACCATTCTAATTAGCCACCACACCCCCTCTATCTATTACTCCCATCACTGTACTGTAGACATTTGCTGTTTAGCTTGTAAGTATTTGTGTATGTATTTATGCACATTTTATTCCATATCTGTACTTTAATCCCTAATTTATTTTATTATGTAATTCTTTACAACTGTTTTTTTTGTTGCATGCTATGTTGTGACCAACACACCGCAGCAAATTCCAAACACATTAATGAATATGGCGAAAGAAGTTGATCCTTTATTGAATTGCTGGAGAATATTGCGTTCTGAAAGATAACCGTGATTTAATTTATACTGAATTATTTTCTTTGTAGTACTGTTATGAATGTGCTACGTATATTTCATAACAGTGATGAATGAAGCCGTAAACTTGTAGAAGTCAAATAGAACATATAAACTTGTCTCTGGATGTAGCTCTAATTTCAGTTTAAAGGGTTGCTCATATTCTAGTTTCACTTTGATAAGTTTACTTCGAACTTGGAAGTTCATCATCAAATTACATATGTAACTGTATGCTACCCTGAGATTCATTTTAGAACATAGAATAGTACAGCACATTACAGGCCCTTTGGACCACAGTGTTATGCCGACCCTCAAACCCTGCCTCCAATATAACCCTCCACCTTAAATTCCTCCATATACCTGTCTAGTAGTCTCTTAAACTTCACTAGAGTGTCTGCCTCCACCACTGACTCGGGCAGGCACCAACCACTCTCTTAGTGAAAAACCTTCCTCTAATATCCCCCTTGAACTTCCCTCCCCTTACCTTAAAGCCATGTCCTCTTGTACTGAGCAGTGGTGCCCTGGGGAGTGACTGTCCACTCTGTCTATTCCTCTTAATATCTTGTACACCTCTATCATGTCTCCTGTCATCATCTTCCTCTCCAAAGAGTAAAGCCCTAGCTCCTTTAATCTCTGATCATAATCCATACTCTCTAAACCAGGCAGCATCCTGGTAAATCTCCTCTGTACCCTTTCCAATGCTTCCACATCCTTCCTATACTGAGGCGACCAGAACTGGACACAGTACTCCAAGATCAGAGGTTAGAAGTGGTGACCCTTGCATGGGGAGTTTGGTTGATAAGGGGTCATGGTGTGCTTGGATCAATATGTGTGCAGGATCGATAACTTCCAATATTCTTTTGTTCTAAAGCTTTAAAGTTTCAATCAAGTGTGGCCTAACTAGAGTTTTATAGAGCTGCATCATTACATCGCATTTCTTAAACTCTATCCCTCAACTTATGAAAGCTAACACCCCATAAGCTTTTTTTTTAACTTTAACAACCCTATCTACTTGTGAGGCAACTTTCAGGGATCTGTGGACATGTACCCCCAGATCCCTCTGTTCCTCTACACTACCAAGTATCCTGCCATTTACTTTGTACTCTGCCTTGGAGTTTGTCCTTCCAAAGTGTACCACCTCACACTTCTCCAGGTTGAACTCCATCTGCCACCTCTCAACCCACTTCTGCATCCTATCAATGTCTCTCTGCAATCTTCGACAATCCTCTACACTATCTACAACACCACCAACCTTCGTGTCATCTGTAAACTTGCCAACCCACCCTTCTACCCCCACATCCAGGTTGTTAATAAAAATCACGAAAAGTAGAAGTCCCAGAACAGATCCTTGTGGGACACCACTAGTCACAACCCTCCAATCTGAACGTACTCCCTCCACCATGACCCTCTGCCTTCTGCAGGCAAGCCAATTCTGAATCCACCTTGCCAAACTTCCCTGGATCCCATGACTTCTGACTTTCTGAATAAGCCTACCGTGTGGAACCTTGTCAAATACCTTACTAAAATCCATGTAGATCACATCCACTGCACTACCCTCATCTATATGCCTGGTCACCTCCTCAAAGAACTCTGTCAGGCTTGTTAGACACAATCTGCCCGTCACAAAGCCATGCTGACTGTCCCTGATCAGACCATGATTCTCTAAATGCCCATAGATCCTCTCTCTAAGAATCTTTTCCAACAGCTTTCCCACCACAGATGTAAGGTTCACTGGTCTATAATTACCTGGACTATCCCTACTACCTTTTTTGAACAAGGGGACAACATTTGCCTCCCTCCAATCCTCCGGTATCATTCCTGTTGTCAACGAGGACATAAAGATCCTAGCTAGAGGTTCAGCAATCTCTTCCCTTGTCTCGTGGAGCAGCCTGGGGAATATTCCATCAGGCCCCGGGGACTTATCCATCCTAATGTATTTTAACAACTCCAACATCTCCTCTCCCTTAATATCAACATGCTCCAGAACATATTGTCTTCACTGTCATCAGGTTCCCTCTCAGTGGTGAATACCGAAGAGAAGTATTCATTGAGGACCTCGCTCACTTCCACAGCCTCCAGGCACATCTTCCCACTTTTATCTCTAATCAGTCCTACCTTCACTCCTGTCATCCTTTTGTTCTTCACATAATTGAAGAATGCCTTGGGGTTTTCCTTTACCCTATTCGCGAGGCCTTCTCATGCCCCCTTCTTGCTCTTCTCGGCCCCTTCTTAAACTCCTTTCTTGCTACCCTATATTCCTCAATAGACCCATCCGATCCTTGCTTCCTAAACCTCATGTATGCTGCTTTCTTCCACCTGACTAGATCTTCCACTTCACTTGTCACCCATAGTTCCTTTACCCTGCCATTCTTCATCTTCCTCACCGGGACAAATTTATCCCTAACATCCTGCAAGATATCCTTAAACATCGACCACATGTCCATAGTACATTTCCCTGCAAAAACATCATCCCAATTCACACCCGCAAGTTCTAGCCTTATAGCCTCATAATTTGCCCTTCCCCGATTAAAAAATTTTCCTGTCCTCTCTGATTCTATTCTCTTCCATGATAAGCTAAAGGTCAAGGAGCGGTGATCACTGTCCCTCAGATGCTCACCCACTGACAGATCTGTGACCTGACCCGGTTCATTACCTAATACTAGATCTAGTATGGCATTCCCCCTAGTCGGCCTGTCAACATACTGTGACAGGAATCCATCCTGGACACACTTAACAAACTCTGTCCCATCCAAACCCTTGGAACTAATCAGGTGCCAATCAATATTAGGGAAGTTAAAGTCACCCATGATAACATCCCTGTTATTTTTTGCACCTTTCCAAAATCTGCCTCCCAATCTGCTCCTTGGTATCTTTGCTGCTACCAGGAGGCCTATAGAATAACCCCAGAAGAGTAACTGCTCCCTTCCAGTTCCTGACTTCCACCCATACTGACTCAAAAGAGGATCCTGCTACATTACCCACCCTTTCTGCAGCTGTAATAGTATCCCTGACCAGTAATGCCACCCCTCCTCCCCTTTTCCCCTTCCCATCCCTTTTAAAGCACTGAAATCCAGGAATATTGAGAATCCATTCCTGCCCTGGTGCCAGCCAAGTCTCCGTAATGGCCACTACATCATAATTCCATGTATGTATACAAGCTCTCAGTTCATCACCTTTGTTCCTGATACTTCTTGCATTGAAGTACACACACTTTAGCCTTCTACCTTACTACCTTTATACCCTTTATTTTGCTGCTCTTTCCTCAAAGCCTCTCTATATGTTAGATCTGGCTTTACTCCATGCACTTCTTTCACTATTCTATTGTTCTGGGTCCCACCCCCCTTGCAAATTAGTTTAAACCCTCCCGAACCATGCAAGCAAACCTACCAGCAAGGATATTGCTCCCCCTTGAGTTCAGGTGCAACCCATCCAATCTGTACAGGTCCCACCTTCCCCAGAAGAGATCCCAGTGGTCCAAAAATCTAAAGCCCTGCCCCCTGCACCAACTCCTCAGCCATGCATTCAACTGCCATCTCCTTCAATTCTTACCATCACTATCACGTAGTACTGGCAGCAATCCTGAGAACGCCACCCTTGAGGTCCTGTTCTTCAGCCTTCTGCCTAGTTCCTGAAACTCTCACTTCAGGACCTCATCCTTCTTCCTGCCTATGTCATTGGTCCTAACATGTATCATGACTTCTGGTTGCTTTCCCTTGTACCAGGGTATCATGCACCCGGTCAGAGACATCCCAGACCCTGGTACCCAGGAGGCAACAAACCATGCGGGTTTCCTTCTCACGTCCACAAAATCTCCAGTCTGCTCCCCTGACTATAGAGTCTCCAATGACGACAGCTCTCCTCTTCTCCGTCCCATCCTTCTGCACCACAGTGTCAGACTCAGTGCCCAAGGCCCTGCCACCTTGGCTCACACCTGGTCAGTCGTCCTCACCAACTGATCCAGGGCAGTAAACTTATTATTCAGGACAATGGCTACAGGGGTACTCTGCACTACCTAAGCACTCTCCTTCGCTTTCCCCCCTCGGACTGTCACCCAACGACCAGCTTCCGGCAGCCTAGGTGTGACTACCTCCCTGTAGCTCTCATCTATGACTGCCTCATTCTCCCTTATGAGTCGAAGGTCATCCAGCTGCTGCTCCAGATTCCTCTCACGGTCTTCCAGATCGCCCAGACGCAAGCACTTCTGGCAGATGTGACTGCGGGAGAGGGGAGTTCCCCCAAGCCTGCCACATCTCACAGGAGAGGCAGGCATTCATAGTTGATACAAAGAAACACTATGGAATCAATGGAAAAACTGCTCAGAAACCAAGATGGACAACCAATTTGCAAAAGATGATATGTGAAAACAAAAAGAAAAACAAAATAATAGAGTGGATATGGATGTGGAGGTAGTTTCCAATGGAGGTGCTGTCTGGGACTAGAGGGCACAGTCTCAGAATAGAGGGATGTCCCTTTAGAACAGAGAGGAGGAATTTCTTTAGCCAGAGTGTGGTTAATCTGTGGAAATCATCACCACAGACGGCTTTGGAAACCAAGTCATGTATTTAAATCAGAAGGTTGATTTTCTTGATTAATCAGGATCTGAATGATCTAATTCTGATCTTGTGTCGTGTGGTCTTAATATTATATTAAGTAATAATATTGAGATCATGAGCTGTGAGAGTCCTTGGAAGACAGACATTGAGAACACAAACCCTCTAATAGTTTGTATGACACCTATCGGCATATTTGTTACAGTTTGTAATACTACTTGTAAGGATCTTGAACGCTTGTAAAGTTTGACTTACAGTTTGTGAACAAGATTGCAATTTTTTCCAGTTTATGATTCCTTAAATATTCAGCTAGATCAGTTTGGTGTCAGATCAAACAATCCTTTTTGCTTCTTAGCTGTGGGTGACTGCAAATATTTGGTTTTAATTTCTATCTTGGTGTTGACATATAATCTTCTTTGCTATCCTTGGGGAATGTGTATGTGATGGTTGTACATAAACTGTTGACCTTGGATTAAAGGAATAGTCATCCATGTGTGGTTCTAATTACCTCGGTGTAATCATGCAATGCACATGTCCTCATCCATTGTCTAGTTGTAATGCCATGGCAACTCCTTCAATTTGATTGTTGTTTAGAATGTTTTGTAGGTATATCTAATATATCAAGGGCTGAGGACTCATGTATGTGGGTGGGAGGGGAATCCCTTTTGAAAGATATTTTCAGAAAGGAGTCGTGAATGTGCAGCAAGACTGGATGGAAGACTGGGACTAATTGGACAGGCACGCTGTAAGGTTCTACAGTTGTAATATTTTCATGTCTGTGTTCTGTCATTGTCTAGTACCTTCATTAATTTTCATGTAAAATAAATTAGCTAAAATCTTATTAAGTGGTAAAAGTAGGTTCCTTGGAAATGGCGATGACTTTGTTACACTAAAATGAAATTTGAGCTCTGAGAAGGTGTCACCCAGAACTGGAATGAAATACTATAACGTACTGTACATTTGTGCATCTGTGATAATCAACTTCATGAGAAAGTAAAGTGAAATAATTTATTAAAGCAGGATTCTGAAAAACTCCCATCTATTTCAATTTTTATACTACCCAGATTTATATTGGGTTGACCATAAGATACTGGAGCAAAATTAGGCTATTTGCATGATGGTGGTTTGGATGCAGCTTGATAACGTAACAATTAGCGTAATACTATTACAGCAGTGGTGACCCAGAATTCAATTCCGCCATTGTCAGTAAGGGGTTTGTGGTTTGTATTTTCTCGCCATCACCATAAAGGGTTTTCTAACACATTCCGGTGATGTACAGAGTAGTAGGTTAATTGGTCATGGGCATAATTGGGCAGCACTGACTCATTGGGGGGGGGGGGGGGAAGGCTCTGTTACCATGCTATATTTCTAAATTCAACAATGTACTTGGGTGTACTTAGGTGGCATGACAGTGCAGTGGTTAGCACAGTAGCTATACAGCACCAGCGATCATTGATCTGGGTTTGACTCCCGTCATAGTCTGTGAGGACTTTGTACATTTTTCCCCATGGTAAACTGCTAAATATATGTAAATGTTCTACATCATTAGGGTATCATGGTAGCATAGTGGTTGAGACACATTACCAGTGACCTAGGTTACTTTCATGCCACAGGCTATAAGGAGTTTGTACGTTTCTTCGTGACTGTGTGGGTTTCCTCTGGGTGCTCTGGTTTTCTCCCTCAGTCCAAAGATGTACTGGTTAGTAGGTTAATCGGTCATTGTAATTTGACCTGTGATTAGGCTGGGATTAGGTTGGGGAATTTCTGGATGGTGTGGCTTGAAGGGCCTATTCCGTGCTTTATCTTAAATCAATATATAAATTTTAAATTGTCTAACTTCCTGTAACCAAACATGTATTGAATTGACTTTATTTCTTACATCCTTTACATACATAAGGAGTAAAAATCTTTACCTCTCCATCTAAATGTGCAATCATAGTAATTTATAATTATAGTAAATAGAACAGTCAATATAATATAGAGTACACTCATATCAGCGTGAGTTCATCAGTCTGATGGCCTGGTGGAAGAAGCTGTCCCGAACCTGTTGGTCCTTGCTTTTATGCTGCGGTACAGTTTCCCGATGGGAACAGCTGGAATAGGTTGTGGTTGGGGTGACTCGGGTCCCCGATGATCCTACAGGTCCATTTTACACACCTGTCTTTGTAAATGTCGGGTATCATGGGAAGTCTCACAACCACGATGCACTGGGCTGATCTGAACCACTCTCTGCAGGAGTCCCTGCTATTAGTGGTGTACAATTCCCATACCAGGCAGTGATACAGCCAGTCAAGATGCCCTCAACTGTTCACAATGTGTTAAAATATTATTTCAATCAAATATTTCCATGTGTTCATGGTGCCCTCTGTTAACTGTAGCAGGATTATCCATGCATGTGATTCCTAAAGCACAGAGCTCACCAGGTGGTCTTGACTGATGACAATCATCAATCATGCAGTCCTGAATAATATTACTTTAATAAATTTCCAGTATGAACATTCACTGTTTTAGTAATGAACATTACGATCTTGTCAGTAGATTTCACAATCTTGTAGTTTCATAGTCACAGAGTCTAGAAAAAGTACAGCACAGATATAGGTGCTTTGGCCATTCTAGTCCATGTCAAACCATTCAGACTTCCTACTCCTAATGACCTGCACTGGGACTAGAGCACACCATCCATTTACCTATCCAAACTTTTCTTAAATGTTGAAATCAAGCTCGCATGCACCACTTGTGCTGACTGTTCATTCCACACACTCCACAAGCTCTGAGTGAAGAAGTTTCTCCTCATGTTCCCCTTCAACTTTTCACCTTCCACCCTTAAGCCATGACTTCTACTTGTAGTCCCAACTCAATCTCTGTGGAAAAAAATCTATTTGCATTTACCCTATCTATACCCCTAAAACCCCTACCTCTATCAAATCTTCTCTCAATCTTCTACATTCCAAGAACATCAAATTAAGTTTAATTGTACAATGTTGAGGAGGATCTGATTGAGCAATCCATAAAATGATTAATTAGGAGGTAACATTTCATATTGAATTAACCAGAAAGGATTAATTATTTTACTGTTACAATGGTCATGATTAAGCATCTTTCTTCTGTGGATAGTACATTGAGAAAGATACATTAGAAGATAGATTTAATAATGGTAACTCAGTGATCATGTTGAAAATATCAAATACAACAATTAGAATATCCACATGGATAAAGAACCATAAAACCATAAGATATACGAGCAGATTCAGGCCATTTGGGCCATTGCGTCGTCATTGCTAATCCATTTCCCTTTTGAAAGCGAATCTCCTGCCTTCTTCTGACAAACTTCCATGCCTGACAAATCTCGAAGCTCTGCCTTAAACACGCCCAATGAACTTAACTCACAGCCGCATGTGGCAATGGATTGCACAGTCACCAGTCGGCTATGCAACTCCAAAAAACTTCTGGTTAATGTTTGAAAATACCGATTTGACCTTTTAATGTTTTGTAGTATTAGGTCGTGTTCATGGACTCGAAAGGAAGGTGATGGAAAGCAATTATTCTGTTCATGAAAAATTGGAGAACTTTACCAACTATGAGAGTAATCTCTTAGACCTGAAAGAGGCTCTTGAGGATGCAATCAAGACTGTCTCGGTTAACGGAGGAGAAGAACAGACCAAAGCATTAATCAATATCACAGGAATAAGGTAAACATGACGCAAGAAAAAAAATAAGTCCATTAAATAATTCAGAGACAGGATCCCATAATTTATTTTTATTACACGTTGGAAAATGCATTTCTTGATTTTGTCAGTATCCATACTGAGACAATGGCCAAGTTCTCATTATGCACTGATGAACCTTAGTCCAATGATACTCTTGAATAATATATAACTGATTAAATTGGTCTAAAGTATTCGGATGTTAAACAAAAATGTCTCACAACTCAGGTATCCAATTAGCCAAAAGCTGATGTAAGTAGGTTGAGACGAACATGGGATCTTATCCTTTTCTGACCTAAGTCCTTCTTCGCTCACATAAGCACAATAAGGCACAAAACATCAATTTCTCAACTTCCAGTAGTGCCTCCCCAACCCTTCACTATTTCCCATCCCCTTTCCTTCTTTTATGTTATCTCCCTCTGGTGCTCCTCCAGTACCCCCCCTCCACCTTACTTTCTTCCATGGCCCCTGTGTCTCTTTCACCAATCAACCTCCTGCTCATTGCTTCATCCCTTCACCTCCAAGTCTCACTCTATCAATTGGAGTTTTTCTCTCCCTCATCCCACCTTTCAATCTCACCTCAGCTTTTTTTTTTCTCCAGTCCGGCCAAAGGGTGTTTGGACCAAAACATTGACTGTGATTTTTTTTCCTAGAT